>NC_053161.1:126590428-126902095 GCF_016835505.1 Polypterus senegalus | reverse complement strand
TTGGTTTGTCTGTCTGTCTGTCCACTTTTCACAAGAGAGCTACGAATTTAGATTGAGTTTTTTTCTATCATTTGGTTGAACATTTTGGTTGATTTTGTGACTACTCTCATCTCGCTGAGCATCATAGTTCACTTACGGCAGTGATTTATTCGCGCAAATCCGAGAAAGAGGCTGTGGGCCGAGGGGAGGGGGATGTGGGTGGGGCACTCCTCACTCACGCACCAGCCTGTGTTCGAGTCGGTCTGATGTGACATTGGTGAGAGGGTTTTAATTCGTCCCATTCCTCTAATCGTGACCGACATGCCCTTTCAATTCAAAAAGATTACAGTTTCCTGTGAAGCTTTGCTTTGCAATGTTAATTAACAAGGCCTAGGGACAGACACTCAGGTTAGGAGGGCTTGATCTTAGCTCACCATGCTTCTTGCATGGTCAGCTTTACTTCGCTTTCTCCCGAGTTAGTTCCTCAAGAAAACTATATGTCCCTGCCCCGATACCACAAACAAAAGAATTGTATATCAAGAGGCCCAAGGAAATGAAATCTATCAATATAAATTCTTCACACTACAAATTAATTTTTTTTTATTATTATTATTCATTTTTAAAGTTTGTCCTGTTTCACTACTATATGGGTGGAGCCATGGGGGACAGCTAGTAAATAATAAATTAAGTAGATTTCTAGAAAACCAAATGTTGAAAAAATATTGAAAAATGAATCAAAATAAAATGAATTCATGAAGAAACCTAGGATGGAGTGAGGTGTAATTGAGAAAAGTGAGAATAGCCAAGAGAAGAGAGGCAGGGATATTTTTAGATTCAATTCAGTTTCTTTTTGTATGGTACTCTTTACTGAGTGCAGGCTGAGAGTGCTATAACGATTTCACCGGTAATATACAACTGCAACTTTACAACTTACTGATTGGATAATCCACATAAATAAAAATACAGATTGGATTAAGCAGAGTAATTTCAATTTTGAACTGATTGAGTGAAAGTATCCTAACAATCATCTCCATCAATATTAATATTGAGATATAACCAGTTGACAAAAGAGAACAGGAAACTAAAAACTCCAATCAGCCGCATTCCTGGAGAAAATAAACCACTGCAGGGTCCACAGTCAGACACATCCAGAGATCAGAGGTGTGTAAGGTCATACGTACATCAAGCAACAGGAGAATTTCCTTTTAAACTGGAAGCTGACTGGCCATTGAGTGTGTACTACACATTTTGCTGTACTTCTTTCATTAGATGCCTTGTGTACGCAATACAAAACATACCTGCAAGAAAAAGTCACCTGCAAGTATAGATCTAAACACACAGACAAGTTACCAATGTTCGTGTGCAGTATTAAGCAGTTTTGATTACACTGGATACATAGGTGGTATGTAACTTGAGGACAGCTGAATTTTTAAAATTAAACTGCTTTGAAGCCAGAATATATATGACTATAATCTAATGAACGTCTATGCATACATCTGAAGCAGGTGTTTCCCAAGAAATTGAAATTCAGATTATCATAAAATAAACTCCTACAAGAAACATCACAAGAGGTAAAAAAATCAGATTCCAGGAGAAAGAAATCAAGCTTCTGATTTTACAGTGAAACGTTGAAACATAAAAATAATTAGGTTTTAATAATTTGAAAGTAAATGCAGATGAAAATGTAATATAATAGTTGTAGCATAATTTAAAGAGAATCATACAAAAAACATTTTTTTAATAGTAAAAATAATACAATGATACTAGCGAAAACCCCCTGTGGTTTTCTGAGATTACAGTCAATGAAATCTTCACAAAACCATTTTTTAATTTTAATTGCTTATTGAAAATTCATACTGCTTTAAAATTATATGGAAGCTTGTTGTACATTTTATTTAAATAAACATCACTACACATTCATAATAAACAGTACATTTACCACAGGTATTCTCTTAAATATGACTTTTTATTTAAATAATATGTGGAAAACGCTTGACTGTTTGTAAGGATTTAATAACTATTAGTAGAATGTATTCTTTTTCTTTATATTATAAAAATTACACAACTTTAAATACAACCTTAGTTATACAAATTATACATTAAGAAAAATTTTGTGCAAGCTAAAAACAATCATAGAAACTGACCCCTTTCACTATGTTCTTTTAGTCTTAGTCAGTTTTTCATTGTCTTAGCACAGATAGTTTCCATGGTGTTGACTCCCACTCTTCTTGATTCTGAGTTTGTTCTTGATGAATTAAACAAATTATATCTTAAAGGGAATGCTGTCCAGTATCATAGAAAAAACCTTTTGTTAATGATAAAAATGACTTGATGGTGCTAGCATAAACCTTGGAAGTTTTATGTATTCCTATAATCATACAGTATACTGTGTTGTTTGTTTAAATCTATAATTTGGGGTTTGGAAGGTGTAGGCCACAAAGTCTATTTTATTATTAGAGTGTCCTTCTTTTTAAACCTGCATATGCTGGGCTGAGCTTTCTGGCACTTTGAGTATTAGCCTTGAATTTTACTTGCCAGTTAAACGTGTGTCCAGTTGAACCTCTATGTGTGTATAGCAGAGACTAGGCGTCCTTCCTTTTGAGAGCATTGCGATGTTCTTGCATGTGTGTTGCAAGTGTTTTAGATGTTTGTTCCACGTATACAAGCTAGGCATGAACTGCATGGTGTAGCAGTGTCTCTGATGTGGAGATCTTGACATTAAGAATAGTGTTTGAATGTTTATGGGCTATTTTAATGCCTGATTTGGAGAGGATGCACACATACTTTCCGATACACCACGGTGATAGGGAAGGCTGTGCCAAGTAGGACTTGAGATCAAGTTAGAGTCAATTGTCTGCTGAAGTCTGTGGCACCTCCTATGTAAACATTGCAAATCCTTTGGAACAGAGTCTTAACTCAACTCCGTTTATGAGATGAGAGGCGATTTGCAGAAACACTCGTAATTAAGGTGGCATCATTACCTCTTTCAATGGAGATGTCCAGGAAATTAATTCATTGGTTCATATCTTTTTCCATGGTGAACTGAAATGCAGGGAATACCGAGTGGATGTGACTGTGGACTGTGACTGACTGGTCACTTTATAATATGACGAATGTGTTGTCAATGTAGTGATTCCAAAGTTTAGGTGTGAACTGAGTTAGAGCCAGGCTTTAAAATTGGGGATCTCCATTACAAATTTTATATATATATATATATATATATATATATATATATATATATATATATATATATATATATATATATATATATATATATATATATATACTGTATATATATATATATATATATATTGTGGTAGATAGGGGGCGCTCTCGCTCCCTTGAACCCCTGTCCATGACTCCAGACACCAGATAAAAGTCCAATTACTGACTTTATTCTTCAGCCACAGTGCACAAAGCACCCTCTCCTCCACAATACTCATATAAATCACAATAACTAATACAATAAACAATCCTCCACTCCCAGACGCATTACCACCCTTCCACCCAGCTCAGCTCGCCATCTGGGAGCTCTCACAGTCCTTTTATATTCCCTGACCCAGAAGTGTTCCCAATCCCCAGTCCATGTGATCCTGTATCACTTCCAGGTCAGGTAAAAGTTCTTTTCTTCACCCCGGAAGCCCGTCGCTCTTCCCTTGACGAACTTCCGGGTCATAGGGCACAAATAAGTCTTTGGTCCTCCCTGCAGCTCCCTCTTGCGGCCCCTGTGGTATCCAGCAGGGCTGAGGATAAAAACTACATAGTCCATGACTCCCTGCTGGTCTTCGGGGCACCTCAATTCTGCAGGGAGGGCTCCATCTGGCAGCCTGGGGGTATTGGCCAGGATGACAAGCCGGCCACATCTCACAGTATTCCTCCCCCAGCGGAAAACCAAGGTTTTGCGCGTCTTGTCCCACACGGGACATCTTCCCCCAAGGAGATCCAAAGCCCGGGTCCCGGCGATGCAGTTGCCACTCCCGTGTGAACCTAGGAGGAACATTGTATAAATAAATATTTTGTTTTTCTGCCCTCCTAGGACAACCTTTTCACTCATGTCCCGGTCTGCGGCATTCATAGCACAGCCGCGGTCCCCTTGGTAGTCTCTCTCTGTGGGACTTGAAGCACCTGGGTACTCTGCTGCCCCACAGCTCTGGAATCAGCTCCCTGTTGAACTGAGAAATACACAAAACCTTGACATTTTTAAAGCAAATTTGAAGACTTTTTTATTTAGGAAAGCATATAATTGCTGAGATTGTTGATTTAATCTAGTCTTTTAAACTTTTAAATTTTGTGGTTATTGCTTTTGTTGTAGCACTTTGAGATCTTATCAATGAAAAGTGCGTTATAAATAAAATCTATTATTATTGTTATTATTACTTCTGGTGCTGCCCCCTTCTCCGCTGAGGAGAATTCCCCGGCCGCCTTTACATTCTTATGGCCCTTATCCACTTTGTCAGGAGACTCCTGCTTTAACTTAGAGCTCTCCTGTTTTATTAGGGGCTTGTTCACAGTCTGGGTCACTCTATTAAACAAAGAAAGCCCTTTTACTGTCTGCACCCCTTTATTTTTATAATTGACCGGTGGCGGCATCTTTAGGACCGCCTCGCTCCGGCAGCCGCCACTATCCAGCTGCCCCGGCTCGAGCGATCCTTCCCCCGACCGGTCTGTCATTGTTCCGACCTCAGTTGTAGGGTACGCCGTGTATTGGCACCCGCTACTTATTAAACGCGGGCCCGGATCACACCACGTCCCTCTATTATGTACGATACAGGTCTTGCTTACCTGTATCGCCGCATTATTCATTACGGGAGGCTCCCCACCAAATCGCCGCACGTAGGCCCTCGCCTTCTCCAACGGCTCTCTGGCTGCAGCTCCCAACTCCCCGACGATCTTTTCAATGCTCGTCAGGACCTGTGGAAAACTTACTACGGGCTCAATAAGTTTCTCGAGTTCCCGCAAATTAATAACATTATTTACTTCGGCCGGCAGAAGACTCACTTCCTCGTTTGCCTTACCTGCCGGCCGGGAGCCAATGAGCACACCCGCTTCTGGCACGTGCTCTGTCAGGTCTCACAGAGGCTTCTGGGATTTGGAGTTCTCTTTTGCTGCGGTCGAGGGTCGGGTTGCTTCCTTCAGCGGACTGCGGTCTGTCTTATTTAATTTAGCGACATCCCGAACAGCCATATCCCGACCCTCCTTACCTTTTTGTGGGGTGAGCGGTACTTCGCTCACCTCCCCCTTCCCCTTCGGAATGTCCAAGTCCATTGTTTTGGAACTGTAGGCGCAAACAGTGGGACGCGGACTTCCTCCTTCCCAGCCAGCGCCGGGTTTGTTGCCGTGTCCCTCGTCGGCTACCGTCATGCGGAAGTCATCTCCCAGGTGCTCTGGCTTCGACAGGAGCGTGCTGTCGTCGTCGGGGCAGTTTCCTTTTTCCCGTGGAGCCTCCAGGTGATCATCTCCGAGGTACATGCACTGTATAAAGTGGGTTATTAGAAATGGGTTTTCAATAATGTTCTCGGCACGTACCTCAGAGTGGTTCCTGGAGGTTTCTCCGAACTTGTAAGGCCGCTTCGTGACTCCTCCCAAGCGTCGGCCATTGCACCTAAGGTTCTCCTGCTGGCGTTGTTGCTCTGCTTGCCCTTCCTCTTCCCCATTTCGGACTTGGAATTTTCGGGTTCGGGCAATGCTGTGGTGATTCCTGACGTCGTTGTCTGTTCAGGGTTCACTGCCCACAGAAATTTTAAATACAGGTCCTCCGCAATAGACGCTGGAGTATCCTACCGACTACACCACTGTGGTAGATAGGGGGCGCTCTCGCTCCCTTGAACCCCTGTCCACGACTCCAGACACCAGGTAAAAGTCCACAAGTTGACTTTATTAAATTGCCACAGTGCACAAAGCACACTCTCCACCACTATACTCATAAATCACTAATCACAATCAATAAACAATCCTCCAGCTCCCAGACGCGTTGCCACCCTTCCACCCAGCTCAGCTCGCTGTTTGGTAGCTCTCACAGTCCTTTTATATTCCCTGACCCGGAAGTGTTCCCAATCCCCAGTCCATGTGATCCTGTATCATTTCCGGGTCAGGTAAAAGTTCTTTTCTTCTCCCCGGAAGCCCGTCGCTCTTCCCTTGACGAACTTCCGGGTCATAGGGCACAAATAAGTCTTTGGTCCTCCCTGCAGCTCCCTCTTGCGGCCCCTGTAGTATCCAGCAGGGCTGAGGATAAAAACAACATAGTCCATGCCTCCCTGCTGGTCTTCGGGGCACCTCCATACTGCAGGGAGGGCTCCATCTGGCGGCCTGGGGGTATTGGCTGGGATGACATCTCACTATATATATATACAATATATATATATACATATATATATATATATATATATATATATATATATATATATATATATATATACACATACAGACACTTTATATGTATATACGGGATATATATTTGTGTGTATATGTGCATGTACTGTATATATATATGCAGTATTCATTATGTATATAGTAATTTATGAACATAATGTTTAGAGATGCAAGGGGAACAGGGAGGTATTCAAAGCACTTTGAGGGATAAAACATGGCCTCATTTAATAGTGAGAATCTCTCTGGAACTTCCTGGTGATAAATGAGTGTTACTAGGGGCCCACAGTCCAGACAGGAATACAATTTACCCTGAGGGTGAATTAATTGCCATTATTCTTGGGTCCAGACATTGGGTCCTTTCTTTATTTTTTTGTTTTTCAGGACAAAGTAGAAAAGACACATAAGCATATTTAGCCTGGATGTTCAGTTAAACTGCTGTGAAAGCTGCAGCACTTTGAGGACGTTTCATACCACTTGTCAAATCACATGTTCCTAAATAAAATGCAATGTGGAGTCGATTGGGTGGAATCCCAATGGGTTAGAGGTATAAAGTAAATGCAAACAGTGAGAGGAGTTTAGAGACGATTTTGAAATAATCAAGCAGATACATAGATAAACCTCCAGTGTTTATCAATGACCAGTGCAACAATGAAACTTAATTTTCCATTTTGTGATTTGTGTTTGTGTTGTTCCCTTATTTTGTTTTTCTTACATACATATAAACCATACACCCCTACTTTACCAGAAGTACAAAGAGAAGAATTATATTTTCTCGTCTTTCACTTTGCCAAAGTTGTCAGCTCTGCCAGGCAGAAATGCAGGATAAGTCCTTATCAGCTAATGAGATATGACATTAGTGCCTCAGTGGTACAGTTTTAATACCAGTTCCTCCTAGCTCTATATTCTATGTGAAGTGTGCACATTTTCTCTGCATCTGCACGTGTTTCCTCTTGGTCCTCCCAAATGCCAAAGATGCACATCTCTGGTTACTTTACAGCTTTAAATTGTATGTGTGAACATGTATTTTGATGCACTAAAATGAATCCTTGTTTGATTCTTGCTTGGTGTTTCTAGAAAGAGCTTAGACTTACTGTGACATAGTTGTGGGAAAGCAAACATTTTGTAAAAAATAGCTCTTAAATCCTGTGAATATATCTTGCTTCTAGGAGAAAGTTTTGGCTGGGGCAGGGGGTATCAATGTGGTTGAGGTTGCTGTCATAATTAAAAGTCATAATCCGAGGCAAGGCTGCAGGCATGGATAAGATCCAGCTAAAAATGCTGAAGCGACTTGATATTATGAAAGTGTTTTAGTTATGTGGAATAGAGGGATAGTACCTTGAAAGAGGTAAGACTAAATGGGTTTTCAAAATTTTTAAGAAACATGCGAGAGAATGAGTTCCACTTATTGCGGGATCTCACTGTTTAGTCTCAATAGACTCTTCATTTCAGCCACTTGTATTCACCACCTCATTCTTTTGGTCCCAGCCTTTATTTTATATTTTATATAGTAGATTTCTCTATTGATTCCCAACCCATGACACTGTTCAGTACAGACACGCTCTATAACATTGCTAACATATTTATTTTTTTGCAGTTGAAACACAGGCAGGTCAAATGGAAGGAATTGGACTTGCAGCCTCATGAATCATAGTTCAGTTCCTTAACCACAATGTTACAGTGCCTGCCAACAACAACCCCACTATAAGAATTGTGAATTTCTGTTACAATATCATTACATGATACAGATCAGTTCTATTTAAGGAGACTTTAAGCAGAAAGTTCTAACATGCAGTATGATTAGATTACTTTAAGATGTTGCAAGACAGCTTTTGCAATCACTAATTATGTTTCGTTTACTGTTTTCAAGGCTATGACCTCAAGAGGACCCGCTCTCTCATCAGAAACATCACCAGGAAGATCCAAGTGTTTGATAAGAAAAGACAGCTGCTAAAAGCCAGTTTTCAGAACAATCCACCATCCTTGTACCCTTTTTCAGGCTGGTTTCAGACACAACCACAAACATCATCACTTGTTTCCTACATTCATAAAACTGAAAGAAATGCAATATGTACTTAGAGCTCCTGAATGTGACAGACTCAGCCGTACTGTGCTTCCTACTGTTTGCAGTTAAATGATTGTGCGTCTTTATTGACTGTCTAATTGCCTGTCTTAGTTAACACAATGATTTTATTAATTTAAATGGTGATTGGTTAACAGGCTCTAAGGTGCAGAAGTGAGAGATAAATAGGCAAATGTGTTATCAACAGAGAGGTATTTTGAATATATACACGAGGCAACACTAGATCATTCAAGAACAGAAATGAGATATGCTGTAACTCAATACATGATCCAGATTTCATAAATCCATGGCAAAGCAGGAAAAACATACCAAAATGGCAGTAATTCCAGGAACAATAAAGAATAATCACAATTCCAATAGATTTCAATGTGAAATGTCTGGTCTATCCTTTGGCTTTGACCTAAATAGCCAGAGGGAGAGGTCAAACATGGTGATGTCAGGGTGGATCTGCCTGTTTGGGCTCCACACACAAAGAAAGTGGAACATACATAATTATAAATGTAACAGAAAATCCATAAAAATAAAATATTTAACAACTCAGAAACAACAAAACAATAAAATGCATAAACACATACAAATACCATAACATAACCCCTCCCTGAGGTGTGGCTACCAGACACCCCTGAAGTATATTCCATACAAAATCTCAGCAAATCCAAACAATAAAGCCCATCTTTAGGCTGAGGTGACCAAGCTTAAAGACTTTGACCTGACGGGGCTGATTAGGCAAAACGACCATGTCACAATTGGAACAGTTTGGCAGCAGGCAGGACACATCCAAGCAAGGGTGACAGAACTACAATAGTCAAACTAAGAGGTGACTGCTTTAATTATATACTTACTTCTTGAACCTTGGGACACCTTGATGAAGGTGTCAACTTAGGTGCCAAATCAATAGTACCCCCTCCTGGTGAGAAGGTCTGTGATGGTAACTCAGTTGGGGTCCCTTCTGTGGACACAGGAGCAACTCAATTATATTTTTTGTTTTTATTTAATGGTTCATTTGAATTTGCAGTAAAAAATGTGTGAGGCCTCCAAAAACCTTCACAAGCCAGGCCTCGCTTCCTATGCCTGCCCGGATTATTTCAACTACTAACCCCATTGGCCTGCTTGAAGGCCTTTTAGGTCCAAAAGGGATTTAAGCCTCAAAATAACTTCTCGACATCTCAAAATATGAAATTGCCTTCCATGAGATGGACAAATTTGTAAAACTTTCTATTAAAATGACTGTTCACATAAAGGAACTTTATACAATGAAGGTATTTATTTAGACACATAGAAATATATCAAAAGCTAAAAAACACATATATGAGTTGCCTAAAAGGCAATCCTCGGCTAACATGTCCCCAATACATGATACAGATATCATAAACCAAAGACAAAGCTGAAAATAAAACACATACACGACAGTAAATTTGGAAAATAAATTAACAGTATCCACATTCCAATAGACTTGAATACACCAAGTCTGAATCCTCCTCTGGCTTGTCCCTAAATATCCATGTCCCAAAAAGAATATGGAGAAAAACTACATTTAAAGGGACAGAATTATAAGCATAACAGAAAATCACAACTCACAACCAACAAAAACAACAATAAAATATATAAGCACATGTAATGCCAAAACGTCATTATTCTGCAGCCAGTCATTGAATACCAAGGAAATATGCCTCAATGCTAAGCCAATTTTCATGCCAAGTTCATGCTTTACAAACTTTTAGGTAAGAAATGGCTTATGCATGTTTCCAAATATGAGCAAGTTTCATACATGATTCTTCTGGCATTTTCATTAGTAAGAGCAATGAATTCTTATTATTTATCATGAAGACTTTGAGAATGTCCCACTTCTGGTGGACTCACTATGTCATTACACGTCCAGAACGCTAAAAGAGCGGAGCAGAAGAAGTTTGAGAATTTGAGGCATTAAGTTTCCATTCTAAACCTTAAGCCTGATGGTAACATGTGAACATGTGAGTCAAGAGGATGGCCTCTGTCTGCCAGGACACAGTTGACCTTCTTATTAGCCAGGCTGTAGTACAGCTGCATAGTACTGCTGTCCAATATTGATAACGTTGTTAATATTTTTAATGTTACCCATCTTGTATGATGAAAGCGAATATGAAGAAGGGTTTGAAAAAATAACCATTAAAAAATCTGTATTTTTAGGCACATCTTCTTAATGTATTTCAAAGGTTAGTTTCAGCAACCATCCACAAATATTTATACTGCTTAGCCATTTCAGCAGTCTGCCTCTATGCATGAAATAAATCATAGTTTGTAAACATGGAGCATTTGGAATGTTTATATTGTTAATACTAAAATAATAAAATCTGAAATTTAGGAAGAAAAAGTAAGAATAAATGCAGAGATCCAGCTTTCTTGTCCTGAGGAAACTGGACAGTAGACAGGCTTGCACAGCGTTGTGGCATATCAAATAATGGAACAGCAACCAGCCATTAAATGATATGGCCACTCTTCTGTTATTTGTAAGTGCAACCAATAGTAAAGACAAAATGGCCAGGAGGCAGTCCTCATGATCTATTATGCATTTACCTATTTGGCTGTCACCTTTATCCAAAAAAAACTTATGACATACAGTATATGAAAAAATTGGTTACTTTTCTTTTGGTTTTACCAGTTGGAGCACAGGCAGGTAAAGTGAGTTGCTCTTGGTCACACAGTGTCAGTAGTGGGAGCTGAACCCACCATCTCAAGGTTTAAAGTCCAAAGCCTTAACCACTACACTGCACTGCCTGCCTATTCTCATCTGTAAGTGTGAGGCTGACTGCTGCACCGCCATTACTGAAGTCAGTTAATGGAATTTAAGCAATTCTAATGCACTTTGACACATTTTTCAATTTATTTTTAAAATTAGAATACAAGAACTTAAATTAATATGCTTTGGCATTTAAAGCATAATTTTAAAATGTTAATGTTAGCTAATTATGAGCTAATAGGTTAATTTCATTGTGTTTTGCTGCTTATGATATAACACTGATGAGCCATGTAATTGTTTCAGAAAATAGCCAAATCATTTTATTACGTACCTGATTAAAAAATACAATTTATGATAACAAATTTCACAATGTAGCTGCAATAATCATCATAATAAAAGTGAAAAAATAGCAACGCATTCCCAATAACTGGAAAAAATGTCCAAAGCTCTAATGCAGTTAAAAACAGAGAAACATTTCCAGAAATAACGAAGTGAATTATGAAAGTTGAAATACCAGGCTGATGTTTTACTAGATGAGCTTGCATACAGCAAGACGTGGATGAATCATTATAACCATCATCACTTTATTTTACTTATTGAAACATTTTATTTGTATTTCATGATTCCCCCATTTGGGCAAATAATTAAACAGTTATGAAAGAAAGCGACTGGTGGTTGCTAACGTTGCCTCACATCTCCAGGGTCTGGGGTTCAGTGTCTTTCAGTGTGGAATCCTCACAACATCCCAGTGCCTGTGAGGGATTTCTTAGCAAACAGCATTTTCAACAAACACCAGAAGGACATAATTGAAAATGTAACTGCAACGTGGCCATGTCCTGCGACAGACTGGCTTGTTTTCCAGGGCTGCCAAGGTAGGCGTCAACTATAATGGAACTTGCAGGCTCTGAAAATGGATGACACACAAGCAGAAAGGCAGAAATGAACAGTACTTTCAGTAGAAGTAATTAGACATTTTAATTAACATAAAATTACATTTAGGTTTTTATATATGAAGAGTAAAGTCAGAATTCCTGTTTGTGCTCAGATGTATTTAACTAGTGCCAAGAGAAACTCATGACTATTTGTTTTGGTTTTAGTGCAGCTTAATGAAGTGGGAATTTCATTCTGGTTAAAGACTCTTAGACCATACTAAATGCAGGCCTTTAGTGCTTTTCTATTTGTAGAAATAAGTGAAATTATTTGTTTATTCTTTTAAGCATTCACACAAAGTAATCTTTTTAAATATAATACTTTTTTATTTGATACTTGTTAAAGCACAAAGATATATTAAACTTCACACTAATGTTAATTCTGTACCCAATTGTTATTTATTGGTTTTATATTTATTCTTTCACAGCTTTTTATTGAAATTTTGTTCTGTTAATTCAAGTTTAATTAAATACTGATTTGTATGTTAGTTTTATTGTCTCTTTTATATAACAGTATTTTCTTAATTGAAAGTCTTCTTTTTTCAATTAGTATTGTTATATGAGTTTAAACCCCTCTTTTTATTGGAAGCTTTTTTAATTTTCTTTATCTGTCCTTGAATTTACTTGACACTGTTTTTAGTGTTATTTTAAGACTGTTCATTATTTAATTCTATTTTTTTATTCATTTCATATCTTCCTTTTATTATTTATGGGCTACTTGTATTTAAGGAATACTCCATTCAAAAAGTATCATTTTTAACTGTTTCTCACCCTGTGACAAGAGCGGCATTTGGGGGTGGCAAGTGGGACGACTGCCCCTAAGGGGGCCCCGCTTTTGAGGTCTGCGTGTCCCATTCTAGCAGATTTGTCAAGTTATATTCTCCAGTTATGGTTTGATAAAGTCTTGCAAAAATTTAGCTGAATACTGTAATGAGAAAATCCGGTGTATGTTAACATTATTTTTATTAAATTTGCAAGCAAGTTTATATAGTCCACACATACCGGTAACAGCGTTTGACGTAACCGGTCCAATGTAGGGTTGGTTAGCCCTAGGCCCTGCACACCTTTAAGGCCAGCTCTGTACTGTATTAGTTGTAGTTATAGCCCAGAAAAAATAGTATTCTTATTCATGTCCTTATGGAGAATGAAGGAAGCAAAATTACCAATACTATATGTGTTAATGGGTGCCAACACTGAACAACTCCATACAACATCAAAACATCCATGATGAAAAATCTCAAATTGTTCACATCACATAATCCACTAGGCAGGTATCCAGTTGCATGCTAATTTTGGCTAAAATATTGTTAAATAAACCACTTCTGGAGAATTTGTTTTATAAACACACACAATGGGTGTGTGTTAAAACAGAAATGAGCTTTTGAATTGAAGACCCACCTTGCTAATCATTCATTGGTCATTAAGCCACAAAGTCAGGCCTTCCAGATTTTCCATTGGCTTTTTGTAAATCTGCAGTGGCAAATTGATTATCTGTTTGTTGTAACAGTTCACAAAGGCATGAGGCGTACTTTCCACCTGATGATGTTTTCAGCTCCTTTCCTTTAATTTTTAATTGTACACGTCTCTCAGAGCACACTCTACAGCAGGGATGGCCAACTCCAATCCTAGAGAGCCACAGTGGCTACAGTTTTTTAAACTAAGCATTTTCCTAATTAGCGACTAGTTTTTGCTTCTAATTAACTTCATTTCATCTATTTGCTTTTTAAAACTCAGGCTCTTTAAATCAGGAATAAGCAAAATCGGTCCTGGAGGGTCTCAGTGACTTCAGGATTTTGTTGCAACCCAATTGCTTTATGAGAAGTCGTTTATCTCTGATGAAACACTAATTGCTCAAGTGACATTTTTCTGGTTTGTTTTACTTGTCTCGCTTGTTAAGATTTTGAACCCTTAATCACTTATTTTAGTCATAAACAGCTACTATATATTTATTGTTTTAACTGCAAATCACAAAGGAACCAACAGTTCTACATCTAGCTTGTCTCCATTTCCACCCGTCTGTATTCATCTTTCACTATTTGGTTTAAGTACTCTGAAGAGAAAGTGAAGAACTGAAAATTACATTTTAGGCTTCAAATCACTTGGATGATACATGTATCATTACAAAGGAAAGCAATCTATAATTTAAAAATGAACTGACATGGTAGATTTAAAACACTAACGAGCTCTGAAATTAAATAAGGTATTATATTGTAGAGGATTGGCTTCTAATTAAGCAACTGGGTTGTAACAAAAACTTGGAGCTGCCACAGTGGCAGGATCAGAGTTGACCACCCCTGGGCTATACCAGTGAATGGGGGTCTTCAATTCAAAAGTTTGTTCTTGTTTCGGCACATTCCACTTTCATTCATGAAATAATTTTCCAGAAATGGTTTATTTAACAATATTTTGTAACATTTGGGACATTGTAAGCATACAACTGGACACCAGAAATGTGAAATATGCAGCACGAGTAATATGAGCTTGTTTTCATGGATGGTTTGATATGTTTTGTTTTTGTTTAGCATTGGTCACCATTGACACCTATACTGTATATCAGTAATTTTGTTACCTTTGTTCTCCATTAAACTATGAGACTAATAATCTTCTCCTTGAAAATTTCAAACACACAAGGCATGTAGCAGATAATAAAAAATATAATTTTTCAGTGGAGTATTCCTTTAATGCTGTTTCATATGAACTATATCTTCCCTTTGTTTACTGATTTCTTTTGGCTTCTTTATATGACCCTTTAATCTAATATTGTTTTATATTAATTATGTATCTTATGCATAAAGTAAACATATCCTTCTTTTCTTAATTCTATATCCTTCTGTTTAATGTTTATTTTCATATCCCCTTTTTACCAAGCAGTTTTGATTTTATAATTTTTCCATACTCTCATTTATTTCATGCTGTTTTTTATATGAATTCTCTGCCCTGTGTTTTCTTCTTCCTAAGACACCAAGAACAAATTAAAACTGCCTTGTATTTTCTTTTTTTTTTCATACAGCAAAGAAAACATGACAGAGTGTTTTATGTATCATTTCTTGTGTTTTGTTTAATGCTTAACCTTGCCGTGCCTTCAATTCATTTCAGAAATACCTGCTGGTATCTGTTAGCTGTATTCTCCAGCTATTCTAAATGAATTGAAGTAGCAGTCCGCCAATGGGCATGACAGCATCTTTCATGGGCAGTAAACCGTAGCTCTATTTAGGTTGTTCGCTCCTTTGACCCAATGACAACAGCAGACTGAGTTTCACAGCTAGAGTATGAGACCACTAAAGCCTTGGGCAGAGAACAGAGTCACTAAGCAGCCCAGAGAAATTGTATTTTGCAGTACATTTACTCCCTATTTACTGTTACTCTATTGATTTTATTTTAAAATATTCCTCACAGTAGGAATATTATAAGTGTATAAAACTTAGTTAGATTTTTCAGTTCAATGAGTCCTTTACTTTTCTATGGATGTCACACTGAAGAATAAAACACATTATCCTCTTATGATATACAGATGAGAAACAAAAGGAATGACCTGGAAAGCTCCTCAAATGTATATCAAAATAATCTATACTCTATAATAATAATAATCAATTAACCTAAGTTTTTAATAATAATCCATAACAATAGCAATCTAAATTATTTAAACACAGGCATTATACACAATAGGCTATCTTCCTGAGCACTAACACAAGGGTTATCTCCGAGATAGTCTATAGGGTTACTTCTCCACTTGTCTCCTTACACACATGACAGAGCACCCCCACTGTACTCCATGAGAGTACACATGTGCCGAGCTCACTCCAAACATACTTGCATGCACTATACCCCAAACAGCTCTTTAGTTGTGGAGCTGTTGCATAGTTACATGCATACTGTAGAAGGAATGAAACTTTATAAAGTCCTGGGGCCTCATGTTTATTGCAGTGTGTAGAATTCATACTAAAACATGGTGCACGGACAAAACTGGAAATGTACATATGCACAAAAAAATGCAGATGCATAAAATTGTGCGTACACCAGGTTCCATGTGCTTCCCCTTTATAAATCTCAATGGATGTGAAATTTAACACACATGCACGTGCCTACAGCCCCACCCCAACTGCTCCCATAATTGTGCATATTTGTATAGCCCCTTCTGTTCAGTGTTTTGTTAAAAGCCAATGGCAAAAGCATGTGGAAAAACGAAGAATTTCAGCAAATGCAAAAGTGGAGGCAAGGAAAAGCCAACTATTTGTTGGCTTAAGCAGTGGAATAAGCAACAAAAGAAAATTGATGGAGTGAAACAGCGTGGCGGAGACACTTGAAAGATCAAGTTCAGAAAGTCCCAAAATAAATAAGAGGTGCTCAGAAATCAAAGTCGACATGAAAAGGCGAGTCACAGCCCACCATCTGTTTATTCTGTTTCAGACAATATTACAAAAGCTGATGTCTTTGGGTGCAGGCTGCAGACACAGCTCTGCCTCAGAATCACAGGGCAACCATCTGGCTGTGTGCTGACGGACGTTATTCTGGAGTCACAAAATGCAGTAGTGGATGCTGTAAGAGAAGTGGCCAATGCACTACGGAATATGAGGGCTGTACTGTGAGATATTGAGCACTAATTAAATGAATGGGTTAAAATGAACTGCTGGGTACACCTGGTAAAGGAGTGAAACGTGGTATCTTAATAGCTGTTCAGTACCACTTGCAAAATGTCTCTCCGAAACCGTTTTTTTCCCTTAATGCCATCATTTTCCCTGAACTATCCAGGTGGTTTGTCATCTGGTGGGTACAGCAACGAGCTATCAGCGCATGCTCCCAACATACCTACCTATTCTAGGCAAGGGTCTGTGTACCAAAGCTTTCATTGTGCAGCTACACTTTGTCACATTTGTTTAGTGGTCTTTATGTCCTTGGTATTGCTGTGCAACATAGGAATCCCATTGCATTGATTATAATCTAAAAGATGAAGTAGACATGACTGTTTTTATTTCAAAGCACAGTGATATAAAATGGAGTCAAATAATGGTATGTGGCCTAACCAAGTTTAAATTCTTTGGAGAATACCTTTAAATTAAAACTGTAGAACAAGCTATCTTAAGAAGCATTGTTAATGTAGCATTTTGATTTTAACAAAAAAAAAATTAAGTGTATTCCCATCTGAATCAATATGGCCATCTGTTAGATCTTAACTCTCTTGTATCAGAACTGCAACAAAATAGCTCTGTTATAGACGTGCTGCTTCCCTTAACAGTTTTACATGATGGCTCAGAGGAGGCCCATTTTACTGTTTCTTGACAAGTATACTACATAGTGAAAGCCTGCCATGTAAAGATGAGCACATGTCATAGGGGACTGAGTGATCTTTATTGGAATAAAAAAAATATATAAGGGATGAATGAGATGAAAACTATTTTAATTCCCTTAATTTAAATGAAGTACAAAATATATATATATATATATATATATATATATATATATATATATATATATATACTGCTCAAAAGAATTAAAGGAACACTTTTTAATCAGAGTATAGCATAAAGTCAATGAAACTTATGGGATATTAATCTGGTCAGTTAAGTAGCAGAGGGGTTGTTAATCAGTTTCAGCTGCTGTGGTGTTAATGAAATTAACAACAGATGCACTAGAGGGGCAACAATGAGATGACCCCCAAAACAGGAATGGTTTAACAGGTGGAGGCCACTGACATTTTCCCTCCTCATCTTTTCTGACTGTTTCTTCACTAGTTTTGCATTTGGCTACAGTCAGTGTCACTACTGGTAGCATGAGGCGATACCTGGACCCTACAGAGGTTGCACAGGTAGTCCAACTTCTCCAGGATGGCACATCAATACGTGTCATTGCCAGAAGGTTTGCTGTGTCTCCTGCACAGTCTCAAGGGCATGGAGGAGATTCTAGGAGACAAGCAGTTACTCTAGGAGAGCTGGAGAGGGCCATAGAAGGTCCATAACCCATCAGCAGGACCAGTATCAGCTCCTTTGGGCAAGGAGGAACAGGATGAGCACTGCCAGAGCCCTACAAAATGACCTCCAGCAGGCCACTGGTGTGAATGTCTCTGACCAAACAACCAGAAAGACTTCATGAGGGTGACCCAAGGGCCCCATGTCCTCTAATGGGCCCTGAGCTCACTGCCCAGCAGCATGCAGCTCGATTGGCATTCGCCATAGAATACCAGAATTGGCAGATGCACCACTGGTGCCCTGTGCTTTTACAGATGAGAGCAGGTTCACCCTGAGCACGTGACAGAAGTGAAAGGGTCTGGAGAAGCCATGGAGAACATTATGCTGCCTGTAACATCATTCAGCATGAGCAGTTTGGTGGTGGGTTAATGATTGTCTGGGGAGGCATATCCATGGAGGGTCACACAGACCGCTACAGGCTTGACAAAGGCACCTTGGCTGCCATTAGGTATCAGGATGAAATCCTTGGACCCATTGTCAGACCCTATGCTGGTACAGTGGCTCCTGGTGCACACAATTCCTGGCCTCATGTGGTGAGAGTATGCAGGCAGTTCCTGGAGGATGAAGGAATTGATACCATTGACTGGCCACCACACTTTCCTGACCTAAATCCAATAGAACACCTCTGGGACATTATGTTTTGGTCCATCCAATGCCACCAGGTTGCACCTCAGACTGTCCAGGAGCTCAGTGATGCCCTGGTCCAGATCTGGGAGGAGATCCCCACAACACCATCTGTCATCTCATTAGAAGCATGCACCGATGTTGTCAGGCATGTATACAAGAACACAGGGGCCATACAAAGTGCTGTGTACAATTTTGAGTTGCTGCAATTAAATTTTGGCAAAATGGACTAGCCTGCCACATAATTTTTCACTCTGATTTTTGGGGTGTCTTTGAATTCAGGGCTCTGTAGGTTGATCATTTTCATTTCCATCAAACGATGTGGCATCCTTTCATTCCTAACACATTACCCAGTCTATATCAGTATAGATATCCAGGAGGATTTCTTTTTCCCATTGAGATCTGATGTGTTTTCAAAGTGTTCCAGTTTATATATATATTAATATTTTTATATATATATATATATATATATATATATATATATATATATATATATATGACTCCCCTATTGTATCACATGTAATTGAAACCCCCTAACAAGACAAATATGATTGTGAACTAAAGTGCCTAACACGTTTGCACAGTATTCATATACAGTGCCTTTGGAAAGTTTTCAGACCCATTTAGTTTTTCACATTTTACTCTGTTGCAGCCTTATTCTAAAATCATAAAAAATAATTTTATTTCCTTCTTCAAGCCTCATTCATATCACAGAATGACAATGCAAATACAGGATTTTAGAAATGTTTGCAAATTTGCTAAAAATTCTGAAACATCAATCTTGTCCAATCTGCCAGTCCCTGTCACCACCATGCTTCACCATTGGAATGATATTGCACAGATGATGAGTGGTGTCTGGTTTCCTCCAGAAATGACACTTATAGACTATGGTACTGAGGCCTTTTTCTAAATAATCTCTCAGTTTATGAAGATACTTCATTTGTCTCTGTGAACATGAGTTTGATGGTTCTCTCCTTTGGGATGTATTTTTGAGTTATATTTTGGGGAATTTCTTTATATTTTTAACTTAAAGCCAACTCCCCATTTTGGGACTGTATAGGCTGAAGCAGGCAGGTAGAACTTGGGCAATAGCTGAGTTAAGGAGAGCCTCTTCTGGGAAGGCTAGTGAAAGTCCTTGTATGCTTTTTGTATCTGTTTGAGGCCTTCTGCCAAGTCTGTCACAATACTGGCAAACTCTAGCCAAGATATCATGTGCAAATTTTTTACCAGTGGTTTCTTTGTTTCTTCTATGAAGCTGTGTCTGACAAAGCACCTAGGCAACAGTTATACAAACATGGTGCCGTTCTTGAGATGAGATGTAAAAATCAAGGTCCTTACACTTTGTGGTTTATTTCGACATTAAAGGGTCTTTTCCTATTGGTCAATGTCAAAAAGTCAAATAAATCCACTTAAACTCAATGTTATATTAAAAAATGAGATGTGAAAATTTCTTAGAGTGTGAATACTTTTAATAGAGATTGTACATATTAGCTGATTGTCATTAAATTACTCATTTTTACTTTCTTTTTTTTATGAATGTCCATATCTATTTCTAACCAGTATTGTTAGAAGAATGTGCATTTGCTATCAATCAAATAAATATTGTAATAATACTGTTGGACATTCTTTAAAGACGCTAATAAAGGCATCAAGGTGCTCTGCTGTCCTCTCTTTTTTTCTGCCACTATCCCAAAGTATATCTGTCAACACCACTGACATAGACTGACAACAGCAAGGCTGGAAAAAGTCAAGACCACACTTGTGATTAATCCATCTCACCTGACTTCTGACAGAACAGAATAGACTTGACATTTAACACTTTATAAGAAAAGGCAGTGCTGGGAAAAAAGAACCCAAATAAATATTCCAGAGTACAAAATATTTATCTAAGTCCTATATCTATATTTATACTGTATATATACATATAAAAGGCAAAGCCCTCAATGACTCATCCCTAATTCTCCCACTTTCCATATAGGTGGGATGATGAAATTTTGTACACTCATTCCTTGCAGTGTACTTACAAAAGTTAGGTATGTTTGAAGTCCTATTGCAACACCAAAGGGAGGGAAATGGGTGAACCCTCTAAACTGTATATATAGATAGGGGAAACCCCTCCTCACTATTTCTGCGACTTCCAACACGTAGGAAGCCCAAATTTCTCATGCTCATCCTTTTGCGGATGGGGCATATCCGGGTGGCTATAAAAGAGGCTGCCTCGCTCAAGTAGAGGAGCCAGAGTCGGGAGGAAGAAGACAAAGCTTGGCAGGAGAGGAGTAAAGGCGGCAGGAGAAGTCCAGGCGGGAGAGACGGACTGATTAAGGGTGTCTGGTGCACTGTCTCTGTGTTGTGTGCTGGAACTGTAAATAAAACTGTGTGTTTTCAGGACATATATATATATATATATATATATATATATATATATATATATATATATATATATATATATATATATATATATATATATATATATACCCGTGGCCACCACCAGGGGGTGCCCTGAAGACTGTGAAGCCCTGGACACTTCCGCCACACCTGGAGGTGCTGGTGGAAGTATTACCAGGGACACCCATAGTGCTTCCGGGTGCTAATGCGGCACTTCCACCACACCGGGAAGTGCTGCAAGAAGCTCATCAGGAGGCAGCTGGAGCACCTCCGGGTGGGAATAAAAGGGGCCGCCTTCATCCAATCATCAGCTAGAGTCAGTTGGAAGAGGATGAAGCTCAGAGGAGAGGAGTGGAGGTGGTGAAAGAAGACAGGACTTGTGAGAAGCCCGGATTGAGGGTGTGCAGTGCAGGGGCACTGGGTTTTGTGCGGGACTTTACATAACTGTAAATATTGTAAATAAATGTGTGGTGATGTTTGAACCAGTGGTGTCTGCCTGTCTATATCAAGGCTGATCTCCACTATATATATATATATATATATATATATATATATATATATATATATATATATATATATATATATATATATATATATATATTATATATATATATATATATCTATTATATAAAAAATCTTGGATTGAGACACTTTGAAGTCCCGCGAGACTACTTACATGCCATGCCCTACTTGCAAACAGTTTCTCGGAGACACTTTAATGTCCCATAAGACAAGGCAGTTAGACAAAAGGACAGCTGCCGTACAGGCTTTTAAATGATCATCGCGCAACGCGACATGCAGATCACGCAGCACAACAGCAGCAGCTTCTGTACAGGCTTTTAAATGATCGATGCGCAGTGCAACATCCAGAAGATTTAGTTCGGTAGCAGCAGCATATCCATCCGCATCTCCTTAATGTGCGTTCAGCCCCCCCTTCACAATGCGAGCGGCAGAGATACAAAGTGGCGAGCGTAAAGTGCACACCCGGGTGGGGGGGATTTGGGGATGAGCAAGCGAAGCAAGTAGGGGGCAAAACCCCCTAGTATATATATATATATATATATATATATATATATTATATATGCATACATACACACATATTCATATATACTTAAAGAATTTCAGCTCTTCAAAACAAACAATACTGTTTTTATACAGACATATATATAAATCCATGTTTATTATACTGAATATGCGTACATATACTTCTTGTTTATTATGACACTGGAGAATGGAGACATGTTGCATGTTGGCCTCTGTCACACATGAACATCAAGGGTCACCCTCTGGGCTCATCTAAGGTATGAAATACACCCAGAGATGAGAGGGAGCTATTGCGTTAATCATGTCCTCTTTCCTTCCCTCCATAGTGCCAGCAACACACCCAGTGAGGGCAGCTGACTCCACCCTTTCCTGGCCCCCACCTATAAATTTCAAGGCTGCTGGAAGGAGGCATCATTCTGTGATCAGAGCACCCACCGGACGGAGCTCCATCTTCATGACCTACATTTAAGGAATCCTTCACTTAAGGCGGCAATCTGCTTTTTGTTTGTTTTGCATCTGTGCCATAGACTGCCTGTTTATTTTGATTGCTAAAGAAAAGCCTACAAGAATTAAATGAGGATGACTGAGTTGGCACTGTAACATTTATTCTGTCCAGCTTGTCATTCCTCACTTGACCACATCTGACAGACAAGTAAGAATTTCATTGTACATGTGACAATATTCAAACTACTATTACAACTAATTAATTACATTTAAATAGCACTTTTCTCACAAATCAAAGTGCTTCAGTGAGTGGGGAACCACTTCAGCCACCACCAATGTGTAGCACCCACTGGTATGATGCAATGGCAGCCATTATTGCGGCAGTTCACTTGCCACATATTAAGTGGTGTGGGAATGGGAGAGATAGCCAATTTGAGATAGGGGATGATTTGCCTGCTTTGAGGTGAAGTCACCAGAGACAGGTACATCACATCCACTAGCCCACAACAGCAACATCCTCGTGGTGGAGGAGCATGACGTGAGGTTTAGACTGAGGGTGGTGAATCAGAGGAAGGCTGTTGGACCCGATGGTGTCTGTTGATGAGTGCTGTTTGACTGCACAGATCAGCTGGCAAGATCTTCAACCAGTTCTTATCTCAGTCCACCATACCACATCATAGACCATAGACACACACCACTATGCTTACAGGGGAAACAGGTCTACAGAGGATGCCATAGCCACAACTCTCTATACTGTCCTAACCCACCTAGTGAAGCAGGCTACTCTTTGTAGACTTTAACTCTGCATTTAATAACATCCTCCCTCATAAACTGATGACCATACTGACAGATCTGGGACTATCTCGCTCCATCTGCCTCTCTGTTATGTACTTCCTGTCTGATTGCTTCAACACTGGTTCTCCACAGGGATCTGTAATGATCCCCCTTCTCTTCACCCAAGACTGCACCCCCACACATTCCAGCAACAGCATCTTCAAATTTGCAGATGACACCATCGTGGTGGGACTCATCTCTGAATGGGAATGACTCAGCTTATCTGGACAAAGTGGAACGGTTGTCTTGGTGGTGCAGAAACATCAATCAGATTTTCAACACCAACAAAACAAGGAGTTGATCGTCAACTTTAGGAGGAAGAAAACAAATATTCAGCCTCTTTTCGTTATGTGGAAAGGGTCTTGAATTTCCATTTCCTGGGTGTGCACATAGAGGATGACCTGAATTTGAGCGCTAACACCACAGAGCTGGTAAAGAAGGCACAGTAGAGAATTTACTTCCTGAGGATCCTCTGGAAGAACCATTTCACCCAAAGACTGCTCATGTCCTTCTACTCTTGCTCCATACAGAACATATTGACTTATTGCATCTGTGTGTGGTTTGCCAACTGCACTGCATTAGAGAGGAATGGGATTCAGAGGGTTGTCACCACTGCCCATTCTTGGAAGATCTTTACAGTTCACACTGCCTGAAAAAGGCCCGGAGCATAATTAAAGATCCATCACAACCCGGACACTCTTTGTATTGCTTCCCTCAGGCAGATCTTTCAAGGCAATAAAAACATGGACAAACAGATTTAAAAATAGTTTTTTTATCCAAGGATTGTGACTGCACAAAATAATGCTCATACTGTGAAACTTTAGAAGGAACAAATTAAGCAATGAATACCAGCAGAATGTGAAAAGTGTCTTGTTGTGTAGTGTGATGTTTGTTTTAGAATCCTCATCATAAATCTTCATATTTCTAAGTTTTTGTAGTTTTATAATTTCTTGCTGTTTTGCACTCGTAGGATGCCATCCACTTTCATTGTACTTGTGCAATGACAATAAAGATATTCATTTATTCATTCATTCATTAGGGGGCCAGAATGGATGTGGCTGTGATGGGCAATTTAGTCTGGACATTGGGATATACCCTGCTCTTTTCTGAAGATGCCAAGGGATCTTTAATGACCACAGAGAGAGTCAGGACCTCGGTTTTACATCTCATCTGAAGGACAGTGGCATATTTAGAGCACAGTGTCCTCATCACTGCACTGGGGCATTGAGATCCACATTCAGACCACAGAGTAAGCACCCTCTACTGGTCTCACCAAAACCTCTTCCAGAAGCATTGTGAGCTTTTAACAAGATGGTCTCCCATCCAAGTACTGGCCTGACCTGAATATGCTTAGCTTCAGGTGGTTGGTCTGTTCTGAAGCACACGTGGCATGGCCACTGGTAATGGTGAGTGGGCCTAGGTTGGTGTGGTCCACCAAACTTATGGTCCTTAGTCATCAGAAAAGAGAGGAAGAATATGACCATTGTTGAGATTGCTAGGATAGAGCAAAATGAAAACCAAGTGAAAGCAGTGGCATAGTGACAGCAGGGACACTGGACAACGTAGGTGGGAATCTCGAGTCATGCAAACACATGGGTAAATGTTTTGGAAATGGCCACAGGCCCAACTCAGTTTTCTGTCCAGGGCAACATGCTACACCCTTCCCTGCCCCCAAATCCTTCATCAGCTGTTCAGCACAAATCAAGCCAGTGGCCTCCCCCATCCTTCCACGATCTTGGCTGGGCAAGAATCCTCGGTCATGCCCCTTTGGTATGCCAGCATATCCACTGCAATGTTGGCAGCATTTTTTTACCTCACAACTGTGGTAGGGAATGCACTACATCTCTTCTTGCTTGTTCCTTGGCATGGTAAGAACCCTTCAACCATCCTAGCCGGGATGCCAGCCCACACCATTGATTACATTGACTTTCATGTTTCAAGTATTTGTTTCCCTCATGACATTTAAGTGTTTGGTCCAAAATGCTGCATTTTGGCATGGCATAATTTGTTTTTAATACCATAAACTTCAAAAGAAAACCAAGTTAAATTGTTTTAAAAATTCAGGAAGAATTTGATATCTGTTCCACAGAAAGTAACTTGAATATTATTCAGACTGGCCAATGCTATAAATGAACCTCTCAGGTTGTCTTTTAGTAATGCTGACTTTCATTTCATTTGGCATCCAAAGCCCAGACTATTAACTTTGTTCAATTTACAAGACATTTTTTAGGTCTAATTGGATTTTGAATTGTACTACTACAGACAAATTACAAATGAATCAGATATATAGTACAATGCATTCAACTGGAATCTGACATCCTGTCTCCTACCCACCCAAAGAACACTCAAAAAAAATAATCAATAGTTTCAATGAGAAGTAACCACTTATAGATACTCTGGCATTTCAAGGATTGGTAGAGATTTCTATAAATAAATCAACAACAACAATAAGAAACATATTACAATGTAAAGAGGTTAAAAACAGTGAGTTTCATTTTTGTTAATTTTAAATTAAGTAGGGTGTTCTTTTGTCACAGTGTTATGGCAGGTGGTTAGGACTCGTCCAGTTGAACAGCATAAGAGAGTGTGCCAGCAATCACAACAGATTGTTCATTAATCATATAATCCCACTGGGCATTTCTCTGAAAATTGCTGGATTATTAAATATCCAAGACTTTCTAAAAGGAAACAGAAACTAAGAGAAAGATATGTGTTAGTGTTTCTGAGGGTTTTGTATGCCCTCCTTATGTCTTTACAGTGCTTCCCCAAACACACACTTTTACTAAAACCCCCAAAGACGGGCAGATTATTTAACTGGCAACTCTGAAGTGTATGTGTTATTGCAGGAATGTGACAGTCTGCATTCATCACACAAACCTACAGGTACAGGCCCTCCATAATGTTTGGGACAAAGACACATTGTACCTTAATTTACTCCTCTTCTCCACAATTTAAAATTACAAATCAAATAATTTCGACGTGATTAAAGTGCACATTGCAGATTTTCACTTCAGGGTAATTGCATACATTTCAGTTACAACAGTTACACCTTTTCTACATGATCTCCCCATTTCAGAGCATCACAATGTTTAGGACACAGCAATAGCAGGTATATTAAAGGCAGCCATATTTAGTAGTTTGTCGCATATCCCCTGCATGCAATGACTGCTTGACACCACCAGGTGCTGAGGATCTTCTCTGGTGATGCATTGCCAAGCCCCTAATGCAGCCATCTTCATCTACTGCTTGTTTTGGGGGCTTATCCCCTTACATTTTTCTCTTTAGTTTGTGGAAGACATGCTCAAATTGGGTGACTGGTTTGGCCAGTGAAGAATTTTCCATGTTTTATCTTTGAAAAACTCTTGTGTTGTCTAGCAGTGTGTTTGGGATCATCATCTTGTTGTAGGATCCCAATGAGTTTGAAGGTATTTACTGGAACTTGAGCATGAGATGTTTCTAATCTGTACACCTCAGAATTTATTGTGCCACTGTTGTCAATAATGAAGCTAAGTGTGCCAGTACCTGTGACAGACATACATGCCAAAGCCATAACACTCCCGCCACCATGTTTAACAGATGAGGTGGTGTGCTTTGGATTTTGGGCAGTTCGTTTTTATCTGCACACTTTGTTCTTGCCATCACTCTGATACAGGTTCACTTTCGTCTCATCTGTCCACTTTTTTTCCAGAATTAATCAGGCTCTTTTAAGTACTTTTTCATAAACTGTACTCTGGCCATCCCGTTTTTGTGGCTAACTAGTGATTTGTATCTTGCAGTGTGGTCTGTGTATTTCTGTTCATGAAGTCTTCTGTGTATAGCAGTCTCTGACACATCCACATCTGCTTCCTGAAGACTGTTTCTGATCTGTTGGACAGGCATTAGCAGCTTTTAGAGGGCATTGTAAATCAAGCAATCCTAAAGCAGACATGTCATCTAGCACGTTCCCACTATAAGCCACAACAGACATAAATGACCAAACCTAATCAAGTGAAAAGTATGTCACTACATCATCTTAATCAGCATTCTCCACTATAGGACCACCAGGGTCAGGTACCTATATTTAGAACTGGGAACCAGTGGCAGTTTGTAATGTGGGGCAGTGGGACACTGCCCTCACCTCCCTGTATTTTAAAAACTTAAATTAATTAGGTAATGTAAAATAATCATAACATAAATTTATTTATTTGCACAATATGCCTGGTGTAAACGCATGTCAACATCCATTAAAAACTGGTTCTGACTTGTATTTGTTTAATTTCTGTGTAAAAAAGAAAAAAATATATGCATGAATACCTATATTTCTGGAAAGGACGCTGGCCAAATAAGAGTCTATGTCAGCCCTTGATCTTTTGGCAAGTGGTGACCTGAAGCCGCCCTTTGATTGGTTGCTTTCAGATTTTTCTGATGATGCAGCTCTGTGTGCCCCAGACACTCCCACATTTATTACTAGCGAATTAGTATTGTTTTAGGTTTTTTTACACTAATGAGATTGGACAGTCGTTGACATACTATGTCATGTTCACGTCAATAGTTCACAGTTCACACCCTCCTTTAACGTTACATAACTAAGATGAGCAAGTGTGACTTTGATGGCAACTTCAAGCGAAACCTAAGAAATGAAAGAAAATTCAGTTATTTCTTTAATGACATACCCCTTCATAAATCATTCACTTGAAGAAAGAAAGAAGATAAAGGAGTTTGGAACAGACCGACCAGACTTAAGAATTCAAGGATGAGCTTACACACTGACTTCTTCCAGCTCTTGTTTTGACAAGTGGAGTTGGCTATCTGCACCTTTTTGTGCTTTCCATGTTTGCTGTTTCACAGTGTTGGTACCGAAACGGCATGTAAGTAGCCACAGTCATCTAGACAATAGCATGAAGCTAAGTTTTTTTGTCCGGCTTAGTGTTGCTGTACAGCTAGATGAAGGTTACAAGATTGGCAGTTGAAGGCACAACTAAGAAGTGACCAAAAATCTACATATCCTGTCCAGAATAATAGATGCGGTATACAGTATATGTGTTTGTGGTTAGTAAAATAGTGGTGTGTCTTGGGATGATTTTGGTTACAAAAAGTATGTCACTACAGAAAAAAAGGTTGGTAAACACTGATCTAGACAATAGCATATGGCAAATTTTTTGGAAGACTCAGAAAGTAGCAGAAATTTTCAGGTCTAAAGGAAAGGAGGACTGACAGCAAGTGTAGAATAAAATTAGGGTGGGATTGACTGTGTGGGTGAGGTAAATGGTAAACTGGGATACAAGACTTCAAAAAAATCAGAGTATTAGTGATGTGAATTAATGGAATACAGTGGAAATGGCCAAGCACTGGACACTCTATAAGCAGAGGTAGATTAACATTTCAGTTGGACTTATAGGGCAAGTTATCGGAAGAATAAGGAGCAAGGTTTTCAGGTGGTGTGTGGGGTCAGTTCCCCTTTTTGGGTGCTTTTCCTTGGCTGCAGAGGAGGAAGGAGAAGATAAGGTTAGCATCAGTGCCCCCCTCTTGTTCCAAGGTGGTATTGCCTATCTCGTTAAAGCCATGAAGATGGTTCCTAGACATACACGTGTGACAGCAGTCATCCCTCAGCTGTGTCATGCCATCTATATGGGTTGGTTTAATTAAGATGCTACCCAGAATTGTCCAATTTCCTTACTGTCAGGGTGAGCAAGCCAGTATCAAAAAGTAATCTGAACTAACATTGTTGTCACATTCAACTCCATACATGTTGCTATAAAGGCACCATCAGAGAATTCATTTGCTTTTGTAAACAAAAAGCATTTTCATTCAATTAATATATACTGTATCTAGTATGTGATGCTCAAATGTGTTTGAGTAACATTATTGTGAAGTGGCCTGGCTCAACCCATGATTCCCTTATTTTATCAAATAGTAATGTGGGAAGCAGATTTCAGAGTCATGCTGTGTGTGATGGTGAGTTTGTGTGATGGTTAGGTTCTTAACATCTAAGCCTAATGGATAGGATTACAGGTGATTGTAATACATTACAAACAACTTGTCTAATCTTTCCTACAGGTGTTAGAGAGCACACCACAAAGAGGATATATAAAGAAAGACTTTCAACTGCACAATTTGTGATAGAGCAGGCCATTGGTTTATTTAAAGGTATATGACAGTGTTTGGACTTGTCATGTGGCATTGTGATGACTTGTGTTGTATCACGCAACATACGGCAGAAACATGGAATGCCTCTACCACCTGAGATAGGCCATGATAAGTCCATGAATGATCCAGACCTTAGACATCTAAGCAATGGCAATTCAATGACATTTGGATGTTCACTAAAAATGTTCCTAATATCTTGCAATTCTGAGCATCTCACCTGCGTCAATTCACGCTGTGTACTGAGTGGTGGTCTGGGCATTTGCATGAGGACACCATGTGATTGCTCTCTCCACTCAGCTGTTCCCTCTCTTATGCTTTTTTCTTTCTTTTGTAAGTCCCACAGAATTTTTTTGTGTTTCTCCACTTTTAGTAAGTTATACCTGAAGTTCTCATTCACTGCAGTTTCATTTTCTGTGTTGTCCCACGGTTTGTGGTAAAGACATCATGACCAGTATATGGCATCTAGATTATGAACATTCAAAAGTTATACATGGTTACTGGCGAAAGGTGACAGAAAGTGGCTCAAAGTACAAGTATGGGTGCAGTTTTAAGTTGATTTGAGCTTTTTAAAGGAACTTGCTGTGGCTCGTGGCAAACATATGCTATCATAAATCCTATTTTTTTATGCAATTGCCATTTTTGCTTTTCGAGCATAATTATTTATACATAAGTCTCCAAGGCCTTAAAGTTTGACCGAATATGTACATGTAAGTGATAATGAGACCCCAAAGAAGATCCTGTAATAAAAGATGCCAACCTTGTCAGTCGCTAGATATTATGACCTCTTCCTAGCACTTGGTGGCATTCTCTTACTACTTATTAAGTCTTAGGCATCCTTTGCATCTGAGGGGTTATTGGTCTTCTGCCCACCTGGTGGAGTAAGGCATTTTCAATTCTTGACTCTCCAAGTTGCTTTGCTACATTTTGTCTTTCTGTAGTTTAAGTGTCTTTGGCTCCAGTGGCTCCCTTAGCAAACTGGCATGTCCAGTTGCTTTCACCTAGCAAAGCTGATTTCTGAAGGACTGGTGCTATTCTGAGATGTTCTGTTTTTGGTTTTGTACATTTTAACAAAAGTGTCTTACCCTAACTCATGGGTATCAATCAGAGCATAGCACAGTGACGGATCTACTATAATACTAATGAAGCTTAAGCTTCAGGGCCCCTAATCCCAGAGGGGCCCCAGAATTGACTTTAGTCCACATTGCTAAACATTTTTGGGTGCTTACTGTATGAGAAGGGTTTTTAAGAAATAATAATATAGTGTTATTCAATACAAAATAATAGTTCAAATAAAAATTTTAATGATATTAAAGTATCATGTAGGCTAGCTGTAAATGAAAAAATGTTTAAATTAAATTAACATTTCATTCTAAATATATATAATATAAAATAATTATAAATATTTTAAAACACTATTAACATTTATGACACAAATTAAAATTTTACTAAAATAATTGATCTTGAAGTGAAGGCATATATTGTTGCTTACAGTCATTGTAAAGGACATTTCAGTAACTTTTTATTTACACAATCATATAAAATAAATATACTAAACATGTAATACCATTGCAATAAATAATAACAATTTCCTCAACATATGTAAAATTAAAATACCGATATGGTAATAAAATGATCTTCTTTAAAGAATATAACAGTGGTTAAGCAGGCCTCATTGCTGGTTTGTGAAGGGGCTCCCATAACAGTTCAAGCTTCAAGGCCCTACCACTGGCATAGCATCCGATTTACTTAGTTGTAGTTTTAGGAAACAAAAATAATAATCTCTTATTTTAGATTGGTCTGCTTCCTTTATCCAAGGCAATTTACGTGATCAAGATATGTTATCTTTTGCAGGTGGAGATCAAGCAGGTTTAATGGGGCCATGCAGAGGCAGGAATGGATTTAACAATCTTTGAATTTGAAGTCCAGTGCCTTAGCCACCACAGCACTTTGCCATTAATCCAAAATGACTTTCCAGCATTAATTACATATAACCCATTTGGCATGCTGTCTTGTTTAAACCAGTGGGAGTAGTTATTAAGCATTGCTTCCAGAGGGCTCCAGTGTTTTGAATTGGTATCTCATGTGTTGAATGTTCACATTCATGCCGTCTTTATGTTTGTATTTATTTGAGGACTCTGCTTTTCTTTCCCATGTGTATAAAATCTGAGGATTTGAATGATTAGAGTGTCTAAGTTGGCGCTCTGTGCATAAGTGGGCCATGCGATGAACAAGTACCCCATCCAGTGCTGCTTCCTTCCTTGTATTCAATGTTAGATCCCGGCTCCCCTGCCCCATTAAATTGCGTTAAGTGGGTTTGAGAATATTATGTCTCAAAGAGAAAAGAGGAAACATCTGAATAAAGTGTTGAGCTCCTGTGCAACAGTTAGAATTGCAATACCACCAAACTGAAATGCAGGGAGAGCCATAAAATTAAGAAGAACAGAAAGAACAGTAATTGGAAGGAGACAAAGCCATCCAGCTTATGAAGGCTTTGGATGTAACAACTTACAGAACTGGAAAAGGTCATTTTTATCCATCAAAGCCTTCTCATTAATGTCTGATCTGACCTTTTCTATTGTTGTAGAGCAGTTTCCAGAAACTCACGTACAGATGTGCCAAAGTCTCATTGCTATGGTGTCCCCTAGAAAATGATAACGTAATCTTAAATCCACATTTTATGTACTGCTGTCACAATGCTATTTCCTCAGTGTTTTAAAGATTTTTATTTTCCATTAATCCGTTCATCAATTTACCATACCTGCATATCCATGTCAGAGTCAAAGCCTATCCCAGAAGCACTGGGCATAAGGCAGGAACCATTTCTGTATGGAGCACCAGTCTATCGCAGGGCCCACCCATACTCACCCAACTTTCGTTCACCAATTAACCTGACATTTGAATATACATTTTTTGGAGTTTTTAGATAAAATTACATGAAGAAAAAAACAACAGGGAAAAAGTGCAGACAAAGATTTGGGTCAATCATCAACCTCAAGCTCCAAGAGCTGGAAAGCAGCGAGGGAAACCATTCTATCCCCATACCAATGATAATAATAATATGAATAAACCATATGCATTGAGCGTCATCTTTATAAGTCGTTTATTTTGTCTCCTTCAGTGCATTAGATGTTCAGAAAATGCTATTTAAAGAAGATAGGCAGGGCACCTGCCTGTGTAGGTGTGTGTGTATGTGAGCGATTCATAAGAATAAGAGTGAGACTAAAGATTTAGGTGAATTTAAACACGGCATTATAGAAGGCTAGAACTGCCGGCATGACTACTTCAAGTTTTTAGACATGTCAGTGTTAGGATGGTTTATGAATGGACACAGCCAGAAAAAGGGTAACTGTGTGGACAGAAGCGCATCATTAATGAGAGGGGACTATGGCGGCTGACATGACTATTACAGAGTAACACAGGGCTACAGTGAGTCAACTTTTGGCCACAAGAGTGGTGTTAAAAGAGAATGAAATATGGCAGAAGACTACCTTACAAGGTTTCACTGCTTTCAGCGACAACCAAATAGGTGTTGTCAGACACTGAGGTGTGTTGGGTCTCTTAGGATAACTGTTACTGGTGCACTAGGCTGAGACTAGAGCAATAGAACAGTCATTTCCACCGTCTTCATTTCCCAGTCTAGACTGGACTAACACCACCTAATGGAAGACTTCTTTGTCTCCAGTTCCATCACCTCTTCACAGGGAAGAATAAGAAGCCATGCCACCAATGATCTGAGTGAGTTGACCAGCAAAGACCACAAAGTACAGAAGATGCTCTTAAAGCTTTGTTGAGCTTCCCTAAAAATCATTGTGGAGAGCAGTGGTGCTCTTTCACTGCCTGCTTGATTAATTGTGGCTGACCCAGCCTGCCATTAACCAGACGGAACCCCAGACCTTTTACATGTTTTGTGCTATTCCTTTTCACAGTGTTATTTCTGTGAGTTAAGAAGATAACAGGGACAGAATCTGCCTGTAATCCTGAATTCTAAAATATAATCACCATAATAGTGTAATAAATATAATAATTTAATAGAAACAATGGCCTATAATCCTAAAGGCTGAAAAATATAGTCTAATTTGAGGACTTCTGATTAGCTGACATTTATACTGATATGTCAGATTCCTTGGATACTCCTGAGTAGTAGTCGTCTTGGGATTGTGATAGTGGTTATGTTTTTATGGCAAAAATGTAATCTCCTAATATAAGCAAAACAACATTTCAATTCTAAGCAACCAAGGACATCCCTGAATTGTACCCATCTGTGTGCTTGCTTAGCAGGATCCATGCTATCAAAAGGCTAGACGTCCTTCAGTGATTCTCAGAACATTGCAGAGAACTTGACAGAATCTGTCAGAACATCTTTGGGACTCTGCTTATGCAGCACTTTACAATGGTCGACACCACTGACACCATAAAAATGTGTTAGACAGCAAAAATAATTTAGCTCATTGTAATTAGTTGAGCATAGTTAGCAGCTTCTAGTACATGTAAGGTCAGGTTGGGGAGCATGAACTGGTACAGCGCATTGCCACACCCACCACACGATGAAACAGCTCGGGATCCTGGTTGGAAACCCCTCACGCAGACACACGATCCATTCCCACCCCGCGGAAATGACCCTCTATCTGCTGCAGCCAGGTGTTGCGTGGGTGTCCTCTTGGCCTGGTCCAGCCACTAGAGTCCTCAACAATGAGAATCCTGCGAGCCAGCTCACCTTCAGGGAATGGCATCACATGGCAATAATGCAGTAACTGACACTCCCTTATAATGCAGGTAATGTGCCTCATTCAGGACTAAATGAGCAACTGCTCATTTGACACAAAGTCAAACCTACCGTACCCAAGGATTCTCTGAAGAGACACAGCACCAAAGGAGTCCAGTCTTTGTCTCAGGTCACTGGATAGCATCCATGTCTCATAACCATATAGCAAGGCAGGAAGCACCAGGACTCTAAAGACTTGGACCTTTGTATATATATTTGCATAGACATTGGGGGCGCCACACACCCCTTTGCAGAAACCTCATGACCCCTCACGCTCTCCCAATCTGTCTACTGAATTCATAGGAAGAGCCATCAGAGACATGAATGTCAGTGCCGAGGTATTTTATTTGGTACATTTTTATTCTACTTATCAATTTGTATGTTTGACTGGCATTGTTACTTTGTTTGAATGTTGTATTTGAAATAAACATTGATTGATAGAGCAATGAGACAGAACAAGTGAGTCAAAGTAACCATGAACTAATCTGCAACAAATATTATGTGTATACATGTCAGCATGGGCTGACTTCTCTGTGCCATGATTCTGATACCTCACATGCCCTCAGACTGTTGGAAGGGGAAATTGGGGTACCACATTGCTACTAGGCCAATAGGAAGAACCTCAAAATGTCTGCATTTGCTGTAGTTTTTTGTTGAACAATGAGATGAAGGCTTGCCCAGGAATAGCTACTGTCTTACAATGGCTCCTGCTGGACTCTTTGTTATGCGAAACGTCAAAAAAATGGGTAACAGTATAAAATGGATGTATTCATATTTTGCTCAAGGTACTGATTTTTTGAAATTATATTTAGCAATTTACTTTTAACATCTTAGTGGGAAGTTTAAACTTCAGAGACATTTTCTGTCCAAATGAAATTGTCTTTATTTGCATATAGAATTATTCATTTCAAAATGCAAGCCCTTTCCTTACTAAAGGACATCAAAAACATTTTTCTGACCTCCTCAGATATTTACTTTAATTGTGCCATTACTGTATGTGAAACTTGACTCTGCTGGTCAGGGTCAAAATGACCAGCAGGGCTGGCTGTAAACCGACCTGGCTTTGTTCAGCCACTGACTCTAATTGTCCCCCTAACTGGGTTAATTTAACTCAAACCCTTTTTCAAATAGTGACAATTGATGTTGAATAATTTTGTTTATTCAATACTAGGGGTCTCTGCCCCCTGCTCGCTGTGCTCGCCAACCCCTGTGTGGGCTCTATGCGCTAGTCATTTCCCGGATCTGCCGCTTGCGATGAATCATGCTGTGCTTTTGGATAAACAACTCTGTCTTTGATATCTCCGTCTTTCGATTATCACTGACAATTCATCACATGTTGGTTTATTATATATGCGAGCATGATCTTTCGGATTCATATAGAAATCTAAGAAAACTTCTTTGTCCATGTTTTTCAGATAAATTTTGTGTAAAGTGCGATTGGACATATAGATTTGTATCCATTATTGGCTGTAGAATTTCTAAACATCCGATCGTTTAACCCTTTCAATTCTATGTTACATTGCTTCTCCATGAAAATAAATACAAACCTGACCAAATTGTGGTTTCTTTGAAATTAAACTTGTAGTAGCTTTAATTGTTGTGGGATCGTAGATTCTTATAGCGTATGGTCCTGAATCATACAATCTATGTTTTGAGCATTGAATGATGCGAACGCGAACAGATTATTGTAGATTCGGATATTTTGCCTGTAGTGTTTGTGGATTTCACTTTCACCAAATGACAAATCTTTTATTTCTCACAGATATGGCTCTTCATTGGGAAGAAACACTACTTTTCCCTGATGGCAACACGAATTAGACGATCTACAAGTCTCTGACTTAAACTTTAAAGCCGACCAATATCTACATACTTCTGTCATATCACCTATGTCCATATATTCAATCTCTTTTTGCTGTTCTGTTATTTCACCTAGTAATAATTTTGGTTTGTTAGCGCTAATGCGATCTTTACTATCAGTTTTTTGAGACTTTCGAACGTTAGTGCTTTCATAACCTCTAACCTGCTCTGCATGTGTATCGCGGCAACATTTTTCGAACCTCTTTACGATGTTCTACTTTGTCTTTTACTCTTTTTCTTTTCTTCTTCTAGTGTTTGACGATTATTTCCGCCCCCGCTTGGACCTGTAAGGTTTTTAATTCATCTCTTGGCACAATTTCTCATCTTGCAGTACATGAAATTATCTCTCTGAAAATGTCTCCTCTCATGCCAAGATTTTTTTATATAATAGAGAGAAATAAAATAAGTTAAAAAAATGTGTTATTTGTTCCCACAAGTTTCCTTTATTTTAATATTAGATATGGGTTAAAACAAAGGCCTGAAAACATTTGGGTGTGTATTTATGTAAATGCTGTATGGTTATCCACTTTATTGTTAGTTGTTTGTATATGTAAATGTGTGCAAGAGCTCAAAGCCTGCCTTCCATGTGTTTTCTAAACCCATTTATCCAGGGCAGGTTGTAATTAGGGCCTGTCCCAGTGAGCATATTGTGCAGGTGGGAACAACATCTAGATATGGTGCCAGTCCATCTCAGGGTGAGCACACACAAGGGTCGGTTTACTTAACCTGCGTGTTTTTGAATTACGAGAGGAAACTCACATGGGCTCAGAGAGAACTTGTTGACTCCATGCAGGTGCCACCTGGGACATGAACCTTGGTATCCTTTTTGCTCCTCTTTAGGGTTTGTGTCACTATGTTGTTCAAGTCTGACTTCAGTGAAGAATATAGTGTGAGAATAAAATTAATTTAATATAATTGGAGGGTACTGATCATGCTAACTTTTTGTTGAAAGCAATAAAATTCAGAATTATAGCTCTGCATGAATGTTTCACAGCTCCAGCATGGGCACTTTTTGCATCTAGATCTGTAAAGCTCCATCACTATTCTCTCCTTTACTCACCTTTAGTCAGCAGCATTTAGGAACCGCTTTGTTTGTACTCAGTGTGGCACAGCTTTTAGACCTGCTGACGCTCAGCTCTACATTTCCATGTTCAAAGTCCAGACCTTGTGAAGTCTGCATATTCTGTCTTTGCGGATTTTACTCTGAGTACACTTGGTTTTCCTCCCAGATACTAAAGACATGGTCACTCAAAGCTGGCCTAGCATGAGTGAGTATGAGTGTGGCCTCATCCAGGATTGGTTACTACCTTGTGCCTAGTACTGCCAGAATAAACTCAGAAAAAGTGGCATACATGGCATGGTTACGGCTGAATTTGTTATTTGCTGACTGATAGCTAAAGCACTGATAATGACTCTCTTATGGCTTACTCATGCACCTTCAACTTGTTATTTTATGTTTGTGGGCTCTTTCACAGTTTTGTTTTTTAAAATTTATCATTTATTTATTTCATGCAAGCAGTCCCATAGGAACATTTTACTGCTTTAAGGTTGATCTTTGATGGCTCATGAGACTTAAAACAGATTTTAATTTATGTTTCATTTAAGAATCCACTTTGACACGGCCATTTCTCCTAAAATTTCTTAGGAAAAATAGTTTTAGACAAAATGAAGATGTGAGATAAAGCTGAGGCAAAAGTTAAAACTGATCATTTGTTTTGAAAAGCTTAATATATTTTGTGAGATCTCTTCCAAGTCTTCCTTTAATCCTTTTTAAGACCAATTGAACCACATGCAAATGAAGTGACTTGCTTGGGGTGAGACAGTGGTATCAGTAGTGGGATCTGAACCCCTAACCTCAGGGTTTGAAGTCTAAAGTATTAACCAGTGTGCCACACTACCTGCCTTTTCTTCCAATGATCCAATTGGAGCAAAGAATAATAAATTAGAGCAACTAATAATATTATTCACTGCGGTGGGCTGGTGCCCTGCCCAGGGGTTGTTTCCTGCCTTGCGCCCTGTGTTGGCTGGGATTCGCTTCAGCAGACCCCTGTGACCCTGTGGTTGGGATATAGCGGGTTGGATAATGGATAGATGGATGGATGGATTATATTATTCAGAAGCAAGGGCAACAGTTTATGAATAAGTGTTTTATTACCACAAACATCCATCTATACCATTCCCCATATATTACTGAGCACACAATGCAAATACTAAGAAATAGTCAAGAAACTACTTGGAACGTCTGAGCCCATTGTGTGACTTTGCAGAGATCTCTGCTACTCAAGAGGTGACACTGGTGAGAATATTGAGTCTCAGGAGAAAAATCTAAGAAGCACGACACCAAAGAAAATGTCTGTTTTATTTTTTCTGATCTCATTGTTGTCAAGGAGAAATGAAAACAATATTAAGGAGATATCTCTTTTTTCCATTCCTATGGGATGCGATTAACGACTTTAGACTTTAAACCCTGAGGGTTAAGGGGTTTATACCCCACTACTGATTTTGGTGTGACAATGCCTATGATTAAAAAAAACTAAACAAAAGAAATGTAGGCAATTGTATGTCAAATGCTGTAAGTCGCCTTGGATAAAGGCATCAGCCAAATAATACATAATATGAATGATGCTGTATTATGTATTAGGGTGGTGAAACGCTGGTGTATTAGGGTGAATTCATGCTGGTGAAACGGTTTCAGCGTGAGGAAGCAGCGCAAACCACTGAGCCCCCAAAGGTGTGGCTTTACAGCTAATATACAGTCCTTGGATGTGTTGTTTTTTACTGGTATTGTTACAGTTCTAATGTATTCAATGAATAAAGTGCTTTCTATTCGTTAATCAAAATTAATGTTGAAATGGCGTTCCTAATATAGTACGCACAATTAAGTCTACTTATTTAATGTTTTTATGACACAATATAAGTGAGTAATAAATTGATTGATTCATTGCAGGACTTCAAGTGCATGCCTGAAGTACCTCTCTCTGATGCTAATTATTTAGTATATTAGCTATAAATGTTATATTTTGGGGTTAATTGTAGATGCTAGAAACAGTAGGAGAATGGGAAATTTTATTTTGATCATTTATACCACGCATTTACAATCTGAAAAAAAAATAAAGCCGGTAAGATACTTCCACACAGTTGTATAGATAAGACGAGATCGCGGCTAGGCAGGAATCATCAAATCAAAAGTGTTGTCAATATCCTCTTTTTAGGTTCTGTTTTATTCAAACCTAATAATTATTTTCTAAAAAAGAAACACTGTTTAATGACACTATAAAACCCGAGTATAGTGTCCTGTCAGCTGACAGAGCTTAAATGAAACTGTCTTCCTCGTGTCGTTGCGCTTCCCACTGGACTGCCAAAGCCCAGCCGGGCTCTAGAGGGCGCCAGTACGGATTTGTAAGAATTCGAGTAGAGATGAGCCACGCCTTGAACTTCATGTGTCTGCCTACAGCCTCTGCTCTGGGTATACCCTTATGTTTAAATTCGGCATTAACCTCCACTCAGTGAGGCGCCTTTATTCTATTATTTAATGGATTTGATTAAAAAAAATCTGTTTTTTTTCCAGTTCCGACAAGATATGCAAGCAATATTCATACTTAATATCACCACCACCAATTATAATAAATGGGCAGTGCAGTTCAATTAGTCTCCCTCTGATGGAAAATGTAAAGCGTTCCGAATGTAAAAGAAGCAAGCACCCAGGGAAATCTAAATTTAATTGGGGGAGCAGACGCGATTACTTCAGAATTTATTTAGCGAGCGGTGGAGACCATTCAGACAGTCGGGGAGGACGACGCACGAGAAATCAAAGCAAGTAATGCCTTAAGTGTGCAAGAATGTCACACAAGACCGGGCCACCTCGGACAGCTGACCGAATGTAACGTGGAAAGGGAGATCAAGAGAAAACCATATAGCGCATCTTTATCCGCCAACGCCAAACCTCACATGGGACCGAGCTTTGGGTAGCACGCAGGTCCAGACACACGGCCGGTGCGCTCATTCAGGAAAACTGAGGCTGATGTGCGGGCGGCAATCGTGCACGCTTTTCACGTTAGCATAGTAATCGAGACTCGCATACACCTATTAGCAAAAGTTTTAAGCAGTCCCTGTCTTTCGTGGCTATTTTACGATCCTCCTTATTTGATTTATTTTCTTTTCGTAAAGGTGCGTGGGCATCCGCGTCTCCATGTGTACAGGAATACTTCCCTGCACCTTTAAGACGCATCACCCCTCCTTCCGAGCAAACAATGGTCTATACCCGGCTCAGCTTCCCCAAAGCAACATTTGTAACATGCCATTTTTTCTACACTAATGGATAATTTTTGAGAAAATGTCACAGAGAAGCTAGAAATTTGCAAGTTGCAGAAACATGTCAGCCGTGCTCTTCCCTGAATCCGACGCAGTGACCGCGCCGCTTTGTTTGCTGTGAAGCCTGCCGGTGAGCCCGGGAGTGCCAATGGTCCCGAAGTGGACAGCTGTGTGATCCCATTTGCTCGCGGAGACTGCGGTTGTCATTGATCAATTGAGGGAGCGGACGTCTAAGAATAGCCTGTGAGTACGCACATCTTCTTTCTAAACGCCACAGTTGATGACAGGAACGGTTTCTGTCTAGATTTTGGGCACCTCCTTTATAATCGCTCGCCGCTACACCTGCAAGGTGATGCTGTAACAGCATCTGGCCACAGTGAACGTGAAACTTCGTACAGATGTGTAAGGAGCAAAAATGTTTGACTTTTTAAAAATCGTTACGAAAAAAAGAAAGAAAAACCTAAGCAGGCACGTCAAGTGCACTGTTGAGCATCGTGCAAGAGACGTGATGTATATTAAGATGTGAGGCTCTGTGCGCTTCCCACAAATGTTACAGTTAAAGAGTTAAAGGAGGGGGGGAGAGACATGATGTAATGCTAGGGAGACAATGGATTTTTTTGAAATAATGTTACCATGTATGCACGTTTCTACTGACTGAAGGAGGTAAGGAATGAAACAGTTGTATTAAGTACTTGGGAAACTGTGGCAGATGTGTTTTCTTGCTGTATAATATTAATGCATGTTTCAGAATATCGGGGAGAGAAGGACGGACACTCGCGGAAGGCAGCTCTCAATGCTCGCTGTAGCCTACATGATCACTCACGGGGGCACCACACACACACACACACACATACACACATACGGGGATGGATGTTAAAATATTTAACAGTCACTCTGTCACGGCAGCTTAGATTTGCTGCTTCCACTCATTCATTCGGAGCTCCAGTGCGAATCGTCCAACTGTGTGAAGTTCTCAGGAGTCACATTTTATTCGTATTTTTTTTCTTTTTATCATTAAGTGAAATCCATTGCTGGTTCAGTCTCCTCTGCAAGGAGTACTAAGTGATGACCGACCCTCAGTCGGGCAGGAGCCAAGGTACAGATAAGTCTTTGTCACTCATGTATTTGTGTGCTCTGTTTTATTAGAGAATGGCCAAAAGAAGTAGAATATAAAACTTAGAAACATCGGAACGGAGTGAACATTTTATCGTTATAATTAGTATTGTTCTTGTCGATATATAGACTTCAAAAGGTTTAAACTGTAAACGAGTATCTAGTATAAATCTTGCAAAGGTTAAAAATTAATATCACCTTTTGGAAGTGATTTTAAAGCATCCTGAATTGACATTTTTACATGAATTTTAATTTCTTCTCTGACGCCTTTTACAAAGCAACTTACAAATTACTAGCCCTGACTCCAATCAGTTACGAATATCAAACTTACAGAAAAATCGTCAGTAAATGTACCTTTACAGTACTAAAGTAGAGTGTATATATAGAAGCAGTATCTCTTTAAGTGTTAATTTCACCCTGGTGATTTTATGGTATTTCTCTTTTTAAAAAACGGGTTAAGGCGTCTTGCTGACACCGTGATATCGACAGAACCAGAAGCCCCGGGCGTTCTGCATTAGCCACTAGGCCACACTTTGACTTTTCTTATATTGAATATTGCATCTGTGGGGTTTATTCGAAGGGAGGCAGGCAGGACTGGGAGGCACACTCCCAAAAAATAATGGCTCTTTAATGGCATTTTTTGGTTCTTTTCTGGGCTGTGTGGTTGCTTGAATTTCCCTTGGGATCTATCTATCCATCTATCTATCTATCTATCTATCTATCTATCTATCTATCTATCTATCTATCTATCTATCTATCTATCTATCTATGTTCATTCTGAGAATGCTTCTTTGCATATGGAGGTGGTTCTTTGTGCTTTGAAAGAAAATAACTTCCAAGTATACAGGAATGAAAGAAATGTCAAATCTTTAGTTTGCGGTAGGCCACCTTGCAGGACACTAACAGATTAAGAAAGCCTGGACTTAGTCTGTGTTATTGTATTCAGCGAGAGTTCCTTTAAAGTCATGACTTATTGGTATTCACAAATCTGTTATCATCTGTTCATGGTGATTTACTGTATGAACCCTGTTATGGATTTAAATAAAGAGAATCTTTTGAGAACCAAAAATGTTTCCCTGCTTTGAAGAACCCCTCTGGCACCTTTATTTTTAAGAGTGCCGATGTAAAATGTCACCTGGTAATATGAGACGGTGCTGCCTCCAAGGGTGTATTTGGACAACTAAGACAAGGTCCAATGTAACACCCTGCTATATTCATTGGACATTCACATCAATGAAAGACACCTTTTTAACTTGTGGTTAAAGCCGTCAGGATGGGACATGTCATTGAATAGATGTAAGCTGAATCAGATAGTCAGCATTAGATAGATATGTGTTTATATGTATTGTGTGTATAAATAGTGTTAATATACTGTATAGGCCTATATGTGTGTATTTAGAGAGATGTGAATGTGTGTGTATAGTGATACTGTATGCTCCATAGTGTATATAATACTTTCACATGTACAGTGTAGAGTGAAATTGATACTTGCATGTCTGACCAACATGTAACACATCACTACTCACTGGTTTAATGATAAACAGGAATATATTAAAATATAGAATTGAATTGTTTTTTAATTGAAAATGCACACCTTTTCCTGCTGTACCTCTACCCCTCTTCCAATACCAAGTTTTCCGTTAAAAAAACATATACATACACAAATATATATGGTACAGTGCAGCAAAGTGGTTAGTGATCCTTCTTCTGCCTCATGGCTTCATTGTCCCAGGCTGACACCCAACATCTTCCATTCCAAGTGACTACATGTTTTGTTTCGCTCCCTGTATTCCATATTTTCATATCTCTGAGATGTTCATATTAGGGTGATTGGTGATTCTAAATGGGACCTGTTTGTGTGTTCAGGCACCCCATCCCATCCAGGGCTGCCCCCTGCTTTGCTCCTGAAGCTGTGTAGATAGGCTCTCCCTGCTACCCTGAAGTGGGTCAGAGAATGTTAATATTACTCCACTGTTCAGGCTTTTGATATCAAACTCTGATACTGCCTGGCAATGAGCAAGTCTCTACACTTGCCTGTGCTCCAATTGGAAAAAACAAAAAGAAACGTAACCAGTTGTATTTCAAATGCTGTAAGTTGCCTTGGATGAAGGTGTCAGCCAAATTTGTAAATGAAAATAACGGTGCCCATTTTTATCCAGTATATGATGTTTTACAGCTGCCCTTGGAGCAGCTATGATTCTTAAGCTGCCCATCTTCACACCGTGTGGGCCATCTGCACTTTAATCAAATAGCACAAGTAAACCAGTTGTCATGGAGCCATAGATGTGAAAGTGTAACTTGCAGTATGATCTGGTGGGAAGTGACCATAAACTGAGTCAGATTTGACTATTGAATACAATAGCATAGCAAAAAAAAAAAACAAACGGATGAAAAATGAAACCCTTTGGTTTGTCACCTGCTGGTTTTATAGGGAGTATTGTTCTCCAAAGTGCTTAAGAGGCTCTAAAGATGTTGTACGCTACATCCATGGAAACAGTTTTCTTACATTTGTAGACACCTGTAGCATTCTTTATGCAAATAGTTACCAGCCCATCATCTTGTGAGCTTAGAACTGTAATATGTTGATTAAAAAATGGATACAAATATGCAGAGCATAAGTAAACCTAAATGCACCATCTGTATCGTCAATAAGTGCATCAGCCCAAACAAATAATAAGCACGTAAGGCGCCATTTAATTGTTTCTTTGTTTTTAAATTGAGATTTTTTTTCGTCTTGTAAATTCAAGCTGATGTAAGGAGGGAATGTGTTGTTCCCAGGGGTTATAGGAAGCTTGTGGTGAATATGAATTCATATTCTTTTTTTTCATATGATGTGTGTCCATAGCAACGGTACACTGCAGAAACAGTGATGACATCTGTAGATTGTCCTGCAGTAATACAATATTTGGCTATAAGTGACACATCATCATAGGTGGTAATATTCTGGAACTGCTTGGCTTGCTAATCAGGTCATATATACATATATATATATATATTTACTATGTGTGTGTATACTGTATATATATGTACTATGTGTGTGTATACTGTATATATATATATATCATTATTGGAAAAATTAATTTAGTTTAATGTCTTAATGTGCAGTCTGGAAGTAGAATTATTTCTAAAATCAAGATTGCTATGTTTGTGCTACCATCCACCAATCCATCCAAGCATTTTCAATCCCAATAATTTAGAGCTGCTGGAGTCTCTTCTGACAAAACTGGGTGCCTGTCAGGAAGCATCCCTGAGGAGGGACTTTTAGTTTCTTTGGAAATATATTTATGTAATCGCACAAGTATAATTAAATACTTACATTTATGTATAGAAATACCTTGCACGTTATGTTTGCTGGGAAGGGCTCCAACCCCCTGCGTCCTTACTCAGAATTAAGTGGGCTTAGAAAATGGTATGTTACCATGAAGGTCTGACACCGAGTCTGGCCTTGGCTTTATTAATGTCTAGCATCCTGAAATTCGGTCCTGTAATCTGGAGTTCTTTTGCACGGCTAAGAGTGATACTTTGGTCAATGGGGTAGTGACACTAAGGACTACTGCGTGACACCAAAAGGAGAAAAAGAATGGAAAAGCCAAGCACAACAGATAACATCAACATTATAAAGCAATGTAAATGGCTGCACTAGCAGCTCTAACATGAATCTGATCATTCAGACAGAGCACACCATTACAAGGTGCTTTATAAAGAAAACAATTCAAAGTACCATTATAACAAAGGAGAATGAAAAATTATTCAAATAAAGTGTAAATCTGAAGGATTTAATAACTACAGCAACTGATAGTACATAGGGTTAAATTAATACTAAAAATGTTAAGAAAGAGTAGGTACATTACTGGAAGCCAGAGATTTACAATACAATTTATTTTTATATAGTCTCAAAATCACACAAGGAGTGCCACAATGGGCTTTAACAGGCCCTGCCTTTTGACAGCCCCCCAGCCTTGGCTCCCTAAGAATAACAATAATAATAATTCTTTGCATTTATATAGCGCTTTTCTCACTACTCACAGTGCTCAGCAATTGGAGGTTAAGGGCCTTGCTCAAGGGCCCAACAGAGCAGAGTCCCTTTTGGCATTTATGGGATTCGAAGCGGCAACCTTCCAAAAAAACCCTTGTAGGGAAAAAATTGAAGAAACCTTGGGAATGGCAGTTCAAAGAGAGACCCCTTTGCAGGTAGGTTGGGCGTGCAGTGGGTGTCAAAAAGGAGGGTGATAAATATAATACAATACACAGAACAAAACACAAGTAATCCTCAATACAGTATGTATATTACAAGTACAGAGCAGAATTCAACAGTAGATGATATCACATAATACAATTTGGATTTAAAGATAGATGCAGTAGATTTAAAATGCAAGAAGGAAACAGTGCGTCAACTTCATTTTGATTAGGGTTAAGTCTGAATTTTAGGAGATTGCCAAGATAGATTGGCCTGAATGGCCATGTTCTTGTCATAACTCCACCCATAGTAAAGTATCCTTCCGTGGCCCAATTTCCCTGCACTCTAACATCTCATCTTTCTGTTGAAGCTCCAAAAACACCCTAATTAATTAGCCTTGTCAGAAAGCAGAGCTCCACTGCTACTACTTCCAAACAGTCACCCCTAGAATTCAAGCTTGGTTTGTGCCACTGGCATCTTCTGGCTGACATTTAGTTTATTGGAGTAAAAACTGCAAAGGTGTTCCAAACAGGTGGTAGGACCATGGAACACATGGACATCGGTTCATCTTCTCCATGCTGGTAGAAAGCATTATACAGTTACTTATTTAAAGACAAAGTAGCTCAGTTGCTTCCTTGGAGGCATGGCCATTTTATTGTTGGGTATGCCTCTGGTATGCTGGAATTTCAGGGCCACAAAAGGGTGTTACTGCAGTTTCTCATAAGGGCAATCCCTGGCTAGAAAGTGATTTTATAGCAAGATGGAGATTTAAAGACACCATTTTTTAAAGGAGAACTGAATTAGGTGATATTAAAAATGGCATCCCTCATGGATCAATGTTGGGGCTGCTGCTTTTTTAATACACATAAATGATCTGTACAGGAATATAATCAATAAGATGGTCAAGTCTGCAAACTAGGTGGAAGTAAAGATAATGTACAGTAGGATCAGTTAAATTTTTGTAGAGGAATTTGGTTAGCATACAGGCCTGGGCAGATTTATGGCAGATGAAATTTAATGCAAGTAAATGTAAAGTATTACATGTCAGAAGTGTTAGATTTGAACACACAATGGGAGTTCTGAAACTTGAAAATTAATCTAATGAGATGGATCTAGGAGTCGTAGTGGACTTGTCTCTGTATTCATCAAGACTCTGTACAGAAGCGATCAAGAAAGCTATTAGGATGTTAGATTATTTATCACAATGTCTAGAGTACAAGTTAAAGGAAGGCTATACTTAAGTTATGTAATGCACTAGTGAGGCTTCACCTGGAGCACTGTGTACAGTTTTCACCTACATTTTACAAAAAAGACACTGTAGCTCAACAAAAAGTCCAGAGAAAAGCAGCCAGGCTTATTATAGGACCAAGAAGTATAAGTTATCTAGTGGGATTGAAAGAGTTAAACCTTTTCAGTTTAATCAAACAGAAATTAGGAGGAGACATGATTGAAGTGTTTCAAATTATGTAAGGAAATTGGTACAGTGGATAAGTTCTGCAACAAGAACATGGGGACATAGTTGTGAGCTTGCTAAGGGCAGATGTTAAAGAAATGTAAGAAAGCACCATGGAAATGATCAGGTATTGTGAGGCAGAGTAGGACTTTAGGGACCTTCAAATCTTGACCCGATGTTGTTTTGGACAATTGAAGTGAACAAAGTGGATGTGCTTGTTGGGCTGGATCACCCATTCTTGTTGGGCTGCTTGTTGGGCTGGATCGCCCATTCTTGTCCCAATTGTTCTAATGTTTTGGAGCTATTAGATGAGCTTGGTATAGACTCAGCACAGACAGGAAGGGAGTCCAGGATTGGGACACTTGGATGCATGTGATATATCCCACCATATAGGTAGACAACAGTCTGTTTAGGAAGACATAGGGCAGCAGCATTTGAATGTGCTTGATCTAAAGGTAAATGACAGAAACATTACTGAAGGCTGAGGGTTGGAAAATAAAAAGAATTATGTGAAGAAATGACTATGAAAATAATGAAAACATGTAGCTGAGAAAAATGGTGGTCTGAATAAAATTAAAGGCATTATTAAAAGGGAAGGCTTCACTTCTACTGACTGCATCCTGAATATGTAAATAATGGGGTGATCAGATAAGCACGTGCCCCACAAATTGTCAGGTGGATCTGCATTAAAACAAAATGGTATTGCCAAAATTTGATTTGACGTGTATAGCTCCTTTCGTGGTTTATTCCATTCCAGAATGCATCAGCGTTCAGTTTATGGGGTGCTGGGGTGAGTGTGTGCATGACTGGGCCTTATGATAGACTAATCCTTGCCCTCAACTATTTGCTGCCCTGCACCCAATACAGCCAGGGTGGGCTCTGGGCATCTTGTACCCTGAATTGGGTTAAGCGGGTTGGAGAATGTTAAGTTTAGTGAAATCATACATACATCCTCAAACCTGCTCAATCCAATTTAGAGTAGGCAACATCGGGGTAAGGTAAGAACAAACCCATGACATGGTACCAGTCCATTACAGGGATGATTAGTCGAATGTTAATTTCAGTTTTATTAATCTACTGATGCAATGTATGTACCTCTGTGGAAAATTCAAGGGGCCATAGAATACTTGTAATGGTATAGCATATTTAAGATAGGAGTCTTAATGTAATTTTATAAAGAAGTATTCACTTCTTCAGGTTTACACAATGATCCAGTTGAAAAACTTGATTCTGCAACCCTTTCGTTTCTGTGTCAGTATCATTACCATGAAGCTTCAGTACCTGTATACTCTTCTTATTGGCTAGTTAAATATATGCATTTTGTTTTGGATATCAGTTTTCTAAGGTGTGTTAGCAAGTAGAGTTGGCTTATTGCTTTTATAATTTCGTTTGGGTTTCTCTCATTGGATTTTTACACATTTCACTCCTAGGATAAAAGTGCATCATCATTATGGATGGCATTATGTCGAAATGTCATATACAGGTCTCTGTAAGAAACTGGAGTAGTTTATTGTAGTGAAAAGGCAGGTGCATTGGGGTGGCACAGTGGTTAGTGCTACTGTGTCACAGCTTTAGGTTTCAAATTCTGGCTTCTTCACTGTCATTATTAGGTTTGCCTTTTTCCCACATCTTTGTGGGCTTTTCTCAAAATTCTCCTGCATCCTATAGTTATCATAGGCAGGGTGATTAGACACACCAGATTGGCCCTTTGTGAGTTATAATACAATATAATACAGCTATTTTTTTTGTATTGCGCTCTTCACTAAGTGCAAGCGCAGAGTTTTGTGAACAATTCTCAGTTAAAATACAATTATAGATTATACTAATTACTAAATACAGAACTGGTACACTTAAAACAAAGTAGAAACTGATTGAACATAAAAAGAAATCAACAATATCTGTCCATTAATTAGCTGATGACCTATGGCCAATTAAAACTATAAACAAGAAATCCTGGAGACCTCGGCCAACTGGCCACCTACCCACTCCTGGCTTATCAATAGTGGAGTCTGTGCCAGCCGTCTAATCTGATGGTGATTATGGTTGTGTGTGGGTGTGTCCTGTGATGCCCTGGCACCTTCTTCAAAGTGGAATCCAGGCTTCCTTAAGTGCAGGACTGCTGGGACAGATAAGCAATCACTTCCCTGCTGCTCTGATCTTGATGATGTAGGCTGAAGAAATTGCTGGATAAAGGAGCAGCATTGCACGTTGATTTTTATTGCTGCAGTTTTTCTGTTGATAACTTCTGAATTGATTTTGTATATGTTTAGATACTAGTATTTCATGCTTTATAAATGATGTGTTACGTGGATCAGCTGGTAGGAAATCACTTTTGGCCTATTGGGTGTCCATCAGAGCTCCCTACAAGTACTTAATGCATACATACAATATTTGTGACCTTAAATTCTAACTACTCAAAATTTCCATTTCCCCCAAAAGCAAACACTTTGGCTTTGCGAAGGCAACTGATTCTGACAGTGGGCTTTGCAATTCGATCACATAATTATATGTTTGGAAACTCAGAGCAGCACAACGGCTTTAGTGGTTAGTTCTGCTGTCTCATGGATGCAGTATCTGGAGTTTCAATCTTGCAATCGGTTGCTGTCTGTTTGAGTTTTGTTGGTTTTCCCCGTGCCTATTTAAAACTTTTCTCCCTGTGATCATCCTAAACACATATGCTTTAGAGTTATCAGCATTTTTACATTTTAGCAATATGTACGAGTAGATCCTACAAAAGATGCGTGCCCCATCCACTGCTGATCACTGTCTTATGCCAAATGTGGGTCCCTGTCTTGTGTCGGGTTATGAAAATATATTGTAATTAATTGTTTAAAAATTCAATATTTAAATATATTTTTCAAAGTATAAAAAAATTAAACTAGTGCATTTACACTACCAGGCCTCAATTCCTGAATCAACAATGGTGGAGAAATCTGATCCGATAACTGCTACTTACATGACATGGTCTACATGTGGCCTCATCATTTACATACACGTTCAGCTTTATGTGGAATGTATGCATTACACATGCATAGTGATGCAGGTAAAGTGTGGACATGGATCTCTGTTTTTTTTTCTTCAGTTTTCTTTATTTTAAAAGAAGAACTCATTTTCTAAATGTGGTGAGTAAGCACAACATGGACATGGCATTCCAGTATATCCCTTTGCCTTTTCTGTTGTGATATCCTCCACCTCAATTCAGAGAATATTTTGGATACACAACAGAAGCCAGGGGAGGTGGGACCAGGAGTGGAAGGAGGGGACCTTGGTCTTGAACATTGCTTGGACCCTTCCTAAGTGTTCTAAGGGAGAACCATGGAAAAATGAAAAGGTTGCAGCAAAGCCTAAATTTGAAAGGTCCCTACATAAAAACTACAAGTAGTGTAAAAGTATGCAATAAAAACCACCATGAGTGAGACGGAGGGACTGAGTATGCATTGTCAAAGTTTATTTCTACTTAATCTTACTTAACTCTACTTGATCAGATCACAGTGTGCTATGTCAGATGTTAAAAACAAAAAGGGTCTGATCCATTACAATGACCTATTTTGAGAAAGAAATAGAGAGAGGGAGAAAAACTATTTAAAAACATTATTCTGGTACTATTTATTTTCAGAATATCTGGCATTTTCACCTGTTGAGGTAAAAGTAAGAAACAAATAAAGCTAAAAATAAATTGTCAGGTTTTGTTTTTCACCATCTTGGAGACAATAGGTGCTTTTGTCCAGCTTTTCCCTTAAACGTTAGCCATTCTTCAGTAGAGATATGGCCAGCTCAGTGCTTGATAAAGATTCAATTTGTATCACTTAATTGTCAAACAGCTTTTCCAAAGAACATAATTTGTCAATGACAACATTCTGCTCAGATATATAAAATGTAGAGAATGGTTTTATTTTCAAAAAGGATTCCTCACTAACTACTGTACTGTTTGGAATGATAGCCATTGAATTTGTTGTTAACGAAATGCAAACTCCTGAAAAGTTTTGGATTTTTATCCTAGGAGTGAAATGTGTACTAAATGGTCCATAAGGTGTTTCAGATCAAGGTTTGGTTAATCAGTAGATTTCAGCCTCAGGCTTTTGAATGATTAAATATAATATGTGTAAAGAAAGGCAGCAGCTCATCATAACTGACATCACACCACATGAGCACCCTGTCATTTGGTTTCATTGTGATGTGTTTCTGTGCATGTACTGTATATTTAGCTCAGTCACAATTACATATAAATATGCCATCATTCATGAACAGAGTGAAATTCTGCATGGGGTAATCTGTATAGGATAAATCTGCCTGTTTCCTGGAGATCAGTGAACAGCAACTTTGAAAGTTGCCCAAAGCTGAAATTATACCACACATATTTAAAAGCACCATCAGGAGTTTAGTGTTTATGTAAAGTCATCACGTTTATATGCTGTATTTGGTATATATTTTCACTGTGAATTATGAGAAAGACTGATAATACTGTCAGACCCCTGAGACCTAATATAAAAAAAAAAAATGATGCTATATCTAGACAGGCACTGCACACTACAGTGGATACAGGCCCACTGTCCATATAATGACAATAGGCGGTAGTGTGTTTGATGAAAATGTAGGAATTGGGGATGCCTATATGTTCTTAAACCCTTGCAGTTAAAATTTATTGTATTTTAATATAATATCTATCTATCTATCTATCTATCTATCTATCTATCTATCTATCTATCTATCTATCTATCTATCTATCTATCTATCTATCTATCTACATATTAATTATCCTAACCCAAACTGTTCCACTGAAGATCCTATATCATCTACTCTCAATCTAGGCCTGCCCCATCTAAACAAAAGAGAAGCCCATGCTAGACAGTGCAGCATTCAACATCATCATCCCTCAGAAGCTCAAAGGGGAAGTTGAGTGTGCTAGGCTAGAATACTTCCATATGCAACTGGATCCTGGTCTTCCTAACAGAGAAATCCCAGACAGTTCACATCAGAAGCACCATCAGGCCCCCCAGGGCTGTGTACTCAGCCCACTTCTGTTCACTCTGCTGACTCGTGACTGTAAGGCTGCACACAACTCCAACATCATTGTTAAGTTTGCTGATGACACAGTGGTGGTGGGTGTCATCAGTAATAGGAATGAGTCAGCTTATAGATTGGAGTTACAACAACTGATGTACTGGTACAAGTGCAACAATCTGTTTTTAAATATTAATGATAAAAGTGATCGTTGACTTAAATAAGGCCCCTACTGTCCAAATCCTACTGCACATCAAGGGCTATGTAGTGACCTGGTCAAGAGTACCTAATCCCTTTGTCTACACCTGGCAGCTAACATTACTTGGCATCTCTATTAGTAGAACAAGAATGTATAATACCATCACTGGCTACTGCTAATGAACTGTCACTATTATAAAATGACAAATCACATTGTTATATACACTCTTTCCATTCCGACAGCCTGTATTCCACTCTCTTTCGGTCACAAATTCTGTCCAATAGCTGCCCAATATCATGACCTGTAGTTCACTGGAGATGTGCTGACCTGGAGATGACATTGTATGTGGAATTAGCAATGGATGTGTGATCACAATGGTAATGGTAATGGGGTTAAAGAGGACTGGATCTGCCAGTCTAGCAGTGGGAATATTTCTTTGTGAAACAAAGAACGATTATTGTTAAATACATCTTTGTTCATTTTGGGGCCTCTATAGATCATGGAGACCTGGGCTGCAGTCTGGGCAGAGGTCTAACTGTATTGTTAACTGCTGTGATGTCTCCAAATGGCTGGAGAACTGATAAGTGTCATTCAGGTATCTGTGTATTCATCTCTCACCACACTTCTCTGTTCTTTTAGCATCTCACATAAAGCACAAAATGATGTAATGTAATCAAGCCACAGCCTTGAATGAAAATCTGATCTCACTAGTTAACCCAGATGGGATATGGGCAATCAGAAATCAAAGCCAAAACAAAGTGGCTTGTATCCAATCTCAAAAAAAGCAGATAACATATAGTTTGTGGGTGTTCTGAAAAATCAGAATTGGCTCACATTAGAATGGCAGTGTAAACATGGCCCTAGGCATTTACATCTAAAACAATGTTGTAAGAACAATAACCAGAAAGCTCAAGAAAGTTTGGGCCATGGAAGTGATCCCCATTTAACTGGAAGGGCTCAAATTAAATGCAAAACAGAAAATAAATGCAAGTAGATTTCTTCAAGTGTGAGTCAAGAATTGATTGCCTCGAGATGGAGGAGGATCAAGTTTTAAGGACTGGGAAGTGGAAGAGGCAGGTTTAGGTGGTCAGAAACTGAAAGTGGTGGAATGTCTATCAATCGTTCTTTCTGTAGAGGGAGAAAGAGAAGATGTATTAAGTGATAGTGACATCCCCTGGTTGGGGATGAAATTGCAGACAGTTAAGCCCAGAAGTTGTCTCTTACAGTGTGTGACACTGTAGAACGTATTTGGTTCTCCTCCACTAAAAGTAAAGATTCACAACTTTCTAGTAAATTATAAAATTTAAACATGCTACAGATTTTCAGATAAGATATAAAGACATTAAATTTACATGTAAACCTCGTAAAACCTCCCCTATCCCAGCATCAGTAGGAAGTTATAGCCTTCAGCCCACTGGTTTCATTTGCTCTTAGCCAACAGCTGTCCTCAATCTCTGTGAGCCACACTACAAATCAGGTGGAATCAGGACTGACAAAGAAGAATTTGTGGTCACTGACCTGAGGCTGGCACATGCACACAATACCAAACTGGGCAGCAGTAGCAAAACTAGAATTCAAATGGGCCCTAGTGCAAAAAAGTCAGTTGGGCCTCCCTCATTTGCAGTTGAATTAAATCCAATTAAAAATGACAACGTTCTATGAGAAACGTCACCATAAAAGGTATATAAAAGATCAATAGTTAATATAGTTATATGGAGTCGTAGGTATGTTTACGTCATTAACCTTTTCATGCTGATATCAAGTAGGCAAGCATGTTAACAACAAAGCCTTGTGAATCAACAACCATTTTGCACCATGGGCTTCCCAGCCCAATGGGCTTCTGTGCAACTGCCCCATCCACACTATCACAAGTTACACCAATTCTGGACAGATTAATTAACAAATGAGCCATTTGAAGATGGTGGAAATGAAGCTGGACTATTGTGAGAATTTCAATTCAGGCGACATTGCAAAGTACAATCTTGTATAATCAAAGAGTTCAGCAGGAAAACATGGATATGCATCACTTATAAGTGAAGTGTTTGAAATAAATGCAGTGACATTTACCAAGAAGCAGGGTAATTGCACAGTGCCAATTTCATGAGACCAAAGGGGAGAAAATCTGAGGAACGATGTAAATTACAAAATAATCACAAATGCAATAAATAGCCTGATGCACATGTTATTTTTTGTCATATTTCAGACATCAGTGTTCACCTGTTTTGATGTTGATGCTGTTTATATGTGAATAAACAGATAAGAAACAAAAAAAAAAATGCTGTAAAAATAATATCATGTGGCAACTTTGATGCATGGCCTCAAAAAATGGTGGATTAAAGCTTGAGTAAAAACTTGACCATGTAACAATAGCGCTTCAAGGAAGGGTCCTTTTCAACAAGTAGCTCTACCTCTGTCATGTGTGAACCACAGGGGGTGCCAGAGAGCCACAAACCTCAAATACAACCACACAGACACAAGTCCTCAGTAAAAATGTAAGGTTTATAATTAACAAATACCTTAAGGCTCTTTTAACAATATCGCACCACCAAATAATGACTCTTTCTTTTCTGCCTCACTTTTTTTCTCCTCCACTTCTTCCAAGCGAGAGTTGTCTATCTCCTCTCCCGGCTCGGACTCTCCTGGATGTTGCAGAGCATCTCCTTTTATCTTTTAGCCGGGAATACTTCTGGTGCTAGGGCATAATAACAACAACAATGACATTTATTTATATAGCACATTTTCAAACAAGCAATGTAGCTCAAAGTGCTTTACAAGATGACAAAAAGAAACTTACAAGAAGAGGAAATAATTAGATATCAAAGAATAAATAACAACACACAAAGGTAAGGTCAGATGGCTGGGAGGACAGAAAAACAAACCAAAAAAAAAAACTCCAGTTAGGAGGGAGAAAAAAAATCTGCAGGGGTTCCAAGGCCAATGGTCATTGTGCCTAAAATAATTATTCCTAAATCAAAAATTTCATGATTCATATGATGGGATTTGATGGAGCTGGTCTTGAGGACAGCTGAGATACCCAAGTGTAAGGGGACAAACATTCCAGAATTTATGATGGGGTAAGATTATTTAAGGCTTTATAAATCATTTAGTAGTATTTAAAAGTCAATTCTGAATGACACAGGCAACCAGTGTAATGACACTAAAACTGGAGAGGTGTGCTGAGATTTTCTTTTTCTAGATAATATTCTGGCTGCTGCATTCTGCACTAATTACAACTGATTGCTGTCTTTCTTAGGTAATCCTGTTAGGAGAGCAGTACAATAATCTAGTCAACTGAAAAAAAAAGTGTGAACTAATTGTTTCAGCGTCTTGTAAAGTTAATAGAGGTCTAACTTTTGCTATGTTCCCTAAGTGAAGGAAAGCAGTCCTGGGAATCTGGTTAATGTATGATTTAGAGTTTAGATCAGAGTTGATGAAGAAATTTTTTACTTCTGACTTCATTTTTAAACCTAAGTGTTTCAAGTTTATTTCCAATATCATCGCTATATCCATGTTTGCCAAATCACTAATATTTCTATTGTTTTCCATAGCCCAGGTCAATAGGAAGTCTTACAAAGTAAGGATTACTAACCCCAATAGCTCCCTCTGGCAGCCCCCATAGAACTCAACTGGGCTTCTCCATGGGACTACAATTCCCATTATGCCTTGCAGGTATCTGTGTGGGAATCCTGGTCTGGGTGTGCTGCCATCTAGCATATCAGGAAGCCACTGCTCCGAATACGCTGTCTCGCCCTGTTCCTTAATTACATTGGCCCACTGGCTGGGTAAGAACCATGCCCTGTCTCGGTTGGGATGCCAGACCATGCCTGTTGTCCCTTGCGAATGTCAATTTTTCAGGAGTTAAAGAAAGAATTTTCACTCAATATTATTTATTATTAACGTGAGCAGAAAGCAATTTACAGAAGAATGGAAAATGCAATGTTAGGCCACACGATGGCTTTCCACACCAACAAGAGCACTGCAGTCTGCTAGCCAGGCGGTGCCAAGGTTGTGGTTGAAGCAAAGGGGGGATTGGGCTCTTGCAGTGGCTGCTCCCTCCCCTTGGAATAGCTGACCTTATTATGTTAGGTCTGACCCGACTTCAGTTACATTTAAGTCATCATTAAAGACTTTCTTCTCATTGGCTGTTGACCCTGTATGAGGTTAAACGTTATGTTTGTGTATGTTGGTTCATGTGAATGCATGGTTATGAGTGTGAATGTTTGAGTTTTTGGGTATTTTTAGTATATCTTTTATGTATGGTTTATCATGGTTGTGGTTTTGTTCTGTGTATATATATTTTAATTGTTTCTTTCAGCTTATCTTGTAGAGCACTTTGGTACAGTTTAGATCATTTTTAATTTGCTAACTTGCATTGGACTTTAATCAAAAGCAGTGCTGTTTAGCAGCTCCAATGCCTTGGGATCAAATTCCACACCCTGATGCTGCCTTTATGGAGTTCTCTCCTGGTATTCCGTTTTTTTGCCCTCATCCCAAAGATGTGAGATTGAGGTTAGCTGTCCTTGGCTCTGTGTAGGTGTGTGCATGAACAGGCCGTCCAGTGGACTTGTAACTGATACTACCTCAATAATCCCCGGCTCCCTGTGACCCTGAAGTGGATTAAGAGGGTTTGAGAACCTCCAGCACTCATGCATGTTAATGTCTTTCATAAAGAATGCATTATTTTGTAAAATGCTTCCAGCAAAGATCTTGAATAAGTCAGAGGTGACTAATGAATTCTTATGGTCTGCAAAGGCATTGAGTTGTCATTAGAAATGCACTTAAAAACCTTTGTATAAATGCTATAACCTGACAGCAGGCCATATCAATTCAAAAGTCAGATACTCCCAGAGGTTATTTGCAGCGAGAAAATAAAGTAATTGAAACAATCTGTTACACAAAGCAATGGCAAAAATGTGTTTGGGAGTGCCAAGGCAAGCTGACTGCATCTGCTTAGTTTAAATCTCTTTTCAACTTTTTTTCTGTTTGCTGTGCTTGTGCACCTTTTATGGTCCTTATATTCTTTATAATTGTAAAAAGATGAATGAGAACTTTGTATATTCGGCTCAACAGCTTATAAAAAAGCAGGAAGTTGGTTGCCTTTTGCATTTGGCAGGGGACTGAAGCAAAGGTGAGAGTGGTGAAAACTGCTTCATGCTTCTCAGACAAAATGCAGCTAACAGCCAGTGTAGCACAAGAACAGGACTCGGTGTATCTGGTAAGCATTTGTACTGTGGATGATGAGGATAAAAATGATAATATTGCCAGACTGAGACTTAATATAAAATTCATTCTGCTATAGCAAGACAGGCACAGTACACAGCAGTTGATACAAGCTTACTGTTTAGCAATATAATGACAATAAGCAGTAAAGTGTTTTATGAAATATATTGTGTACTATTGTACACTCTGAAATAAGCTTTATAAAAAAGAAAAATACTCAATAATTGGTAAACTTCAGATATCTCACTGATAAATCATTTTTTTTTCTATTAATTTGTTTTGAATATTCCTTAAGCTTTATTTTCAAAGAACATGACCATACAGTATGTGTTTTAAAGGAATACTCCACCCAAAAATGATCGATCATGTTTTTGTGTTACATACCCCACATACTGTACTTTGTAGTTGTTGCTGAGAAAAATTTTTAATCACATTTTCATGCTGAATAGAGAGAATGAAGTTTATCACATAACCAGTTTTATACAATGAAAAAGAATGTGAAAAACGTCTAAGGAAAACAGAAAAAAAACTCACATTATCCACAATTTTTCATCCAGTCGTTAGCCCAAAACGTGCGAAATGGCTGCCTGTTTGGTAAAATATTGTTTAATAGTGACTTCCTGAATTATTAGCACACACATTAACAGGAAACCCAAAGATTTACGGGAGAGACTTTATGATTCCAAGACAGGACTCTTGACCAAAGTATGATGGGAGAGGTGGGTCTTCAATTCAAAATGTCTCTGCCATAAATCTTTGGGTTTAAATTAATTAATTACATTACAACAGAGCTTTTCTTGCTACTCAAAGCACTTTACAAATAACAGAGGGGAATCACTTTAACTACCACCAATGTGTAGCAACCACCGGGATGATGGTGAGGCAGCCATTATTGCACCAGTATGCTCACCACACATTAGCTGTTGTGTAGTGAGGGATTGAGAAAGATAACCAGTTAGTGACAGGGGATGATTAAGGGGCCAGAATGGATGAGGCCACGATGGGCAATTTAGCCAGGACATTTCGATAAACTCCACTTTTTTTACATGCTGATAATATCAGAAGAAACTATTAAACAATATTTTCACAAAAAAAGCAGTCATTTGCACATGTTGAGCTAGCGACTAAATGAAAGACGTGGATTGTGCAGTTTTGCAATTGGTGTTTTTCACATTGTTTGCTGTTGTACAGAAGTGGGAACCATTGAGTTCTGCTATGTATAAATATCTTTCTCTCCATTCCACATGAAAACATAAGAGTAAATATTTTTCTCAGCCACAACTACAAAGTACATGGGTACGTAACATAAAATAAATACTATTTCTGAGTATTCCTTTAAGGATCGGTTCTTTAGTTTGAGAAAGGTATAATATGTTGGTTATTTTATTGTAAGTGCATCACAGTGCTATTTTAGAGTCTCAACATTTTGTTCTTGAGTTGCTAGGATGCAATACATTGTTACTAAAGAGTGCCCCCCAAGAGGCACTTTGCGTTACGTCATACAGGCTCTGCATTCTACCTCAGCACAATGCATCACTTCTGTGTCCAATGTTGTGGTTTTAATCTTTGAAGAGTGTAAATGTTCAGGCTCATACTGTTCATACTATTCTGGCTAACGACTCAGCTTCCCACTTCTTGATTTGGATCACAGTCTTAGCATTTTGGTTCAACGACTTTCTCATAACAACTTCTGGCAATTCTTGTTCTGACTTCACTTATGTTTTTTCCCCTGAATTTTGTTTTTTTATAGCAGTACTGAAGTAATCTAGAAAATATTTTCTGTTCCAAATTCTCCAAAATGCACCTCATTGACCATTTTTAACAACATTTTTGTGGTTGCTCACAATCCATGGCGCCAGCAAACAATTCAGAGTGGTTGATTGGAGTTAAAAAAAAAAAAAAGCAGGCAGAGCAAGTCTGTGCTGTGGTGCAGTCATGACATCTTGAGAAGGTGTCACTGGTATAATAAAACCTTGAAAGACTATTGAATTACACTGAAAAAAATGTCAAAGTTGAGTAGCAAAGCTTGATGATCTGAATTTGTAGAAGATGCACAGAAAGTCTCAGCAGTTGTTGAATAGAGGACCAGCACTCCATTTCCACTCCATGCTCAAGCTCCATATTTCAAGAAGGACCAGTGAGGTGATAATTATAAAAATATATTGTAAGCTTGTGAATTCCATATGTGTGCACATTAAAACATTATAAAGTTTTCACATAAATGTTTATAGTAGTTCTTCTTCATAACTCTTCTAAAAGTTAATAAATTTCCCGTTTACTCCGTATTCGAAGAAATGCAACATTATGAAGTATCATCTTTTTCAACAACTCTATATCTCCACTTTATATGCATCCAAACTTCAGGGCCATTTCCAGTTGAAAAGAATGCTGTACATTAATTAAGAAATTATTTGTAGACCTAAATCTGTAAGGTTCCTCTGAGCTTTAAAATCAAACGCCCTATGCTCAATGAACTGCACTTTATTGTGCCTTTGAAAGACACTTAAACCAAAAAACCTGTTTATGCACATTCTACCATAATGCTCAGACTTTTTATGCACATTTTTTGTATTCTTTGTATGGTGAAATGAAATCCAATAACAAGTGATGATTGTATGTTTTTATCTCTTACTATTAATCATCCCTATTTATGCCCAAGTTGAATGAAGAAGCTGTAGGCAGTAGTACTGGTACTAGCAGTACCAGCATGTAGAATTCTGATGCCTCATAATTGTTCTTAATATTATTATTTATTTACTTACTTAGCAGACATCTTTATCCAGGGTGACTTGCAAAGCAAGTAAAACGTATATAATAATGATGGTGCAAGCATGAGGTAAAAGCAAGAAAGAACAATTTAAAAAGTGAGCACAACTACACAATTATACCTGAAGCTAGAATACTACAAAAATCAATGTCCTAAACTCTTAGTCATTGCAATGGCAGTTACACTGTAGAAGAGAAACTAAGCAGTTATCAAATATTTGTTAAAAATGTGTTTGCAAAAGATGCCTAAACACAAGTAAATTGGGTACCATTCGGATAGATAAAGGGAAATCATTCCACAGCTTTAGAGCAACAATGGAGAAGCATTGTCCAGTCTTGGCAGGGCTGGCAAGAGGAGGGAGATGGTCAACAGACCAGCAGAGGCAGAATAGAGACTTCCTGAGGGGGCATAAGAAGGGACCAAGGATTAGAGATATTGAGCAGTAGAGTCATTCAGAAAACTGTAGGTCAAGACATGAGTTTTGAACTGGATTCATGCAGCAACAGGAAGCCAATGGAGAATCAGAAGGAGATGGCCTGGAACAGTGAAGGATCCTTTATGATAGCATTGGAGATGAGGCAGGTCAGTGACTTACTGAACAAAGCCAAATATTCTTACAGTTTAGGAAGCAAAACCTCAATACTGCATTGCACTGTGACTAAACCAATCATTTTTGGTTTGGAACAGATGTGCTACATTAAAAAATGTTCCTGTTGTAGCAGTTTAGCTCCAAATTGAAAAATGTTTAGAACATCATTGATTTCAAGGGTCTAAATTGATTTTATCTGGTTCTGTTTGACTTCAGAATTGTGGCATTGATGTTACACAGATTTGGTATGACCTTCCACCACCCTGTATGTGACAAATATTTAATGCTACTACAATTAAATGAATGTATTGTGAATTTTCTCTCTCTCTCTGTCAAACATTATTAAAGTTATTTCTCATTAAACTGACAGTGTACATGTTTGTCTGTCCAATATTTGCAGACTAGCCTGCTGAGTTTTTAATTTTAACCTATTATAATTAATAACAATTTCAACTGTGCGCATGACAGACAGGACACAAAAATCTGTGTTTTTGTTCAATGTACTGGGTGAAACTGCAGGAACGGACTAAAGATAATGGACTACCACTTCAGGTGATATCTCACTACTCTAGAAAATTTTCCAGGTTTTGATATGGCTTGAATGTTTATATATTCCCTTTTCATTAGTATCATTTTTTCATTCTTTTTATGAAACATGACTGGTGGAGGACAGTGCAGAAGTGAGCTGACCTCCAAATGTGACTCCTATTTGAGTGCAGTCATTGAATTGTACAATTCTACAGTGAACATATAGTGCTGTGTGCCTACTGTAAATAAATCAAAACCAAGATGTTAGGGACTCACTGGCAACCCCATTAGATGATGGCGTGTAAAGTGATGATGGAGTGTTCTTACACGTGAAGCCTGAAAACTATAAGGACAGATTTAGATTATTTACGTTTGGTAGAATGCAGAGAGAGGGGCAGGCGGTCTCGCGGCCTCAGAACCCCTAAAGATTTTGGTGTTTTTTTTTCTCTCCTTCCATTCTGGAGTAGTTTTTTGTTTTTTCTGTCCTCCTGGCATTCTGACCTTATTTTATTCTTTGTTACTTAGTATTGTCTAATCTTATTTTTGTTTCATAAAAATGGTTTATTCTTTATCTTGTAAAGCACTTTGAGCTTCACCGTGTATGAAAATGTGCTATATAAATAAATGTTGCTGTTGCTGTAAAGATCAACTTTAGATTTCAGATTCAATGAAAGCAAATATGCCATGCTCTAGTGCTGGTCCATTAATGACAAGAACTTCATGCATTGGTTCAGTTTGGTACCTAGTAGACTGGAATGGGTGAGGCCAGAGTGGGTCCTATGGTGACATCGCAGTCCTCTGATTGGTCAGTGTTTCTTGGCAGAGGGAGGAAGTGGAGAACGGGTTAGCTGCTGGGTAACTCTGAGATCTTTCCTCCTTGTACCCTTCAAATCGAGCAGTATAAGAAATAGGTCAACCTCAATCTAGGAGTTGTACATTAGTCATGTTAGACATTGTTACTAGCATGTTATCTTTCTTAGGATTTAGGGGAAGCGTTCCACAGAGTAGAGCTGAACAAAACAGAGTCAATTTAGATTCATGCTAGTCTCAAACAAATACACATCTGGGCACAACAACTTCATTGAAACATTTCTAATGAATAGCTGCAAAGTCCTGTGCTACAAAGGCAATGCCCACAGGGCTTCTTCTTATAACAACCACCTCCATCCTTCAGTCCATGCATTTTAAACTGACACGGGTTCAAAGAGAGTGCAAAAGAAACTGAACAAAAGACTTGACTATGAGAGTAAATAAAAAGCTAAAACTGCTTTCATGAATTCTGTAGCAAAAGGTAACAGAAGTTAAATGATTATTTCTGTGTTGTAATGAGCGCTGCGACAGAAGAGACAGATGAGACAGACACATACACATGTAGAAAACTGTAGCTGCTTGGCTCCACACAGTTGAGAAATACTGTCTACTATGACATCTTTCTGCCTTTTAAACTATTGCATCAATAGATGACATAACAACAGCAAACCGAGGGTGGATAACAATTGTAATATATGTATATACAACCTGTTAAAGCACTGTGGCTTATTCTGACAAGGAATGTTTGCATTTCCATGTAGGCAGTAATGTTGATTTACTTTAGTTATTTGTGGATGCTATGCAGCCTTCTACTAGTGATGTTACTTACTGTAGGTATATATACTGATTTGGGTACTGATTTTGAGTATTGAAATCAGCATCTCCTTTTGGCTCTTCGATATCAATTCTCTTAACAGCAGGGGCCTCATGCATAACGCTGTGTGTAGAATTCACACAAAAAAATGGCGTATGGTCAAAAGCGGAAAAATGCATACAAACAAAAAAATCCAGATTCATAAATCTGTGTGTACGCCAACTTCCACATTCTTCCACTCCATAAATCCCGGTCAGAGTGAAAAGTAACGCACGTGCATGCGCCTGCTGTCCCACCCCGTCTTCTCCCAGAATTACAACTCTTTGAATATGCAAATAAATATAAATAGCCTTTAAGTTCAGTGTTCAGTGAAAAGACAATGGCAAAAGCGCAGGGGAAAATAGAAGAATTTCAGCGAATACCAAGTGGAGCCACGAAAAACGTACTGTTTGTTGGTTTAAACAGTGGCATAAACAACAAAAGGAAGTTGATCAAGTGACATAGTGTGCTGGAGAAACTTGAAAGCTGAAGTTCACAAAGTCGCACAGTGCTCAAAATAAAAAAGAAGTCAGATATCAAAGTCGCCGTGAAAAGACGAGTCGTAGCCCACTGTCTAAGTGTCCGTCTAGGAACAGAGAAAAAAAAGGGACACAGTGGGAAAAAATGCTTGAAATGTCAACTTTAATCTCGAAAATTTCACTTTAATCATGTAGCTTATTTTGTCATTAAAGTAAAACGTCATAAACTTCAACTTAAAATCGTTTAATTCACTATTTTCTCAAGTCCCATTGTAACTAAACTAGCACGTTAAATGCTTTGTTTTGTATGTGTTCTTCTGTGTGCTCTGCGTGTGTGAATCACTATGTGCTTCTTAAACAGTGTAGCAGACGACCAGGGATCCTGCCCCACCGGGATGCCGGGAGGAGGGACGGACCGGGAGAACAGCACTTCTCTTCTCTGGGCGCCTGGATTGTCCTAGAGCCCTGGAGGACAGTGCTTCCGCCACACCAGGCTGTCGGACCAGGGATGGTGTACACCCGGAGTGCTTCCGGGTGCAAGGGGAGCACTTCTGCCACAATGGGGAGTGCTGCCGGAAGTTTGTTATCGTGCACCTGGAGCACATCCGGGGCAGGATAAAAGGGGCCGCCTCACTCCATTCGGGGATCTGGAGTCAGGTGGAAGAGGACGGAGCTTGTGAGACAGGAATAGAGAAGGCCATAGGAACTAGGACTGAGCACTTTGTAAATATTGTAAATAGTGTGTGGAATAAACGTGTGTATGTTTTTGGACATTCTGGTGTTGTGTCTGTCTGTGGCCGGGCTGTCTTTGACAATGGGCTTTCTCTTCCTCCGACAGGACACAGAATACAAATTGCTGAACAATTTAAGTACTAACATGTACACTTGATCTCATTTTCATGATGATAGGAATTAAAGTATATATTAAACATGGGAACACAGTGGCACAGTGATAGTGATGAACTTTGTTCCTGCCTCCCGCAAGATGGTTGCTGCGCCGTGCATGACCTTCGATGAAATAATTTATTGCAGCAGTACTGTCCCTTTCAAACGTACTAACCCCCAATTCTTGTCCTTACTTTTCTTTCTTCAAATAACTAATTGCCACACAGTTCTGGCAGTTCTTTCAACTTTACATTGACTTCTACACTATCATCAGCTGAACAAAAGGCCACAAACACAGCACCTGCTATAACATATCATTCACTTTTACCACTAGTCCCTTGATGTCTTTAAATACCGGTGTATGATCTGATATTACAGAAATGTTTTTCCTTTGCAACAGGTTATATTTATTTTTAATACACGTATTGTGCTCTCTGAACATGTGACACACGTTTATACAGTATGTCTAATAGGGTGTGTTTTAGGAAAGTTTTTTATCTTTAGACAGTTCTTGATAACCAGATGTTTGCTCTCTGTTATATCAGGTTAAGGTTTGTAGTTCAACCCCTAGCCCCAACTTGGAGTGCTGCCTACACGTGGCCTTGGATTGGTTTAAAATTGTGACGCTCAGTGAGCCATCTAATTGTCCTCAGCAAGACTGAAAAAAAATATAATGTGTGGTTATTCTTCTGGCTCAGTGAGACTAAGTTCATGAAGTCTGCCTGTGTACAGAGAAATCCCTTGATCTTCCTGAAAGTGTTCAAAAAAAGCATATTGCATTTATTCAGTCTCTTCCATCCAATGTTAGAGAAAGTAAAGGTGCTTAGCACAACAATGTTTATCTTATTTGGGTACAGATTAATCTAACTTTTCTCCACTTGTATTCTATTAGCTTATGATTTTTTCCTTTGAATTTACTCTAACTTGAAATGCTAGGGGAATGTAACGTGGGGAATTTACAATATGATACTAATTATGTTTAAATACCATTCAGCTGGCATCTGGAACTACCTAGAATATTATTTGGTCTTTCTCTCACATGAAACAGAGTTTGGGGGGTTTAGCATATACCATATATTATATCAAGTGAATGTTCAGTCTCAATCCGTTCTCTTTCTGCTGTCACAAAACTATAATCATGCAACACTAATCTGATAAGCAGCTGTTTCTCAGCAATAATATGGGCAGTTACTGCATGTAAAGCTTAAGGGCATCTCTCTTTGCAGTTTCCAGACTAACAAATGATGTTCTCTTCACAGGCCTAACTTACCACATTGGTCTTTTCTGAGTATTTTACAGTAGGGTGCAGCAACCGTTTTCCTGGATGCTGACATATGTGTTCCAAGACTTGCATATTGATGGCCAGAATCTTATTCCCGACATTGTTTGAAATCTTCAATTAGTTAAAATGTTTATTCTCACTTTCTGTAACAAGAAGTCAAGCAAAATGACACCTTTTATTGGTTAACTAAAGAGATTGCAACATGCAAGCTCCTGAGGCAACTTTGGCCCCATCTTCAGGCAAGATGAGATTAGGGGCTAGAGTTGCCTTGAATGCTTGCATGTTGTAATCTTTTTAGTTGGCCAATAAAAGGTGTCATTTTGCTTGACTTCTCTTTACATCCATAATGGCTAATATGATACAACGCCCTTCTCACTTTCTGAAAAGCTAGAAATACACATCATGATATGTTTTAGTTTTTGTCCTCTAAATTTTTTGAATGCAAATTATAATTGGTTATTTAACTAATATTCCAGTTATGGATACTTTTATTGAAAATAATAGACAGGAAATATACTGTATTTGTTGGAAGTCTGTTTCAGCAGTTCATTTGCAATGGGATCTTGAAACAAGATATTACCTGGAAAGACCTATCAAATTTGGACACAAAACAGCAGAACTGCATGTACCGTACAGTCTGTGGTATATTGGTATGTGGTAACTTTTGAAAGGTTTTTTATTCATATCTTACAGTCATATTTTACAATTAAAAAGACAGACAATACCAAATATTTATTTTCCTCATTTTATCTATATCAGTTTTCTTATATGTATCTTTCTTTCCCCATTTGACTGTGCCTTGTGGGTCTCTACCACATTACACTCTTGCAGTTTACAGGAAAAAAAACACCGCTGAAATGAAATATTTACTTTCTTATTACTAGAAATTTGCACACACTCGATTTTGCCGACCTCAATTAAAATGGGTTCATGTGAAAAAAAATATTTTTTTTGTCCTAATCTGGAGCAGTGATGGATTTCTGGTCAGTGTTGCAGATTCTTAGTCTGTGCAGGTAAAGGTTTTCTTTCTCCAGTATAAAAGATGATTTTGCTGATCATAGCATTGAAAGTAAATTATACAGTACCATACCCTATTAACTGGCAAAAAGTCATATACAGTTAGTGTAGGGGTAGGGGTACGAGGTGCTTTGAATTATCATTACAATTCCAAAATGGAAAATTACACTTAATGGACACCCCTTAACTTGTATTATGTAGTTTATACACATAACAACATCAACTACATGGTATTTGATTTAGTGAAGATCTTAACTTTCCAAAACAGTAATATAAGAATACAATACAGTAGACAGTTGTTTTGTGTAGCCGTTTTTACTGAGTTCAGGTGCAGAACACTGTTTTACTACCTGACTTTTTTCTTTATTTTCAAGGCAGTTAATTTTCTTATGACAAGGAGTCCCAAAGCACATAAGTCCAGAACAGTTCCAAAATGCCCGTTAGAGGGGGAACTCCAATCCAAAAAAAACCCTGGCTAGTTACACAGAGAGCTACGCAGAATCTTTATAAAATAAAAAAATTTATCCTGCATAGACATGCTCTTTAACACAAGAAGCTCTGTGGAAGTGCACTTGTAAGAGAAGGAGTTGCCTGAAAAGGCAATTTAATCCAAGATGAACAAGTATAAATCATGAATCCAAAGTGAAGTCAAAAACAGAGCACAAGTTCAAAAATCCAGGAAGTCACAAAGCACAAGAACTCACCAACTCCCTAGCGCATTCAAGATGAACCAGCAGGAACTGCTGGAAATGGTCACGTTTATAGGGCAGTCTCTGGGGGTAATGGGCAGGTAGTCTCACCTCTTCAGGTATCACACACAAAGCCTAAGACACATAGCAAAGGCATTGATAGACATACTGTAAATGAAATACAAAGGAAAATGAAAAACATGAATGAATTTAATACAACTAAAGTATCAAACATGAGTAAAGAATACAACAAAACAAAGATTGAATCCCCAGCCAGGGAAGGAACCCTGGCTGAAACATAACACCCTGCATCATCTGTTTTTAATAACAAACCATTGCTTCATCTTTAATTAAATGAGTAGTTGTGCATTCATCCCATATTTTTCTCTCATTACTGTACACTTCTACATTCAACAGCTACATCCACACTGTAACATTTTTATCCACTCCTGTTCACACAAGTGTTTTCACATTGTTTACAAAAGTATATTAAAATGACTGAAAATGTATACACTGGGCATGTGCTCACTGGTAGAAATGGGAATTGGAAGTGCCCTCCATATCGGACATTTATTTGTAGATTGCATTTACACACAGAGAACAGCAATGGCGAATATGAAAAACCTTTTTTTTTAAAAAAAAAAAAAGCTTTTTTTTAAGTGGAATTGTCATTGAGAGTAACACATAAGTATAACGTCTAAGTCCAGGTTTATACTTCACGCCACGCGACGCATGCTGCAGCAAACGGTTCTGCTACGCAAGCGTTGTAGTGTTTATACTTGCGCGTACTTTACGTAAATCTGGAGGAATCCACTAGGTGGCAGTGCGAGATATTATCACGGTGAGAACATGTTCGGCTTCTCTGTGTTGTGAATTGCCTACAACACCCGTTTAATTCTGATGACACCATACCGCAATATCTCTGAAAATGATGTTTATTGATTAATCCAGGGAATTCCAGCAAGCATTAAGGCCTCAATAAGGTGAATACAAACACACACATACACTAGCGTCATTTTAGCGGCACCAAATCCCCAAATCTGCATATCTTTGGAAGGAAACTGGAGCACAGTGTGAAAACCCAGCAGGGAATACTTGCTACCGCTCCACCATCGTGTCACCCCCATGTGTGTAATTATTAACAGTGTTCATTATTTAAATGAAATTAACAATTTATCTGTAAAATTTAAAATACATACTTTAATGCATTTCATCATGAAAGTGATATCAAGTATCTAAATCTGTGCAGAGAGTTGGAATATCATACATTTAATGTGTTCTGTGTGGTGATCTATTGCAGCTTGCCTTAGCAATTAAAAACTGGGATGACATTTACGATGGTCTGCTTTAATGATAAAGTAAGCTGCAAGGTTAAAGTGCACATTTCGAGATTAAAGTTGCAAAAAAAAAAAAAAAAGACGGCACAAAACATGGTATGTGAGACTTTTAAAATGTATCGTGTCATTACGCTCGGGAATATGCGACGCACCACGAATGCATTTATATGTTGGCATTTTGCTTCACCACATCGAACCATTCATCAAACATTGAAGCACGCACCAGGATCTTGTAGGATCTGCAAAGCGGCTTTCTGTCACATGTAGATAGTAAACAGAGACTCTGACATCACATTCCAATTTTTAGCACACTGCGCCCCCCGACTTTTTGCTGGTACTGCAACTCGCTCACGCGTCACGTTAATTTCTGAGGACCTGCTCAGAGGACACATCAAATGAACGATGAGAACGCGTATGCGTTCTGAGCGTGAAGTATACATGAGCCCTTAGTATTCAGTCAGTGAAGGGCAACATAAGCAGAAGGCAATCTGAACGTCATTAGGGTCTATGTTTTCAAAGATCTCTGTTTTTCACCCATCCATATCGCTACACTGAGCTGACATTTTTAGAAATATACGGCTGTGGAGAGCATTTTCAAAAATCTTCGGGTTTACAAACACTGGGGAGTGTGGACAGAAGGCAAAAATTACTGTTTTTTTATCAATAACCATAAAATGGACATAGCCTAAGTAAAAGGAATACTGGTACGCAGTGGTGTGGGATTATGGGAAAAACATCAAACTTTAAACAACAAGGTTGCTGGTTCAAACCTCCTATCTGACTCACTGCGTGATCTTCAACAATTAATTTAACCTACTGCTGCTCAAACTGTTTATGTGTAAATAGTCATATATATCATTATCCCTATGTGTGTGTGTGGTTGTGTGAGGTATGACAGCGTACTGGAGTAAAGTTGGGGTGCCAACCGGGTCACTCCATTGAATAACAAACTGAAACTTTAAACAAAAATGGCATAGGATGGTGCAATAACAAAGCATGAACATATCCACTGTAGGGAATTTGTAGCAGGTCAGGTCTGGATTAGAGCTCCTTCTTTCATGAGTGGGAGTCCAGAATGAGAAATCACCTTCTTTGAGCGCCTCACTTTTATATTCCTCTGACTGAAAAGGTGTGGAGTCAATTGCCCTCATTGGGAATCTTCTCGTAGCTGCGGGAAAAGAAAGAGATGATACCGATAGTGACAGCGCCCCCTCTCATCCCAGGGTGGACTGCTTACCCAAGATGAGTCAGGAGGGTGATCCATAGACACACATGTGTGACAGTATATAATGCACATATACAGTATAATTTTAGTGTATCCTTATCTTAGAGTTTGCTTTTGTTAAAGGTGTCAACTAAATGTAAAGCAATAATAATAATAGGCCTCTTAACTCATTTGCTTATGAAACAGTAACTAAATATCATTTGCAATTTTTTTCTATAATCTGGCATATTTTTTATCTACTGCAAAAACAAAAAGGTTTTCCTTATGTGGTATATCGTGATATCATAAAGTGACTACGACGCTCATATAAGAGACAGGCATAGAAAACGCTGACACATGAAAACATTCAACTAATTTCTCTCATTTATTCACCAGCTTGTTTAATTAATGTAAATATATGCATGTCTTCTCTTCCCTGGCATCCCTAAGTGAACTCTTGTGGCCTCTCTTGACATTATCAGTTACAGAAGTGCAAAATATTAAATGTGCTTTTGCCTATAAATTGCTGCTACACATGGAGTGTTACCTCCAGTAATATTGACACAGCGCAGCTATAACATTTGGACTGCCTATAATGTAATGACCTGTGGGGTTTGAGGTTTGCACAGGAAATGTCCCATTGCAATTTGTGTACCTGTTAGTCCTGTAACTGAGAAAGGCTTCAGCTTAACAAGTACAACACACACTGTATTTATATAATATCACACTTCGACAATACAAACGCAGCCAAACCCAGATAGTATTAATACTGAGTTGTCATGCTGAGTCTGATCTAACTCACTTGCATTAATTGTTTATTATACAATATCTGGCTGACAAAATATTCCCAGAAACAACATCTAATGTAAAGGCTATCCAGCTAAGCATAAACTTTATTCTTCACCCCACCTTTGGTCCACTTGGCAAGGGGGTAACTACCCCATGACTGGGTGCTTGCCCTTTGCAGTCAAGATAAATTTGAATGTAAACACTTAAAGTCTGTTTCTTGTAGGAGGAAAGAAAATAAAAGAAATAAAAGCTCAATTGTTAGAACTATGCAACTTTACACAGCAAATCTTGTCCGTTTTCCTAACCTGCTTATCCCAAGCAAGGTTGTGGGGCAGCTGGAGCCTATCCGAGCAATCATTGGGCACAAGGCAGGAACAACAGCTGGACAGGGTGCCAACCCATCACAGGGTGAGCACACACACCCACACAAACCCCCTTTCCACACACTGACATGCACACGCACACACATATTAAGGCCAAATTATTACCACCAATTCACCTAACGTGCATGTCTTTGAACAGTAGGAAGAAACTGTAGCACTCACAGGAAACCTGCATGAACACAATGAGAACATGCAAACTCATAGTGGGGTGCAACTACACTCTTAAAAATAACAGTGCCACAGTGGTTCTTCAGAGCGATGCCACAGAGGAACCATTTTTACTTCCCAAAAGGCCCATCCAAATGAATGTTCCAGAAAAAAAACTGTATTTATTTATAAATGTAACAGGCTTCATACAGCAAATATCCACGAGGAGGTGGTAAGAGATTTGTGGAATACCAATGGACCATGGACTATCGCTGCATATGTCCAGTAACACAGGCTAACACCAGATTTTCTCAATCTGTCCTGCAGTCCACCATACATTAAAGTTTTTGTTTCTTTTTCTACATAATAGGAAGTTTTCCAAATCTTCAAAGAACCAATTTCATATGCAAAGAATCCTTCTGGAATAAAGTGGTGCTTAGTCAAGCAATGGAGCTACGAGGAACCAAACAGCATAGTAAAGAAACATAGAGTACAATTAAAGAGCTCTTATTTTTAAGAGTGTAGTGGATGCACCCTGGTCTCCTTATTGAGACCCAGCAGTGATACCACTGTGCTGCCATGCCAGCTCGATAGCAATGGTCATTAGCTTATTCAAAAAATGATATACAGCATATGGAAACAGTCCATTTAATGATCATCAACAGAATTGACTATTTTTGCCTTGAGGTACTCAAACTGGATATAATCTGTAAAGTGAGTATGTTTCTTTGTATATTTTAGAAATAAAGTAAAAAACTAGTTTCCTAACCACTTTACCGTGATCATAGTCAGAATGAATTTGCAAAAGTTGTTCACCAAGAAAACCCAGTTTTATTATCTGAGACAGGACAGTTAAGTGTCATGGTTTAATTCTTGTTTCTAATTTTTTTTAACCATTCCTGGGCAGCAACAACAATTTATATATTGTTTTGGTTGGCTTTGAGACCCAGAAATCTGATGGCTACATTTAGTTTTTTGTTTCAATGCATCTTTACTTTTCTTTATTTTTTCCTTTCTCCAATGCCACCATCTTTGTCTTTCTATGACCAGTGTCATATTTGGACTTTAGTGTTGTCAGTTGCTATCAAGGATCATAGACAGTATGACATCACAGGTCAAAGGTTATAAAGGTTGGCCCCCTGGACTTCATATTTTGTCCAAGATTTTAGATATTTCGAACAATTTAATTCTGGGTGTTAGTTAGCTTCAATTGAAGTAGGGCCTAGAACTGTTTCTTTGATTTTGAAATTAGCCCTGTTTCTTGGTTTACATCTTAGTCTTTTCCCCTTTGGTTTCTTCTACTCTGCTCTGTTGATTTCCTGGACTTTCTCTTATTCCTGACCACATATGTCAGCTTACTTTTGATTTCCTGAATGCAGTTAAGAATGAACTGCTGCTACAATGTGCTGTCAGTACACTAAGAAGAAACAAAGGAATGAGAGTTAAATCCCGAATATTGAATCCCGAAGACTCTGTGAGCTTTAGTTCACTGGTTAAATCCATATCTCAGACAAGGTAGTAATGGGTGATTTGTGAACAATTCATTTGTTTTTTTATCGATTCTTTCCAGTGAATTATGGGAATTGATTCACAAGCATGAACAGTTCAGTAATGGTCACCATGAAAGCTAAAATGCATGTGTGATGCCATCTGCCTCTTTTCTTTAGATGTTTAAAGTGCATGTTAGAACTAGATCATCATCAGAGAATGAAAACTCTGTCATTGGTCATTCTCTCGTTCATCATACAAGTACAATGTAGTAACAACACCTTTATATTACAATGTTTTAGATGTTTGTTTTGTACAATTCATTATTGGAACTGTTTTAGACAGAATATATCAACATTAATATTAAACTTATATGTTTATGTCCCTTTGTATGTTCAACAAATTAGTCACACAAAACTGAACCTATAGCAATACCATTCTTATTTCTAACAATTACTTGCTTTGAGCTTTACTATAGCACACGGTTTTTATGGTTCACTAAAAACAAATGTATATCATTTATTGATTCTCATGAGTTTCAACTGAATCATTACCCAAGAGCGAGTCACACAATTGTCATTTATTTGATTCATGAACGAGTCCCACGATTCTCGTTCATTTCATTTGCGAACAAATCATTACCCAAGAACGATTTGCTCAATTCTCATTCCCTTGCGATTCTGTGACACATTTTATTTTAATTATGCAACTTAAATTATTCATCATGGTTTGTGGTTTTTATACTTTGTGATATGAATTACCATCATGTTAAATATATAATTAATTACATATACACAAAGTAATATTACATTTTAGTGACACAATCAGAGGGGACCTCGAATCGACTTCCAATTTGTGGCAGCCTCTAATCCTGTAAATGAATCGGCAAAAATCGATTCACTTAAAACGGCTAGTTTGAAAGAATTAAATCAGTAAAGTGAATCGAAATGCCCATCACTAAGACAAAGTTGCTGACTCTGCTGCATCATAATTTATCATGTTGTTTCCTAGCAACCATGCAATGCCCTATAGCAAGTCATTGTCTGCTTACTGTGGCTTTCAGTGTGAGGATATCACACAGTTAAAAATAAAGTCAAAAACACAATAACAGCTTTTTCATACAAAGAAATAAAATTAAAACTAATGACTGAAATGAAAGCTAAAAAAGGTCAATCTTTGAAAATGTAAAACTTTTGTAAACTAAGTCAATTATATAGGGTACAAAAAAGTTTAAATAGACAAGACAGGTTTTTCAATAATTTCAACAACGTTAAACTTTGCTAGGAAAGATTTAAAATGTACATTTCCAAAACAAACATAATTCCAAATAACAGGCAAAAGTTCTAAAAAGGTGAGTGAAAAGTCAAAAATAAGAAGACTTACAAACTCTAAGATGAGCCACATAACCTAAGCTGGTAATTGGCTATCTGAGGCAAACAGAAGGAATACATTATATGCAGAAGGACAATTTAGGGTAAACCTGAAAGTACTAATTGCACAGAATAAGGAAAGCGTCTATGATAAAACAATAATTAATACAAAAAAAATGAGGGGGTAAATTACAAAATATATAAAAACTGCAAAATATTATAAAAGAAACAAATAATGCTAACAATACTGTGTTTGACTTTTTTGGTGATGGAAAGCTGCTTATGTAAATGCTTAAAACCATGAATTGAAAGATTTTTGTTTCTCTGCAAACATGTTTGCATTAAATACTGTATACTGCCTTTCAGAATCATTTAAGGTTGGGATGTATTAGTATTTCAGCAATGGTTATAATAGCTCATTACATATTAGACTAATATAGTCTCATCCTCTTGAATCCAGTGTGACAGATAGGGGGCGCTATCGTTCCCTTGAACCCCTGTCCAAGACTCCAGACACCAGGAAAAAGTCCAAATGTTGACTTTATTTATCTTCCACAGTGCACAAAGCATCCTCTCCTCCACTATACTCATAAATCACACAAATACACAATAATAAACAATCCTCCACTCCCAGACATTTTGCCACCCTTCCACCCAGCTCAGCTCTCCGTCTGGGAGCTCCCACAGTCCTTTTATTCTCCCTGACTCAGAAGTGTTCCAAATCCCCAGTCCATGTGATTCTTTATCACTCCTGGGTCAGGTACAAGTCCTTTTCTTTAGCCCGGAAGTACGTCACTTCTGTCGTCGCTCTTCCTATGACGCACTTCTGGGTTATAGGGCACATATGACTCCTTGCCCCTCCCTGCAGCTCCCTCTTGCGGCCCCTGTGGTATCCAGCAGGGCTGTGGATAAAAACTCCATTGTCCATGATTCCCTGCTGGTCTTCGGGGCACCTTCATACTGCAGGGAGGGCTCCATCTGGCGGCCTGGGGGTATTGGCTGGGATGACAAGCTGGCCATATACCACACCAGATATATGGTGTATTCTTTGAACACTTCAAAGCCTTGATTTCTGAACCAACTGCCTGCATGACAGCTTACAAAAGAGGAAGATTGGCATTTTTGCTGCATTTGAGAAATTATGCACACCTTCCAAACAGATCTAAACATGAATAGCAGAAGGAAGTTTAGATTAGAAAGCAGGGTGAACTGAGCCAGTACCCGTCTTACCTGAAGTGTATTTCTTCAGCCGGTAGACCCAGACTAGGCAACTCCAGTGCTTTTTATAATGGTACTTTATCAATTATGCATGATGTGAAACCATTCGCTCCACCTTAAATAGGGATTACAAAACCATTCCTTTTCTTGCCTTTATTAACCATAGTTGGGGGAACACATTAAAAGTAGAGAGCAATGTCCGCCATTGAGTATTGGTGCCTTTTAACTTCACGAAAGTGCTGGACAACTTTAGTGGTGATGCACTAGTTTTTTTTACTACAACCAACAAAAACATATCTTTCACTAAGTGTCATTTGTAATTTCTCAACTTAACAGCCTGTTTTTAATAATCATTTATGAGCATCCTGTTATACTGTGTTTTTGTTGTATTTCTGAAAGCTTGAATTATAATTTACACTAGATCTGTAACTTCTTTGGACCCATTTGAATTGAAAAATTCTCCCTTGTTTCATTCTTTGAATTGAAGATGGGGAAAAATATATATATATCTGGTGGAGGAGCAGCGTTATATGGTAATAGTCATTAATACTAGGTTTTAAAGACATTTAGTAGAAAACAAAAACAAAATGGAGATAGCACATCTGATTAATCACCTTTAACACATGCAGTTAATGCATTAAACACATTTATGTTTACATTTTTTTAATAAAACACCTAAATGCATTAATTAAATCTGGTTAATTTGACTGCACTTCACATGTTGTTAAAGAAATAGTCCACACAAAAATTATATTTTGTTTAAAAGTAGTTTGAGGTGATGGGCAAGAAAAAAATGTAATCTTCTATTTTCATGCAGATGAGACAAAGCAAAGTTAATGATTGTTGCTCTTTTAAATTGAAAACAGAACTCTTGACCAATGAATCACAGGGTGTGTCAGGTCAGCAACACAACTCCATGTGACCTGCTTTTCTGTATGTGAAGTTCTTCCTTTCAAGTCCTGTTCTCAATGGGCTTTTTGATATTGTTTGTTGCTGTCTGGCATTTTACACAGCTACACTATGTGATCTCGGTCATCACTACAAACCACAAGGGATAAGTAATATTTAAAGAAATGCGAGCGGGGGGCTGAATGCACCCCTAGGAGACACAGATGCCTCTCAAAAAACCCCTCTTAAAAAACACTGATAGACTACCTTCTCATTGCTCCCTTACTTGCTGGGCTTACTTGCGGCTGTTCTGTCGTGTGATCTGCTTCTTGCGCAACGCTATGCTTACTTAAAAGCCTGAACAGCACCTGTCCTTTTTGGTGGATTACTTTGTTTCTCTCTCCTCCCCCAGACATGCTCTCCTCCTGTTGGGGGTCCCGCTCCTGTTGTGCTCCCCTATAATGTTTGTCTATTCTTTAATTGAGAACTAACTGCATACTGAGCTCATTTTACTTCGGAAAGAGACATGTTTGTTTGAAGTGTTTGAATAAAGTTCCTGTCTCTACAATCTCCTGTGTTTCTGTGCAATTATGTGAACCAAGCGTGACAGAAAATATCGTTTTTAGGTGGATGAAGTATTCCTTTAATGTAGCAGCACCAAATGAATCCGTCTATAATAGCACCTAGCCTCTGTGGTCAGCTTCGCTAAATCTCTTTATGTTTCGTTTCTAATTGTTCTTTCATGAGCAGGATACTGTGACTTTGGTTTATTTTATTTTATACTAGCAGAATACCCGCGCTTCGCAGCGGAGAAGTAGTGTGTTAAAGAAGTTATGAAAAAGAAAAGCAAACATTTTAAATATAACGTAAGATGTTTGTTAATGTAATTGTTTTGTCATTGATATGAGTGTTGTTGTCATATCTATCTATTTATATATATATATATATATATAGCAAAATACCTGCGATTGGCAGGAGAAGTAAAAAGAAAAGGAAACATTTTAATAATAACGTAACATGATTGACAATGTAATTGTTTTGTAATTGTCATGAGTGTTGCTATATATATATATATATATATATATATATATACACACACACACAGACACATATATAAACATATATATATACATATAAACATATATATAAAATATATATATATATATATATATATACACATCTATACACATATATATATACAGTTATATATATATACATATACACACATACATATATATATATATACTGTATATACACATATATATATAAATCTACATATATATCTACATATATATATATATTAGGTGGGACTCGATTAAAAAATTAATCCAATTAATTAGAGGCTGTGTAAGAATTAATCTTGATTAATCGTATGTAATCGACACGAATTTGCCCCAAATCGCAAATGTTTTTTTTTTATTTAAAACGGTTTTAGTGGGCACAGAATCAAATAATAGACATGGACATGAATATTGTAAACTGAAGCTGTTTTAATTTCTGAAAAAAAGCTTTTAAACTGCATTTGAATTCAAAACAGAAACAAAAATATCATCCCTGGTTAAAATTGGGCAGACTTAAAAATAAAGTGGTAGTTTAAGTACTTTAAGTACATTTTCAGAATAGTATTGTCTTTAAATAATAATAACCAAAATTTCACCATAAAGTGCAGTTTTTCTTCTTAAAAAATAAGTCAGAAACATAAAAGGTAATTTGACCAGCTTACTCTTTAAACTCTGAGTAACATTAGCCAAAATTATTTTGTACATTAGGCTAAAACAGTGTGATCATTGAACATTTTGTAATTAGATGTATTTAGAATTACTAACGGTCACGGAAGTCCAATGATCCCCAGTAAGAGCCACAAAGTCCGCTCTGTAATGCATCTAATTTTGCTTGCTTTTCAGTGTGCACAAAACCATGCTTTTATCAAGGCTTCGCGGGTAGTCGAAATGATCAGTCGAGGAACGCGCTTTATTCCGACTCTAACATTTTTGTAGCTGTGATGTGTGCATCAGTGTAATGGATGTACCAGGAAATCATGCATTGACAAAAGTTCCCGCTTGCTTGGAATTGAAAGTGTGATTAAATGCGTTATTTTTACGCGCTATGGAGTACATGCATCAAGCTTCTAGCAATGTCCGCCATTGAGTATTGGTGCCTTTTAACTTCAGAAAGTGCTGGACAACTTTAGTGGTGATGCACTAGTTTTTTACTACAACCAACAAAACATATCTTTCACTAAGTGTCATTTGTAATTTCTCAACTTAACAGCCTGTTTTTAATAATCATTTATGAGCATCCTGTTATACTGTGTTTTTGTTGTATTTCTGAAAGCTTGAATTATAATTTACACTAGATCTGTAACTTCTTTGGACCCATTTGAATTGAAAAATTCTCCCTTGTTTCATTCTTTGAATTGAAGATGGGGAAAAATATATATATATCTGGTGGAGGAGCAGCGTTATGCTAATGGTAGTCATTAATACTAGGTTTTAAAGACATTTAGTAGAAAACAAAAACAAAATGGAGATAGCACATCTGATTAATCACCTTTAACACATGCAGTTAATGCATTAAACACATTTATGTTTACATTTTTAATAAAACACCTAAATGCATTAATTAAATCTGGTTAATTTGACTGCACTTCACATGTTGTTAAAGAAATAGTCCACACAAAAATTATATTTTGTTTAAAAGTAGTTTGAGGTGATGGGCAAGAAAAAAATGTAATCTTCTATTTTCATGCAGATGAGACAAAGCAAAGTTAATGATTGTTGCTCTTTTAAATTGAAAACAGAACTCTTGACCAATGAATCACAGGGTGTGTCAGGTCAGCAACACAACTCCATGTGACCTGCTTTTCTGTATGTGAAGTTCTTCCTTTCAAGTCCTGTTCTCAATGGGCTTTTTGATATTGTTTGTTGCTGTCTGGCATTTTACACAGCTACACTATGTGATCTCGGTCATCACTACAAACCACAAGGGATAAGTAATATTTAAAGAAATGCTGGCGGGGCTGAATGCACCCCTAGGAACACAGATGCCTCTCAAAAACCCCTCTTAAAACACTGATAGACTACCTTCTCATTGCTCCCTTACTTGCTGGGCTTACTTGCGGCTGTTCTGTCGTGTGATCTGCTTCTTGCATAGCGCTATGCTTACTTAAAAGCCTGAACAGCACCTGTCCTTTTTTGGTGGATTACTTTGTTTCTCTCTCCTCCCCAGACATGCTCTCCTCCTGTTGGGGTCCCGCCCCCATTGTGCTCCCCTATAATGTTTGTCTATTCTTTAATGAGAACTAACTGCATACTGAGCTCATTTTACTTCGAGGAAGAGACATGTTTGTTTGAAGTGTTTGAATAAAGTTCCTGTCTCTACAATCTCCTGTGTTTCTGTGCAATTATGTGAACCAAGCGTGACAGAAAATATCGTTTTTAGGTGGATGAAGTATTCCTTTAATGTAGCAGCACCAAATGAATCCGTCTATAATAGCACCTAGCCTCTGTGGTCAGCTTCGCTAAATCTCTTTATGTTTCGTTTCTAATTGTTCTTTCATGAGCAGGATACTGTGACTTTGGTTTATTTTATTTTATACTAGCAGAATACCAGCCGCTTGCCAGAATGAATAGTGTTAGACCAGCTTACTCTTTAAACTCTGAGTAACATTAGCCAAAATTATTTTGTACATTAGGCTAAAACAGTGTGATCATTGAACATTTTGTAATTAGATGTATTTAGAATTACTAACGGTCACGGAAGTCCAATGATCCCCAGTAAGAGCCACAAAGTCCGCTTTCTGTAATGCATCTAATTTTGCTTGCTTTTCAGTGTGCACAAAACCATGCTTTTATCAAGGCTTCTCGGGTAGTCGAAATGATCAGTCGTAGGAACGCGCTTTATTCCGACTCTAACATTTTTGTAGCTGTGATGTGTGCATCAGTGTAATGGATGTACCAGGAAATCATGCATTGACAAAAGTTCCCGTTTGCTTGGAATTGAAAGTGTGATTAAATGCGTTATTTTTTTAACGCGTTATGGAGTACATGCATCGAAGCTTCTCAGCTGTGCTTGTGCTAAGAAAGGGAAAATTTTAAAAATAACGTAACATGATTCTGCGTTAACCTAATATTTTTCATACGTCCCAAACCAAGGAGATGCGAAGGTAAAATGAATCGGTAGCGCGTACATAGTCAGTACATCCCTCTCGGGAATCAACCTCGAATGTCGGCGTTAGAGGCTTAAGACTCTACAATTGCCACAGCGTGTGGCTTGTCTATGCTAAAGTATGTATTGTAGATCGGGTATATATATACATTTATATATATATACCCGTGTCCCGCAGTGGAGAAGTAGAAGTTATGAAAAAGAAAAGGGAACATTTTAAAAATAACGTAACATGATTGTCAATATACAGTAATTGTTTTGTGAGTGTTATTGAATGTTGCTGTCATCAAGGATTTGATTATCATTATTTCTTTCAATCAGGCTCGTATTTGTAGGATGTGTTCAAGTTACATTCCGTGTTTGTCAATCGTTGTAAAGATAAGAGGTTTCATTCATCGATTAGTTCCTTACTGCATCAATAAACAGCTCGTCTTCCTTTTTATCTGAGATGTGACAAACTGCATGCACGGGTTTTTTTTTACACTGTCTTCCTTTAGCGGGACATTCACTTTTTCCACCGTGTGCTTTGTTTCCGCAGTAGCTGCACTTATGAATATGATTGTATGTATAAGACGCTTCATATTTTTTTGCTGCCTTCTCAATTGTGTAATTCGGTTTTGTTCAGCACTCTTTGGAACTGTTGCTTTTTGTCTGTGCACTGCGTCAGTTCACGTGAGCCGCTTGGTGTTCTTGCATCGAAGGTTCCCAGCTGTACTGGTGCCATCTCGTGTAATGTCAGCTAAGACCCGGCACTTAAAAGTTTCTCTCGCAGTTTCAATGAGTTTGTGCCAAACACCACCCTGACCATCTCATCTTCCTCTGCATAAGCACAGTCCTTCACACGTGAATATTTAGCGGCAGTGTTTGTATTGGATTGCCGCTGATGGACGGCCTTATATGGGCAGGCACTAAATTACAAACGCTAGTGGCAGCCTGTCTATGAACTTAATTTAATATAAACTTACGGTTCACGCCGTGCTTTGTTTCCGCATATGCATCATTTGCTTCATAATGTTTTTCTGCCTTCTCAATTGTGAAATGGTGTTTTGTGCTCATCGCTGAAGTTCTTCCTTGTTCTCTACGTACTTACGTAGGAGGCGTGATGATGTCACACGAAACTCCGCCCCCCGCGGCCATCTCCAACTCAAGACTCCATTACATTATATGGGAAAAAATAGCTTCCAGTTATGACCCTTATGCGTAGAATTTCGAAATGAAACCTGCCCAACTTTTGTAAGTAAGCTGTAAGGAATAAGCCTGCCAAATTTCAGCCTTCTACCTACACGGGAAGTTGGAGAATTAGTGATGAGTGAGTGAGTCAGTGAGTGAGTCAGTGAGTGAGTCAGTGAGTGAGTGAGGGCTTTGCCTTTTATTAGTATAGATCACAAATTAAAAAGGAATGAAAGGTGGAAAAAACTATTTTGGATGGAAAGTTTATTTCCAGCCGACTACATTGGTTGAATTTCAGGAGATGGCAATGGATCAAGGGAAATCCAAAAACATTACTAACTGCGTCAAAAGATGGGTTGCTGAGAATAGTCAACCAATCAACATTGTCACTGATAAAGGCCTACAAGACATTATTCGTGTCATCAGTGGAAATTAGTATATACTTTGCCTTTTAGATCAGTTATTAACAATTGTACTGACGATTTGTACAAACAAAAGAGAGAGAAGATCAGTCAGGCTATGACAGCTACCTTGGCATTATTTGTCATTTCATTGGCCAAGACTGGATTTTTCACTCATGTGCACTCTTTGCTACACATATTGAAGAATGAAACTATTTGGAAAACTGTTCAGAACACTTTTTGTCAGTCGTGAGATCATGAAGAGTTTACGAGAAAGTGATGACATTTGAGATGAACAATGCATGTAATGTGACAATTTCTGTAGGAATGTTGCAATTTCATAACATGCACTGTGCCGCACACAGCGTTCAGCTGTCTGAAAACAAGTTGTGGGACACTCTAAGCACAGTCCTGAGTTGAAAACTCAGCAGGTACAACTGTATCAATAACAGGAGATATTAATTCAGGATGTTCCAACACATTGAAATTCATCTCTGAAGATGCTCAAACAACAGAGACAAAGTGGGTGAAACTGCATCTACTACAAATGGTTCTCAATCCATTTCGCTACAGTACAGAATTATTGGGCAGAGAGCAATATATTTCACACTGAGCAATTCTTTCAACCCTCTCCCACCTTGAAGTCAGGTGAATGACAGTATCTGGTAATGATTCTGCTAGCATCATACATATCAAAGATGCATTTTAACCAATCTCAAACAACACAAAATGAACCTTAACCTTACCTGAATTTCAAAAATCTTCAATGAGAAAGTGCAGAAGAAAGGTGGTGTGGCAAGACCTGCAATTTCTCATGGAAAATTCTGACCAATATGATAATGAACTACACACTCCAAAAGAACCACCCCGAAAGAAAATACTAATGCACAAAATGTTATAAGACTCTGAAGATGAGCAACTGATACCTCACTCCTCCTCTTCAAAGACATTTGTTTAGTGACACACTTGAGCAACAAATTGACATTGACTTGGATCCTTTACGGTAGTGGAAGCTACAGTTCTAGTTAGGTTAGGTAGAAAATATTTATCATTCTCAGCCACTACTATCCCTTGTGAATTTTTGTTTTCTGTTTCTACATTTGTTGTTAATAAAACAGACCATCCCTTAAGCTGACCGGTGTAAATAAACTCCTCCTGGCAAGCTTCATTCCCTTCCAACCAACTCGGAGTAGTGGCTGCCTGCTTCTTTTATTAGGCAACCGGGTGTGGCGGAAGAGCTGCATATAAGGGCTCAACAAAAGCTTCTGCACCCCCAGGCGGTGCCCATGGAAGCCAACAGGGTTGCATCAACCTCCAGCTCCCATGGAGCCCTGTGGGAGTCCGAGGCACCACTGCAATTCAAGGGGGTTGCCACCTAGCACTGCAGGGGAGGAAATGCTATGGGTTTGCTCTCTCCCCCAGTACTTTTAGCGTGGAGGTGTCCCGGCCGGGTAAGGGCTCCAGCCGTACGCCACTATATATATATATATATATATATATATATATATATATATATATATATATATATATATATATATATATATATATACTCACACACATATAGTACATTGTAACAGCAAGACACAAAAGATCATAATTGTTGGCAAAATAACAAACGTGAATTAACAACAATCATGATAAGATCTTTTAGGACATGAGTCCAAAACTGAACAGAAGCAAGATGGCGGTGGAGGTGGTTGTAATACAGAGAGGCAGGAAGAGGCAGGGGACCAAACTGGAAGTGACATCAGAGTTCTTTTGACCTGTAGATGTAGGAAGAAGAGAGGCATTAAAAGACAGTGCCAACCCTTGACTTGGGGTGAAATTTCCCTTTGATGAGCCTTGAGGTTTTCTCCCATATGCACTTGAATACAATAGTTTGTGCCTGGTCTCAAAGAAAGTGGCAGAATGGTTACATTAGATTGGTTAGATTTCAGTAAGTTGTGAAGGCAAGCACCATTTGGATCACATATAGTAAGAGGCCCCGCAAAGACCTGGGAAAAGATGAAGAGGAAGAAGAAAAAGAAGAAGAGATAATAAGAGCTTCACAAAGTAATTAAGCTAAAGGTGACATGGAGGCCAGCTTTCCTGATACCCTTTCTTTTTTGTCCTAAGATTATTTTGAAACACAGCCCAGAAATGTATCCAGTAATACTACATAATCATATATTTTTCACACTAGTGTGACACCAATCATGACCCAATAATAATGAAAGTAATACTTTTAAGGAATTTAACTCTTGTTATAGCAGTGTAACTATATAGACTAAAATAAATATTAGAAATCATTATACCATTTAATTGTTATACTTCACTAGTTACAAGTATAGCTGGACATTAAAATCATTTCACAGAAAAAAAACTTAACATTTCATTAATCAATCTATCTGTCTAAGAGTGTTGCTCAGACATAATGTAGTAACACCGTACTTTAACATATTGGTTTCTTCTTATTTCTAATTATTTGACATTTTTGTCAGACCCACGGTAATAGCTGTCATTGTATCTTTTTTTCCACTGTTGTCCAAAATACCAAGAAACAGTTTTATTGTGAACTGCATTTTAAGCAGGAGGATTAATTGTAAAGGAAATATGAGAACAAAGGCCAACAAACACATCAAAATCCTACAGCTTTGCTCTGCCTGAATATTTTTTCTGTCATTTTTCGTGTACTGTGGCTCACATACTTTCTCACCAATCTAATCCCACAAACAGCACACTTCTTCTCAACTGCTCTCTCTATCTGTCTCTTTTTGGACTTTTCTTCCCTCATTTCTCTCAGTTCCCCTTCTGGCATTTTAACACTGTCTAACTGGTGGTAAGCCTCAGAACCAGTTTTTAAGGTCTGTGGGTCACCAAGGTTGAGGTCCTTCTGAGACCATTGACCCCTGCAATCTGATCTTTCATCTTTGGGTTGCCTGTACTGGGCAGCAGTAGGCTGCTTGTCCCAAACTGTGTAATTTTGTTGGCCAGAGGAAGTGGTGCCAGCTTTGTACCACCCCTGGATGGCCACCCATGTCTGATGTCCACAGAACTTTTCAATCCCAGAGGCCTTTCATAGTGACAAAACTTGCTGTCCCCTTTTCAATATTATTATCACTATTTTTAATAATTAAGTATTTGGCAAATGCCTTTACCCAAAGCAACTTTCAAGATTAAGATATATTACAGTTGTTTACATACCAGATGCCAGCTTCATCCTTGTCAACATTTTGCAAGCCTTGCAACCTATTGCACCCTGATTATATCTGACTGTACATTTCAACCAGGAAACAAGCAAACATACATTTGTTTTATTTTAATGTATTTCTATAATTAAGGTATACCTGTGAGTTCAGTTACCATAAGGAAAAGAAGGTGGCGCAGTGGTAGTGCTGCTGCTTTGCAGTAAGGAGACTGTGGAAGATTGTGGGTTTGCTTCCTGGTTCCTCCCTGTGTGGATAGCGCTTTGAGTACTGAGAAAAGTGCTATATAAATGTAATGAATTATTATTGGATGTGGTGCCTTTTTATAAATAGTTGGTAGCCCCTATGAACAGTAGGCAAAGATTATGTGAATGAAAAGGACTTGTAGTGGGCACTTGTGTGTGGAAAACACAAGCTCTATCTATCTATCTATCTATCTATCTACAGTGGTGTGAAAAACTATTTGCCCCCTTCCTTATTTCTTATTCTTTTGCATGTTTGTCACACAAAATGTTTCTGATCATCAAACACATTTAACTATTAGTCAAATATAACACAAGTAAACACAAAATGCAGTTTTTAAATGATGGTTTTAATATTATTTAGGGAGAAAAAATGCAAACCTACATGGCCCTGTGTGAAAAGTAATTGCCCCTTGTTAAAAAATAACCTAACTGTGGTGTATCACACCTGAGTTCAATTTCCGTAGCCACCCCCAGGCCTGATTACTGCCACACCTGTTTCAATCCAGAAATCACTTAAATAGGAGCTGCCTGACACAGAGAAGTAGACCAAAAGCACCTCAAAAGCTAGACATCATGCCAAGATCCAAAGAAATTCAGGAACAAATGAGAACAGAAGTAATTGAGATCTATCAGTCTGGTAAAGGTTATAAAGCCATTTCTAAAGCTTTGTGACTCCAGCGAACCACAGTGAGAGCCATTATCCACAAATGGCAAAAACATGGAACAGTGGTGAACCTTCCCAGGAGTGGCCGGCCGACCAAAATTACCCCAAGAGCGCAGAGACGACTCATCCGAGAGGTCACAAAGACCCCAGGACAACGTCTAAAGAACTGCAGGCCTCACTTGCCTCAATTAAGGTCAGTGTTCACGACTCCACCATAAGAAAGAGACTGGGCAAAACGGCCTGCATGGCAGATTTCCAAGACGCAAACCACTGTTAAGCAAAAGAACATTAGGGCTCGTCTCAATTTTGCTAAGAAACATCTCAATGATTTGCCAAGACTTTTGGGAAAATACCTTGTGGACTGATGAGACAAAAGTTGAACTTTTTGGAAGGCAAATGTCCCGTTACACCTGGCGTAAAAGGAACACAGCATTTCAGAAAAAGAACATCATACCAACAGTAAAATATGGTGGTGGTAGTGTGATGGTCTGGGGTTGTTTTGCTGCTTCAGGACCTGGAAGGCTTGCTGTGATAGATGGAACCATGAATTCTACTGTCTACCAAAAAATCCTGAAGGAGAATGTCCGCCATCTGTTCGTCAACTCAAGCTGAAGCGATCTTGGGTGCTGCAACAGGACAATGACCCAAAACACACCAGCAAATCCACCTCTGAATGGCTGAAGAAAACAAAATGAAGACTTTGGAGTGGCCTAGTCAAAGTCCTGACCTGAATCCAATTGAGATGCTATGGCATGACCTTAAAAAGGCAGTTCATGCTAGAAAACCCTCAAATAAAGCTGAATTACAACAATTCTGCAAAGATGAGTGGGCCAAAATTCCTCCAGAGCGCTGTAAAAGACTCATTGCAAGTTATGCAAACGCTTGATTGCAGTTATTGCTGCTAAGGCTGGCCCAACTAGTTATTAGGTTCAAGGGGCAATTACTTTTTCACACAGGGCCATGTAGGTTTGGATTTTTTCTCCCTAAATAATAAAAACCATCATTTAAAAACTGCATTTTGTGTTTACTTGTGTTATATTTGACTAATGGTTAAATGTGTTTGATGATCAGAAACATTTTGTGTGACAAACATGCAAAAGAATAAGAAATCAGGAAGGGGGCAAATAGTTTTTCACACCAATCTATCTATCTATCTATCTATCTATCTATCTATCTATCTATCTATCTATCTATCTATCTATCTATCTATGTACAGTATAAAACTGTTGCTGTAAATGACTCCATTCAGATTTTGCTTAGAGGAGCTTTGTTCATATTTTTATGTATTGCATATAATTTAGTAAAGGTGCTTAGTAAATTGGTCAGTAATAGGAGATATTTTGTTGTGCTAATACTTTAAATCTACTTTCCCCAGATAAAGAAAATACTAAAAAGAAAAAAGAACATCAGGTTTATCTATAAGCAGCCTTAAAGGTCTATCGTTCCTTATCATCTCAAAGGCTTTTTATGATAAATATTACTGAAATATGTGTTATTTGGTAATGTGTCTCAAGGTATTGTGTGTAAATCATGCACACATCTAAAAGCGGCTTTTATTGAGCTTGTACGTTCGGTGACCATTTAGATTTATGATGGCCTTTTTCAGCATCATTTGTCATGAGACCCATCAATTAAATCAAGTGTGTAGAAGACAATGGTGGGCTTGAAAGGTAAATTCTAATGGAAGTCCCTGGGTTGTCTTCTGCCTTCTAAAAGTGCAATCTGTATCGTTTTCCTAAATTAACTTTTACAAATCATGCAAAATCAGATTTAAGAATCTATAAATAATGAAAAGAAACACTTATCTCAATCCTTCAGTACTTGGTAGAAACACCTGTGAGATCATTTTCCCTTTCCTGGTCAGAGTTTTCATTTTCATTACTTGTTTTGCGGTCATTTATCTTCTTCTATTTGTTCTTATCCATATCTTTCACACATCCTTGTGCATTCTAGTTTCAGACCTGACATTCTTCTGTTTTTTCTTAAATTAGAAGACACATACTGTCAACCTCTTCTTGCTACTATTTCCTAATTTTCTTCATCTCCCTCTACTGTTGTTAAAAAAAGTAATTCATCTAAATTTCCCTCTTCGTCTACATTTATTTCTTCATTGAAAAAATTTACCTTTGCTGTGTTTTTCTATTATAATTAATTAATATCATTTGGTCTCATTATATATCACTGATTTGTTTTCCATTATACATTCTGTTCATTTGATCATTTTCAATTCTTTAATTACTCTGTAGAGTGTCTTATTCTTTCTGGTGTAGTGTAGTATTTAGTACTGTTGCCTTACACCTCTGTGGTTCTAGGTTTGAATCCTGCACCCAATTTTTCTATGTGTGTAATTTTTGTGTTTTTATTATGTTGATCTCCAGTTTTCCTTTCACATCCCAGAGAAGATTGTGAGTGATTAACTGGTGATTGTAAACTGATCCTAATGGACTTTGAGTAAGGCGAGGTTCGGCACTTGGTGTGGCAGGATTTTCACTAGTCATCACAGCCCTAAACTGGATTAGGACATTAGAACAGTTAAGAGAGGAACAGGCTATTCAGCCCAACAAGCTCACCAATCCCATTCACTTAGACTCAAAATAACATCAAGTTACTTAGTGATTTATCTTGTGTGTCTATAGTTCTTTAAGAAAAGAAAAGCCTTCTAACTACAACAAATTTCCATTGTGACCAATAGGGGGCTCTGTCACTCCCTTGAACCCTCAGACTAGACGCCAGACACCAGGTAAAAGTCCAAAGTTTGGATTTATTATTAATATACAGTGCCCAAAGCACCCTACACTCCCCTATATTCATACAATAAACAATGCCAATAATCAATAAACAAATCAATCCTCCTACTCCTAGACACGTTGCCACCCTTCCTCCTGACTCAGCTCGCTTGTCCGGGGTTTCCCAGACTCCTTTATACTGCTTAACCCGGAAATGCTTCATCCATCAGTCCATGATTCCCCATCACTTCCGGGTTAGATAAAAAGTCCTCTTTTCTTCATCCCGGAAGTACGTCGGTCTCTTTGTCCATGTGACTAGGACGCACTTCCAGGTTGTACGTAAGTCTCACTGTTCCTCCCTGCAGCACCTTCTAGGGGCCCCTGTGGTATTCAGCAGGGCTGTGGATGAAAACTCCAATGTCCATAATTCCCTGCTGGCATTCGGGGCACCTCCATGCTGCAGGGAGGGCTCCACTTGGCGGCCTGGGGGTATTGGCCGGGATGACTGGCCAGCCATTGTCCATACCATTTTTGTTATAATGTTCTTGAATGTATTTTTAAGTAGCAGCTAAACTTCACTGTACTTATTCCCTTCATATTGCTACACATTTCATTCATGTCTTCTCTTCACCCTTTTTTACTTAAACTGAAAATGTTCAGCTCCTTCAATCTCACCTCATATCTCATACCTCTTAGTTATTTCTAGGATGTGGGAGACAAAAAAACAACAACAACACACACACACACAAAGACAGACTCAGGCTAAATGCATAAACACCACAGAAGAAACTGTGAAGATTTAAATTCAGTCTTGTGAAGATGTGAGGTAGCAGAACTAACTTCTATGCCTCCTTGCTGCTGGTAATACTATTTGCGCTGTCCTTCTTTTTCTCTGCTTTTTTCCCTTCTTATTTAATGCAGACTATTAAACTCTAATATTATTTTGTTTATTTGGATGAACCCTTTATCCAAAGTCACTTACTATACAAGATCAAGCTCCATTACTTAAGGTTACACGTACTGTATATACACTATTTTACAAAAGGAGCATAGGCAGGTGGTCTGACTCACTTAGGGTCATACAGTGAGTGGGGTTTGAGCTAGCAATTTTGTAATTTAGAATCTAGTTCTGTGGCAAAAATGCTACTCTGCTTTTAAAAAAATCCTATTTTTGGTCCAAATTAATCATGTATTCAATAAGCACAATAACTACAGTTTCTTTAAAAAGTGATGAGGACTTATGGAATGATGCTGTTCTGAAATTGAAATGTATTAATTTCCTGATTAATCCTAATTTAAATTATGCTTGGGCCAAAATACATTTGTTTAAATTACCTATATGGTTTCCTAATGATAGCAAATGACGGAAAACGTCCTTCCCTTAACCTTTACTCCCATATCAACCTGTTGTGTTTTTATGCAATTAGCACTTCATTTTTGCCTATATATGATCTAGACCCGACAACAAAACACCCCGAGGAATTAAAAGACACTCTGAGGGCAAACTCCAGTGTTATGTATCTATATGTAGTTCCTCCTGGGTGACAACAGCCTTGCAGGATTCATGCCTGCATGTCTTGGTTACAACAATGGTGGGATTTCTTTTGTAACTACAGTACATGCCTTATATGGCCAGTGAGGAGGGAGATGTTGGGAATGTTTGGGGTCAAATAAGAGGTGTGTGTTTTACAAAACTGGAGCTTCTTAGAATCCTCTAAAGTGAGAGAGTGTTTAATGCCAAACTGAAAGTGTCCTTTCAGGAATGGCTACTGGGCTGGTCACTAAGTAGAAGTGGCCTTCTTTTTAATGGAAGATTTTTTCATGTGAAGCTTACTTCTAGTGCTATCTTCTGCTGAATGCTGTGGTTTCTGAAGTGAAGTGTAAATGCTGGTGAATGATCGATACTTTTTATTTAAACATTGATGTTTGCATGTCAAGTAGGTGGAAACCACCAGAGAGATTTGATGGTCACTTCCCTGGAATTTTTTCTAAAAATGAATGGGAGAGAGTAAAAAGAAACAGAAACAGCTGTGATGTATGTGCAGCCCTACCTCAAAACAGATCTGTATCTCCTCTATAACATTAATGGCACTTCTCCAAGAGCTTGAGATTTTGAGAGCAGCTTACATCGTTAAGTGGAGAATTCACAGTATTAAACTTTGGGCTCACAGGACTAGTTCATCATACTGTGATCACTCCTGCTAAAAGCACATTTGGGTTCTATGGTCCAAATTTATAAATAGCAAAACCAATATCAGTACTCACTGGATAAAACTAGACACACTATGAATTTTAGTTGAGTGCAGGAGAGTAACGATGGATAGGGTATAAATGAATGCGCATGTTGTTTCTTCTCAACAGCAAATTCAATTTCTTCCACAGTTCAATGTATTTTAAAACCTATTAAGAATGTTTAGAATAGACATCGGCTTATGATGTTTACATTTCCTGAATTGTTTAATTGCTTCAAAAAGGGAAGTTTTACGGTTATTTCCATTAAAATAATAGATTGCATTGAGTTAAATGAAAAAATACAGTTCTAGCATTTCCAGATTCTGAAGCTACATCCCTACTCCTATGTTCTCCTTTCTAGATGGTATTTTTAAACTAAAACAATCTTTGTTCATGCTAGCATTTTCACATTGTTTTTCGAAAGTATCTCCACCCGCACAAAAAATTACCAAAAACGCATATGATGTACACGTTCACCTACAATGATCAGAAGTGCATCAGCAGAAAAATCTTTGAAGGGGCCACCAGATTTATCATAAAACTGCAGCGAGTGGTAAATTATTTGCCATGTATGTAACACTCAAACTATACAAAATTAAATTTAGATTCATATAGGAAAGCAACACAACAAGCACCATGGAGAGCAACTCTTGTATGCCCACTGTGTTGAAATATAATTTTCTTCCGTGAAGGGTGACTAATTAAAGAATGAGACGTCATAATAAGCAGGATCCCCTGGGAACAAATAAAGTTTTATCTATCTATCTATCTATCTATCTATCTATCTATCTATCTATCTATCTATCTATCTATCTATCTATCTATCTATCTATCTATCTATCTATCTATCTATCTATCTGTCTGTCTGTCTGTCTGTCTGTCTATCTATCTATGGCAGTATTGATTGTACTTGGTTTATCTGGTTAAGAGTTAGGCGTATACAGATATGTCATGCATGCACATGGACAGAATTCATTTGGCCTTTGTGACGTTTGCACATTCTGTCCATGCGTCTGTTGCTTCGTTCCTTCTGCAGAATTGTCCAGTACTAGGGTGTTGGTCCATGACCTTGAACTGCCTTAACTGTCATCATTGATAGATGAATAGATTGACTAGTCAAAGCCTGCATAAGATCATCATCAGAATTAAATTAACTGTTTATTTTTTTTTAACAATCAAATAATAAAATCCATGCTCCTTGTATTTTGTACATTTTGGCAGATGTACATTGCTTCCCTAAAATCTTGCATCTTGTCTCACTCTGCCACCCCCTCAATAACAAGTATCTGAATAATTTAGGTCATTTACTTTCTTAATACATGATTAATTTATCTGACTAATTAATGCCTTGCTGTTCCTCTTCATCACATCATCATAATATGATCACTTGACTGTTTTAGAAATCCATTCTTCTCAAACAAAAATGTCATACTGAGTTTTATTTTCTTTAAAAACTTTGTAGCTGCCCACAATACTAATTGCCTCAATCAGGATTATAGCTAAATGCTTAATTACTGCACATTTGAAATGGATTTAAAATGTGTGGTGATTAAGTTATTACAGTTTAAAGGAGCTGACCTCATAATAGCAAAAGCATGGATCCTGTCCATGCCAAATAATAGTAGGACCACTGATTTCATTCTGTGTTGAGCAAAGCTGAAAATAGCAGTCTCATTATCCTTGCAGCTTCATTGTGTGAGGAGTCAATGGTAACTGCTTTAAGTGACACAGTTACTGAGCCGATTGGGCCCATTATGAAACATTTTTGTTTAATATATGAGTCTCAATAACTGCTTGTGAAAAACTGCTTTAAGATCATTTGCTGAATCTATTTCTGAAACTTTAGCTTTGATGTGCTGTATCATACTTTTGTTTATTAATATTACCACAAAGCTGCTGATTATTTTTTTATTATAAAAACTATTTTGCTTAAGTTAATTCCTAGCAAAAGTCTTTTGTGTCTTGCTTTTATGATGCTAATACACAGTCATGACATTTAAATGTGTGTGCTTCATGCTGTAAAGGCTCAAAGACTTTGCTGGCTTTTTCTGAATACCATTAAATACCACTGAGGTTTACGGAGAAAAAAAAAAGATTAAAATGCATTTCTTTGACTTTTTGGCAGCTACTTTACTTCATGTATTATAAATGCAAACAGACTGATTTGTATAAAGCTAAAACCTGACACTGTAAATGAAAAAATGCCTGTCTGTCTATCCATCCATTGAGTGAAACTACATATAGAGCTGCGGGGAACATGGACTTGGGTGCAAGACATGAACAGGCTCAAGGTGTAGCACCTGGGTAAAATCATACACACACACACCCACCCACCTTCACTTAAATGGGGGTCCGTTTTAAGTCACTGGTTAAGCTGATATGGTAAACACCCACACTGTTCCATCGTGGTGCCTTGAAGAAAATGAATGCTATCAAATTTTTGTTCATATAGGTTAATATTTTTAGTCAATTAGTCTTAAAATTTTGTTTCAATTATTTATTTTATTATTTATTCATTTATTTTTTACCTTGAACTTTTTAGGAATATCTAGTATTACCTGTAAACCCACAACCACTATTATATACAGTTTAAAATGAGTGGAATTAGCCTTGGTGTTTCTCCTTATCCTGAATAATGCCAAAGTGGTCAAAGGTTTAAAATACAAAAGTTGTATCAAAAACAATGAGATCATTACTTTTACAATTCAGTGTTGCTGAGAATAGGAAATGACTACATGTCAGTTAAGTTTACATATCTCTGCTTACTTTTGGGCACAATCCTCATCTGATTGATGCATTTTCTTAAAATTGTGTAAGTCTGAAGAGCAACTTGCAGAAGGACCCTCTTCAAGCCGTGAGTAAAAAGCAACAGTCATATGCCTGGATGGCCTCCTTTCTTAGTTCTTTCTCATGAGCTCCTCAGTTTCTTTCTTTCTTGTCCTTGACAGTGGTAGTTAGCAGACGACCGACCACTCCTGGGCTGGCCAGCTCTGTCTGTTTTCCCATCTTTGAAGAGCTTTACCAATTTTTTGACTCTTGTTTTACAGCCAGTGTTTTATCTTGTATATATTTGTTATTTTATTATTAACTAGGGGGCTTTACCCTCCCTTCTCACTTTGCTCGCCAACCCTCCTGGTCTGCACTACAACCCCAGCCATTTCACGTCTCTGCCGCTTGCATATGTGGAAATCACATTCACCCAACAACAAATCTTTTAATTCTCGCACATACGCCTCTTCATTGGGAAGAAACACTACTTTTCCTTGATGGCAACATGAATTAGACAGTCTGCAAGTCTCCGACTTAAAGTTTAAATCCGAGCAATATATTCGATCTCTTTTCACTGTTCCGTTATTTCACTGAGTAATAATTTATGTGTGTTTGAGCTAATACGGTCTTTAATATCATTTTTTTGAGACTTTGAATTTTAGTACTTTCATTATCTCTAACCTGTTCTGCATGTGTATCTCACCAACGTTTTTGAATTCTTTACGACGTTCTACTTGTCATCTACTCTTTGTCTTTTATTCCCTGACCCGGGTTTGGTTAAATCTCTTGGCAACAAATTCTCGTCTCACTGGACGTGAAAGTATCTCTCTGAAAAAGTAACATCTCATCCCAGGCTAAAAAGTCTTGTATCGTTCGAGGATTTTTTTTATTATAATAGAGAGATATTATGTTTGAATTATTATTTTCCATTTTTATGTTATTATTCTTTTATTTCATTTGTTATACTGTAATTGTTTACTGTAACTTTAAATTTGCTTATGTTCTGTGAGCTCTGTGGTTGGCACCACAAGAGATGAGGTCATCATGACTGCAAGAGCCATTTGTTATTTATTTAGGTTATGTTACAGTATATTGGTTGAAGAATTTTCTTAATTACGTATAGTAATGCATAGTCAATGGGAGGTTCTACTATAACCTCCACAAGCTAAATTATAAATTAAATATTCTAATTATTTCTTGTCCCTCTGACTACAGACTAATTCAGTTTATGTTCCACCTTGCAGTTGGTAAGGCCTGGAGGGCAAACAGTTTTAAACTGTATGTACAGAATGTACTAAGAGAAGCCTATGTAAGCTTGCCTTTGAGAGATAGCGCAACCTTTAAGTGTAAAAAGTATTTGAAGTTTAACACGAGAAAGCTACGTTTGTAATTTAAATGTTTTTTTTTCCTTTTTTGCCTTTTATTATGTGTGTGTTATAACATTCTTCTGAATTTTTGTGATTTGTTTCTTTTTAAATATTTACTGAACTTTTTAAAACAAACATTTTGGACTGAGAGATTTTTTTGTTATACATTTCACTCATGTTGGATCCTGCCTTGCCAACTCATTAGCTGGTCGACTTTGGGAACCTAGAAAAGGCAACTACACTGACAATGCCACTCCTGAGACCTCCCTCTGGCTATTTAAGACCTGGGGCCTCATGTATAACGCCGTGCGTAGAGCTCGCACTATAACATGGCGTAAGCACAAAAGCCGAAATGTTTTTACGCACAGAAAAATCCAGATGCAGGAATCTGTGCGTACTCCAACTTCCACGTTCTTCCGTTACATAAATCCCGATCAGCGTGAAAACTAACGCTCGTGCACGCGCATTGTGTAACGCCCCAAATCCTCCCAGAATTACGCCTATTGGAATATGCAAATCAATATAAATCGCCCTTAAGCGCAGCCTTCTGTGAAAAGACAATGGGAAAAGCGCGGGGAAAATATAAGAATTTCAGCGAATACCAAGTGGAGGCAAAGGAAAAACATACTATTTGTTCAAATAAACCGTGGGATAATCAACAAAAGGAAGTTGATTTAGTGACATAGCGTGCTGGAGAAACTTGAAAGCTCACATTCACAAAATCGCACAGTGCCGGAAATAAAAAAGAAGTCACATATCAAAGTTGCCGTGAAAAGAAGAGTTGTAAGCCCACTGTCTGAGTGTCATATGAAAGTTTATTAGGGTACAGAGAAAAAATGCACACGGTGGGGAAAAAGCACGAAATGTCAACTTCAATCTCGACATTTCCACTTTAATCACGTAGTTTATTTTGTCATTTAGTAGAACATTATAAACTTCATCATAAAATCGTTTAATTAACCAGTTTCTTAAATCACATCGTAATTAAAGTAGCACGTTAAATGCTTTGTTTTGTATTTGATCTTCTACTCATATGTGCTCTATGTGTGTGAATCACTACTTGCTTCTTAAACCGGCTCTGTTCCTCCAACTGGATACAGAGTCCATTACATTCGTGATATTACAGCTCTCTGAATAACTAAAATACTGAGATGTATACGTGATATCATTTTCATGATGATAGGAGCTAAAGCACATTATTAAACATGTGTTTCACTTCGATGAAATAATTTATTGCAGCAGTACTCAGGGGCGGCTCTAGGCTTGTGGTGGCACTGGGCAGAGGAAGAATCGGTGGCTCCTTCGTCGGCCAATGTCAGTAAGGTAGCTTATCACAGTGGATGGCCACGTCCGTTGCGGACACTGCACAGCAGCCTCGTGCTCATGACAAGCATTTATCTTTTGTCGAAATTTGTCGCTGCGTTTTTAGCTGTGTTGTTATTTTCTCTTTCGGTTTTATATTCAATATATATTGCCGTGGCCGCCCAAGAGTCCTTGCTTTTCTTTCCCCAAGTAACCGATCGCCACACAATCAGCTCTGTAATAGAAGTTAAGCCATCTGTAAGCTTAGCGCCGATTCTTCAAAACGTTTAAAGAACATTGAAATATCTTCGTAGTACATGTTTAATTATTCTGTCCTTCACGACACTCCCAGTGAAGAATATAGATTATTTAAATGAAGTTAAAGTTTTATGTGTATAATTTAACAAACATATTTTGCTGCATTTCACCTTAAAAATGATATTGTCATCATATGTAAATACGCGCTTTATAAAGTGGCCCAGGTTGTGAGATATTATAACTGTAGTGCAAGTTTACAGTGGGGTGATTGTACTTATAAGTACAAACCGTTCTACAAGGAGCAATTGATTGAGTGCATTTAAAGTTCTTGGGATTAAACTGTTTTTCTGAAAAGCGAGGTCTGTACAGGAAAGGCTTTAAAACATTTTGCAGTGGCAGAGACAGCGTGTGCTTAATGGCGTATACCGATAATTCTCTTTCCGATCAGCTGCTGCTGTGATTCACACTCAGATACAGTGATATAAATACTCCGAGTAATATGGAAAAAGATGATCTGCTGTGGCAACTCCTAACGGGGGGAAGAAGAAGAAGAAGAACAACAACAACAAGAACAACAACAACAACAATGCTAAAGCAGTTATGGTATTTGGAATACTATGGCTGTTCCCTCTACCATTATATTGTTACGAGTTAATTACAATCAGATGCATTACACTAATAAACAATATGCGGTTAGTTTCTGTGTATTTATAAAGCCGCGTCATGAAAATAATGAGTAATCACTCAAGAACAGTACCATTGCTTTGACGCTGGGTGCCGCCAGTTTGCAAAACCGAGCGGAGAACTTGTGTACGACAAGGCATGAGGTACCGTGGAAAAGTGCGTGGCTTTACGCCAAGTGTAGGTTTTATACATCGCGTTTTGAACGTGGAAAAGTTCTTACGCAACATTTCTGTGCATACGCACCGTTTATACATGAGGCCCCTGGAGAAAAGAATCTCACGTAGTGATGCATTGAAGTTGTTTGGAGTCAATAGCAAGAGTTCCTTTTTCTTATGAATTTATTGGATTTCTGATTATTTTCTGCTCTGGCTTCTGAATATGGATTATGTTTTGGGACTTGTTCTTTGTGGACTGCCTTTTAGGCAACTACTCTGTCATTCATTTCAGCACTTTTTCAAAATATTTTCCAACCTTTTGAATAAAAAATCTTATTTATCAAGATTCATTGTTTTGGGATGTCTGTATAAGACAGAGCTATTATGGTCCCCCACAAAAGGGCATTTTTGATATGTTTGGCATTTTGAACTTTAAAAGTACTCCCTTTGTGAGCCATTACAGGCTGAAGCCTGCAAGAAGTGGTTGAGGAGCAATTGGTCAGGGCTGAGCCTCTTCCTGGCTAGTCAGTAAAAGTTCTGGCCTGCATTTTTTACCCTTTTAGGTGCATCACACACCTATGCTTTTAGCTCCATATTACAGAACCGATGCAGCTAACATCCAGATAGGCATGTCCATTTGAACCTTAAAGTCATGAAGAAATATCAGATTAAGGAGCTGATTTCCTACTTCACAAGAAAATCAGCCATTGCATGATGTTGAAATGACATGTCCTATTAAGCCATTTTCTAACACTGAACTGAAAACACTTAACTGAGGCAGGTTACTTCATGTTTCAATTAAACTTGAGACAATAGATGGATCTTTTAGTTATGATACTGTGTATTTTACTTTTTTAATGTGGTGATAATTCAAGTTCATTACTTTAGGTATGATGTTTGTATTAGGATTTTATTTTCTGAAACACACAAGGGGAGGGGATGGGGGTTCATAAAAGGAGAACACAAAGTATTCAGACAACTGGACAAATTAAATCAATAGCTTTCCTAGCATGCCTAGTTTCTACATGTCTTCATCCCCTCTCTCTGAACGGAGAAGTAGCTCACCTACTTGACTACTTCTCCAGTACCACCAAAGCACTCTTCCATCTAACCTCTCTCGCTCTCACTAGCTCTCTTCTTTCTGTCATTGCCTTTTTGCCTCAGATCTCTAGACTCCATTTACTGTCTGGCTTTACATCAATTGTTAACTGTACTCTTCTTTCCAAACGCAAGAATAATTTCTTATGTCAAGGCCAGCTCTACATTGGATATAGAGACACTCACTTAACCCCCAGTAGTAACTCTGTATTCTCTGTTGTCATTAAAGGACTAGGTTTCCAGGACTGTCTTGTCAAACCGATTTCCAGTTGTCCCAGATCTAAGCTCTGCTAGCCTTCCCCTGGTATCCAGGAGGTGTTTGGTCCTCTTCTAGTCCCTTCATGTCTGTACCCAAAGATGCTGTATTTTCCCTCTCTTTGGAAGGAGAAAATCCTTGCTGCCACCTAATGGCCATGGGGTCATGACCCCAGTTGACCATTCTTCATTGCCTCTGTCTCTGTAATTAGAGGCACATTCATCTGCGGCCTCTGTTGGGTCACTTGACCTTTAGTGTCAAGACAAAACATTACATTTTATGTTATGCATACGTATTTCTCTCTCTTGCAGTGCCCGTTACATTTACGAGGTTCTATGCTAGATACACACCCATAGCATAGCAGCCTCTGCCTTTCAACACCATCATGTACTGGACCAGTTCTGTCATGACTGTAGATCTCTGTGTCATTTCTGAAGATCTCATGTGAGGCTGTCAGACCTTTCACAACTGCCTAATTCATTCAGAATGACCTTGTTGTGATGTCCCTTCTGTGACAAGTTTCGTCACAAGAGATATAGTTTGCTGAGGGTTATAACTATTTATAGATTTACCATTCTTTAATAATTAGTTATCTGTTACCTGAGTGATGTGTAGAGTTGAAGGGTTCAAGAAGAAATGGCTGAATAGCAGCAAGAAGTCGTGCTTTGGGTAATTGTGAGCTCTAGGAATGCATGGATACTGGTAGCCAACAGAATCACATGTGCACCCCAGGAGTAAAAGTGCTGACATCCTGGCATTACTCTGTGATTGCATAAGGAGGAATGTTCAATTTGTTCAGGTAGTTACCAGCTTGGAGAAAGTCAGCATGCAGGTTGTAAGAGTCATAAGTAAATTAAGTTCAGGAAGAATTACCTGAAAAATGGAGTTGTTTGCTTGCATGCATGTCAGTGAGTACGCACACGCAAATGATAATGGTAAGATATTGGAATCGTTTACCTGCTGAGAAAGTAATGAGAGGTGGAGGTTGCAATGTCTTTGATGATTCAAACAGACTGGCAGAAGTTTACAGAGATTGCCAGCAGAAGGCTGTTGTTTTGTGTCTATAGTTATAACTGATTTTCTCAAATATAATTAGTTGATTTTTCATTACCATCTTGATTTAGCTGAAAAATACAGTGGTGTCTAAAGTAAGACCTTTGTTAAGACCTGAAACCAATTCATTTTTATGTACCATTTGAATTGACTACTATGGTGACATTGTTTCTCATTCTTGATTATTTAATTCTCATTGACTGGCAGTTTTGTTGAGTGATCATCTTATTCAGGCCAGAGCCAGGCATGTCATTCCAAGTAGACTCAGACTGAGCACTACTGATTCAGGATCTGGCTTGGAGAAATCAGCCCAAGTGAAGCCGGAATACATTTTGCTAGCTGAGATGTGCCAAATTCGGGAATAAAAATTCCTTACAGCAAAAAAACATAGATTCTTGACAGAAATGTTCAAAACCAGAATCCTAAAATGTGTGTTTGCTCAAGATCTAAATCTCAAGGGTCTTTCCTTTAAGTAAATCAAAGTTTAGACACAATGAGATGTATGACTTCATGTTTTATATCATGGCTGCCATGATATTTTGATTTACATCACACGTGTGTCTGTGAAACCCCGTGTAGTGTCTAGGTATACACTTGCATTTATGACGGGGGTACGCACAGTGTCCTAACAGCAGGCCTGACGTGGATGTGCTCCCAACCTGTCACTAGTGCTGCACCACTCATACCTGCTGAAAGCAAAGTTAAAATTATGGCGGAATTACTGCCCCGCACTTCGGGAATTAAAACAGATAAGTGCATTTTTTTTTTACTATGTGAAAGCCGACTTTTGTTTAACTTGGTAATCAGGCAGATTACCACAGTGGCACATGTGTAATTACTGTGTTACAGCATGGCGACAAAATATTCCACAATGATGGCACTCATTAAAATAAGCATTGTGGCCGACGACCAGGGACCTTGCCCCACCGGGATGCCTGGAGCAGGGAAGGACCAGAAGAGGGGCAATATCTCCCCTGGGCGCAAGAGGGAAGCCCCCCTGATTTCCATCAAGGACCACAAATACAGAGCTGGGAAGATCAACCCTGTCGGGGTCTGTGGCCAACCCCAGGGGGCGCCTGGATGGTTCCCGAGCCGTGGAGGACAGCACTTCTGCAACACCAGGAAGTGCTGCTGCTCCAGGAAGTGTGTACGCTCGGAGTATTTCCGGGTGCAAGGGCAGCGCTTCTGCCACACCAGGAAGTGCTGCCGGAAGACCATCTCAGAGCACCTGGAGCACATCCGGGGCGTTATAAAAGGGGCCGCCTCACTTCATTCGGGGAGCCAGAGTCGGGAGGAGGAAGATGGAGCTTGCAAGAGAGGAGTGGAGGCAGCCGAAGTGAGGAAAGGGACTGAGTAGTCGTGTGTGAGTTGGAGGAACCAGTTTGTACACTTTGTAAATAAACACGTGTGTTGTGGACATTGGTGTTGTGTCTGTGTGTGGCCGGGCTATCTGTTACAGCATATAAAAATGGTGCTCATATAGACTAAATGCTGATGTCACCAAAATGATGAAAAAAAAAATGATGAAAATGACCAGTTTAATAAAAACAAAGTGAAATACTAAAATTAACTTGAAAATTATTGTGCCTAAATCAGCCTAGTGCTGTTGTGACATTAATAGTCAAAGTGAGTTTAGAAATATTTGGATAAATGGAATTTTATTCAGTTCAATTTATTCTTATTTGTTATTACTCTGATTTATACTACTGTATATGTATCATAAGACCATCTGGTGATGTTTTATAGACATCACCTGTTATCAGCTGTATTTTTGCTGTCATTTTCTAGCTGTGCTCCAGTGGCTATTAATTTAGAGATGTTGCTATGGGCCCTGGCATCTTCTGACTATCAATTATTGGCAGCCTGCTTATCGGTATCTAGTAGCTGCTGTGCAGGGTGTGACATTGCTATGATTTCACTATAAAAGAAGGCAGCTCACATTGCAAAGTGTCCCCGCTTAATCAAACACTAAGTAAAGACCTTACTGAGAGACATCTGTGCAAACAAAAGAAACAAAATTTCACTCAGAATTAGGATTTTGAGAGATTTTGACTGATTTTGAGTAGTACTTCATTCCAGCTTCAAGCAATACAGTGTAAAATGTCTGTTGTTCATTATAAGATCTGTGGATATTTCAGTTGTCCTACTGAACACATTAGCAAGCCACTCACCTGCCTTGAACTTACCTTTTTCTTGTCTTCTGCTGTGTTTTCACTTTGAACTGAATGTATGAAATGATTTGTGTAAAGTCTCTGTTAAAGAAAGGAAAAAAAATTAACATCCTAAAATTCCTTCTGTCACATATTCCTTTTGAAGATTTATTTTAGATTCCATTACGTGTACTTTAAAGCCTTAAAATCAATTATTTTATTGGCTGCTGTCGCTGAGTCTTTAAAGACATCTGTCAATTTAAAATTATAACATTTTTCAAAAGTGTGTCCAGTTAACTTAAATTGTTTACTTCTCTCTAAAGCTGTGATTTGTATTAAGGTACAATGAAAATAGTTGCTTATTTCTGTAAACAATGGGAACCAGCTTGGTCATGCCATATTCTGAAATATAGAATACAATATTTCCAAACCTAGAACAAGGGTTCGAATCCAAACCAGACTGTGTCCATTCCAGCATTTGATACAAACCAGGAGGACTGAACACCATATAATTGTAGAGCAAACACATTCACGCTCATTGATGTTCTGTGGATTTAAAGGTGTTAACTAACTTAATGTACAGGTCTTGGCATACCAAGGGAAACCTGAATCTTCTTGTTTTCTTCATCTTCTTCTGTACTTAGAACTTTAGAACAATCTAGTTGACAACGGGCCATCCAGGCCAACAAAGCTTACCAGTCCTATCCACTTAATTCTTCTGAAAAAACAACAAGTAGACTTGTTGTTTTGAAAGTCCCTAAAGTCCTACTGTCTACCACACTACTCTGTCACTTAGTCCATGTGTTTGTATTTACCTGTGTAAAGAAAAACTTCCTAATGAAATATACCCTTAACAAGTCTCCAATTGTACCTGCCTGTATTCTTGATGAGCTCATTTTAAAATAACAGTCTTGATCCACTGTACTAATCCCCTTCATAATTTTAAACACTTCAATCATGTCTCCTCTTAATCTTCTTTTGCTTAAACTGTAAAGGCTCAGCTCTTTGAATCTTACTTCATAATGCATCCCCTGTAGCCCTAGTATGAGCCTAGTCGTTCTTCTTTGGACCTTTTCTCTTTTTTGTAGCCTGGAGACCAAAACCACACACAGTATTTCAGATAAGGCCTCACCAGTGCATTATAAGGCTTAATCATAACTTCCTTTGGACGTGTACTCTACACATCGTGTTGCAATCAAACATTCTGTTAACCTTCTTAATGGCTTCTAAACACTGTCTGCCAGTTGTTAGTGTATGTAGGTGTACTCTTAATTTTCGGATCTCCCTTTGTGTATTCAAACGTTTTTACTTCCTACAGGTAATATTTTACATTTACTGATAAATGTAATCTGCTATTAATCTACCCAAACCTGTATGCTGTCCAATTCCCTGTGTAAAGATGTAATGGATTCCGCAATATCTGCCAATCCATCTAGTTTGGTATCATCTGCAGACTTAACCAGCTTATTACTAACTGTATATTCCTGTCCAAATCATTTATATATACAGTATATTAAAAATAGCAGCGGCACTGACCACTGTGGAACAACACTCTTAACATCGGCCAGTTCTGATGAGGTTCCTCGCACCATCACCCTCTGCTTCCTGTGTCTGAGCCAATTCTGCACCCATCTACAAACATCACCCTGAACTCCCACTTCTATTAGTTTGATGCCTAATATCTCATGTGGCACCTTATCCAATGCTTTCTGAAAGTCCAGATAAATAATATCATATGCTCCACTTTGATTGTATCCCTTTTGTTGCTTAATTGTAGAATTCCAGCATTTTAGTAAACACAACCTCCCTCTTCTGAACCCATGCTGACTGTTCAGAGAAACTCCTGTACTTGCCTTGTGCTGCTCAATCTTATCCTTAATAATTCCTTCCATTAAATTTCCTGTGATGCATGTTAGATTTACTGCCACTATAGTTGCTTGGATCTGCCCTGTCACCCTTTTTATATAACAGGATAATATTTACTATTTTCCAGTCCTTTGGAATCTCCCCAATGCGTCGTGACTTCCTAAAAATATGTGTCAATGGTTTATATATGTACTTGCTAACCTCCTTAAGAACTCAAGGGTAAATATTATCTGGTCCTGGTAATTTGTTTGATTTCTGTGTATTTAATCTGAGTGGTATTTCTCCCTCTACAATTTCCAAATCACTTATCTTTAGTAGCCCCTTTTATCACTGGAAGGTTGTGCATTCCTCACTTGTGAAGATCTCAGAAAAATACATATTTAAAGCATCTGTTATTTCACTGTCTATGTTTTTTAATTGCACTTTACTATTCCTTATGCACTTCATCTCCTCCTTGATTGTTCTTTTACTACTAAGATAATAAAAGAATCTCTTAGGGTCTTCTTTCGTCTTATCTGCTATATTCCTCTCCAACTGTCTTTTAGCCTCCCTGATATCCTTCTTAATGGTTGCCCTCATGTTCTCATACGCTCTACAATTCACTTTGCAGTCATTAGTCTTATATGCTTTATAAAGCTGATTTTTCCTTTGCAGCTTCTTTTTTAACTCTTTATTAACCCTCTGTGGTTATCCCAGTTAATATTTGGATAGTTGAAGTCCCCCATGACCATAAAATTCCCCTTTAATCTTGCCTTTGTAATATTAGGAGTTGTTAGGAGTACCAAGTTCCTCGGTGTGCACTTAACTGAAGAACTTACGTGGACACATAACATCTCATCACTAAGCAAGAAAGCCCAGCATAGATTACACTTCCTGAGGCGGCTGAAGCAAACACGTCTTCCCCCTTCCATCCTCACCATGTTCTACAGAGGCATCATAGAGAGTGTCCTGACCAGCTGCATCACTGTCTGGTATGGCAACTGCAACATATCCGACCGCAAGCGCCTGCAAAGGATAGTGAAGACAGCAGAGAACATTATTGGGGTGCCTCTCCCTTCACTACAGGACATATTTTACAAATGCAGTGTCCGCAAGGCCTGCAGCATTGTGCAGGACCCCTTACACCCCTCACATGGACTTTTCACACTTCTGCCATCCAAGAGAAGATACTGCAGCATCTGCGAGGCTGCAGGAGAGTTTTTATCACCAAGCTGTTAGACTCCTTAACACCAGGCTGCCCCCTGGGACCTTCCACACGGCCTCAACCACCACTAAAAACAGAACTTTTATACATGAAAACCACTATCCTGCTAAGAAGAGTGTGCATGTAGAAAAGAACTGAAAATCTCATACTGACCTCTAAGGATTTTGACACTCTTGATATCCTTATGCTATGAAACATTCTGACCTGTCATTGTTTACACACGACTTAAGCAACTATTATCATACACTGATAATTTCTGTATTATCTATATCTATTATTTATTTATTTATTATATTACATATCTTACACATCAATATTGCTGCTACTTGTTTGTCCTATCTTTGCACAATGTCTTGTCTTGTTTGTGTTTTAATTTTAAATTTTTAAATTTTTATTCTATTTTTAATTTACTATTTGCACATTATGTTGTTACACTGTGGACCCTGAGCTTCGCAATTTCGTCTATCTGTATACTTGTATATGGTTGAGATGACAATAAAGTTCACTTTGACTTTGACTTGACTTTGATTACTAAAAAGATGTGCATGTAAATTATTGTGTCCATTAGGCAGGACATAACAGACTCCTCTAAAATGAGACCTCTTTTCCTAATGCTTTCCAGGCGAAGCCACAAGTCGTCGCTAACATGGAGCTTATAATCCAACTGAAGAGGACTTACATTTAATTCTGCTTGACATAAACCCCACCTCCTTTGCGGTTCTGTCTATCCTTCCTAAGAAATGTATATCACTCTATGTTATACTCATCCCCATCTGTTTTTTAGCTATGTTTATGTTATCGCTATAATATCATAATTATGCTCCTCTACATACAACTCACATGTTTCATACTTGATACTTCTAGCATTTATTCCCATTCTTTTATGGCGTCAATATTTATTTATTTTTTTTACTAATCTTTTCCAACAGAGGCTTTGGCATGATTTTATGGCATTTTCTGATACCAACCCTCCCCATTTATCTAGTAATTGGAAAAATGCACACAGTTAAGGGTAGAAGGTTCAAGCACCCCATAAGTGGATTATCCAATTCCTGTTGCTGCAGAGTATCATTTTAATAAGTGAATAGAAAATATCCTTCCTTTCAGCACACTCCATGATCCTTGTAAAATGCCCTTTATTAAGTCCACAGTGTAGAAATTAACCAAGACATATGGCCACTTTGTCATACTTGATCTATTAATAAAAGGCTAGAATGAAGAATAGGCATGAAGCATTGTCTCCTATTTAGCAATGCTGTTGAAAAATTACATTCTTGCTTTTTTCTAGGATCCAGTGCTGATTACAGTGGTAAATTACATGTATCCATTGCATCTAGTGACATTGGGCGCTTTTGTCTCCTTGTTATTTTACACCTGAATGAAGCAGAAGAACAGCTTGTGATTTCCCATCCTGACCTCATTATCACTTTATGTCTTGTCCTGACTTATATCTTAAAAACAGATCTCAGTAGGTATGGATCACGTGCTTAAAATTAAATGCTGTACATTTTTCAGAAATCAGTCTTTTTGAAAATTATACATTGATTAGACACAAGCTGCTATCCAGTAAGACAAATAAAATATTATACAAATTAGCAGAGAAGAAAATGCTGTACCTGCAATCTTAGATAACTTGTATGAACTTATAATGGTGTCCTTGCATCAGCCCCAGTGCTCTCCTCGTGTCGGATGGGAATTGTAGTTCCTGCATCACCACTGTTTCTTTGGATTGGCCCCCTCCATTCCAACCCGTTTCCTCAATACACTATATAGCCTATAGTTAAAACTGAAACAATAGCAACACACATGCAAAATTTCTTGATAATCGGTTCAGCCATTTTTAATTGATTGTCGAATAAACAAACAGGGTAGTATTTTATTTATATAAAAGACAAAGTGTTTTTTGAATAACAAATGTTCATATTATTGTATACTATTGTCACTACTACCTCTCCTAGCCTGTGTAAGACAGGAAAGCCAAAATCTCATTGTGCTATGTGCAAATAATAATGAACTTGAAGTTAATATACTGTATTCCTTGAAGTGCATTGTAATGAGTAGTCCAGAAAACGAGGAATGTAAACACAGGAACGGACAGGGATGGGGCTCAAGAATATCCTATTTGCACTGGCACTTGCACCAGACATCGCCATAACCATACGGGTTGTATGGCACATGTATGGTATGGTATGGTGATGTGTGATGCATTACATAGACTGTAACAATTAGCAGCATCTGCATAAGACAGAGAGAAAAAAAGAAGACTTGGATGGCAGTGTCTTGTGCTTCCCCAGGATGCTAGAGAGCAGGATACCCATCATTTGGCTGAGATACCTAAGCCCCTTGTAAAAAGTGAGATTGAGATCACTGAGGATATACCAGAGGTGGCAATACCTGCAGGTCACTAAAGGATATACTTTCTCAAAAAGTAATACATGAAGCTGTGCTGTCTCTTGTGCAGTATGAGCAGCCTGGAGATTCCCTATGTGGCTTTTTGCTAATATATAGAGTTTGTTTTCATTGTCACTAGAGGACACTAAGATCTGGGGGCCCAGAATCTGTATAGAAATATTTCCCAGTGTAGCCAGTATTGACATAGGAGGTGGTTTATGGCTGCCTTGAAGCCAGAAGCTAGCTCATGTACAGTTGGGAGGGTGAGAAGGAGCAGTGCTCAGAAGACTTTGTTGGCCTGAATGGCCTGTTCTTGTCAAGATTGTTTTGGTAATATAAAGTAGGTAAATGGGAAAGCCATTCCATCACAAAGACAGGGACGCTTTGATTTCTTCCCTTTATTTATCCCCCAGTTGTGTTATTTTTGCATTAAACACATACACACTCTTGTATGTTCTGGCCTTTGACATCATTCTGGGTACAAGGGACTTGAATGAGTGCCCATATGTATTGCAGCATATAAAAAACGCACCGTCACAAAGACTTAACTGAGTGTCTTTGTGACCTCAGGTTATTCGTCCTGGGATCTGAGAGCTGCAGGCGTTCACCAAGGAAGATGTGCAGGCTCACCCTGAAAATGCATTGTATTTCCATCTATAAACAACTATTCAATAGCCTTCTAAATAAGTGTACAAAGTTGTTTTTTAAGGGAGAGAAAAGTATGTGCTGGCATCGTATTATTATTTCCTGAGAAACAGAGGAACCTGCATCGTTATGAGGAGGTACTATTTATCCTGGGTTTCTTTCTCGATATTTTCTGAAAAATGTACCAAAACTTTCATACCATTTTGCAGTATGCCAATTTGTAGGGACTGCTCCATCTGAAATCTTATACCGCTTTGAAACTTTACTGGCAATGAGGTGCCTGATGATTGGAAAGCCACTTGACAGGAGAGTGTAGGTCCACAGGGTCATTGGTCAATATAAACTAGAACCTGAATGATGACTGCTGCTGACAGACCACAGATTTAGTAGCTTTAGTTAGGGAGATTACTGGTTACTCTAACTGAGAAGAGACCTGCAAAAGACATTCTTAATGTTCAACACTTTCAGCACTTTCAGATACTCAAAAACGCAACTTAGATATTAAGAAACTTACTGGAATAATGAGAGTTATAAGGACTCTTCTGAATTCTATTTATGAAATTAACAAACCCAAAATCATCATCACTCATTAAGGCATAGCCAGAGTCCTCAACAAAGAGTACACTGCTCTTAGAATAAAACACTGGATGGACTGTCAAATGCTCTAGAATCGGCAGAATCATAACAAGTAGACCTGGAAAGAATTCATACTTGGGTAAATTCGTATGTGATAGATTCAAATTTATAATGTAAAATATAATTACAAAATATGGGGCTTCTGAAACTTGAAAGCATACTTTAATACTTGGTATTGTTGACTCTTCAGTTTAAGCAAACAGAGATTAAAAGGTGATAAGGTTGATAATTTTAGAATTATGAAAGGAATTAATACCAGGATCCAGGCCTGAGTTTATCAAGAACACTAAGACACAGTTGAAAACTTTTTAAGGGTACATTTTGCACAAATATTAGAATGTTTATCTTCACACAGAGAACAATAAACACATGGAATAAATTACCAAGTAGTGTATTAGAGCATAGGACTCCAGGGACTTTCAAATTTCGACTTAATGTTATATTCAAGATTGGTGAGATTTCTTGGGCTGAATGGCTTTTTCTAATTTTTTCAGAGTTCTAAAGTTCATTACATCTGGATTGGCACGGTATAGAAGTCATCAAGAATGCTTTTAGGATGATCGTTTACTTGATGTGTTAATTATTCTGTTTTTTCGTTTTTAGGTAGAAATGATGTGCGAAGTGATGCCGACGATCAATGAGGATACCCCTTTGAGTCAGAGGGGTTCACAGAGCAGTGGCTCTGATTCGGACTCCCACTTTGAACAGCTGATGGTCAGCATGCTAGATGAGCGGGACCGGCTACTGGATACATTACGGGAGACACAAGAAAGCCTGGGTTTGGCTCAGCAGCGGTTGCAGGATGTCATTTACGATCGGGACTCTCTGCAACGCCAACTCAACTCAGCATTGCCACAGGTTTGTAGTACAAGTGTTATTTTACCTTGCACTTTTTATGTTTTAATGCTTGCAGTAAAGGTGTAGGTAATTGAGTTTTATGGGAAACCTGCTGCAGCCAGTAGCAGAGAGTCTGTCTAGCTTGGTCTGTCTAGGTTTGTCCTAATACCGTATTTATCGTCAATTTCAGAAGAAAAAATTGGCTAGTCTGGAAATGCCAGGTACTATGGCTGCAAGTGACAAGTGTTGATCGTTTGCATCCTGTCACTCAGAGGATGTATATGAAAGCTCAAGTCCTTTAGATGGTGCCAGTTGCAGTGATAAACATCCTTTAATTGTCATTTTTAAGAGCTATTGTTACAGTGGAACATTGGGGCAGATTAAAAGTCTTTAGATTTCGAGGCCTTCCTTTTAAATTCACTTTGTTTATTTTGCTGGTTATAAATGGTATAACAAGACACACCACACAGGCCTGAGTCAAAAATTATAAGACAGACCGTTGTCTGTTTTAAGGTAATATAACCCAGTATAATCACAATAAAACCTAAGATTATTATAATTAATGTTTTTTAAATTATAATAGTGGAATACAGGTTTTCATGAATTATGGACAACCGCTTTATAAAAATTTGGGTATGCAAAGACTGTCATTATGAAACACAATGATGTTGAATTTTCACAGTTATTCAAAGTACACCGTGCTATAGCCTATGGAATGGGGCTGGACAAGTGTTGCTCTGTTTACGTGCTATTATTCAATTAACTTGCCATGTGTAGGAAGTACAAATGTTATATTTGAATACACAATGGGAGGTGTGAAACTTAAAAGTACATCTCATGAGAAGGCCCTTGAAGTTGTAGTACATTCATCATTATCTACATCAACACAGAGTATAGAGGCCATTAAGAAAGCTAGCAGGGTGTTAAGTTGTATAGCACAATGTGTAGAGTACAAGTCCTAGAGTACTGAAGTTTTGGTCTCCATAATACAAATAATGACATAGCAGAGCTGGAAAAAAGGCCCACAACACAGTGACTAGGCTGATTCTGAGACTGCAAGATATGAGTTATAAGGAAAGATTGAAGGAGTTGAACCTTTCAGTTTAGGCAAACAAAGACAAAGAGTTGAATTAGTGCAGTGGATCCAGGGTGGTCTTCATAAATAACATGGGAACACAATGGAAACTCATTAAAGATACATTTTACACAAACATTAGAAAGTTTTTCCTCACATAGAGAACCATAGACACATAATAAGGAATAAGTTACCAGGTAGTGAGGTAGAGAGTAGGACATTAGTGATCTTCTGATCTCAACTTGATGTTATTTTGAAGGAATTAGGTGGATAGGATTGCTAAGCTTGTTGTGCTGAATGACTTGTTCTTATCAAAATTGTTTAAATGTTTTCATATATCACATATCTTCTTGCATTATATTGAGCAATGTGACTCCAAAAAAAAAATCAAGATATAGCTGGAAAAACCCAAGAAAGACTGAAGACCATTCTATTGAACCTTTGACCTTGGAATGATAAAGCTCATGCTGATTTACAGTATTAAACAGCATTTAATGAAGGAAATAATTCTTATTGCAGTCTGTTTTGATGACTAATTTTATTATTAAACTAATTCTATCAGTTGTCATTTATTTTGGTGATGTCTGATCAAAAATGGGGGTCATCTGTTGAGAGAGAGAATGTTTATTTTGTTTTCATTTAAATAAGTAGTTAGACAAAAAGGTATCTAGTTTTGACTTTTTAATGTTGACAAGGTGCTGAAAAGATACAATACATAAAGTAAGTTCACTCATACTAATACAAGAAAATGTTAACTTCTGAATAAATGGAAATGTATTGTTTTCATACACAATAAATTGGGAAAAGTAATTGAAGAGTTTTTTTTTTTGTCTGTATGCATGGGGAAAATGTGATGGGCATTACAATAGATTTGCTTGAAAAACAATTGATTTAGGATTCCTGACTATTTTTTTGAAGACCCCATTCAGGTTATGGACATGGTTTACTTCACGTGGCTTTCTATAAAACACCATCAGCTGTTTCTCTGGAAGGACACATGTTGCATATATTGGAAAGTGCTTAAGATATTTTGTTTTATTTTCTCTTTTTATCTATCTGTTTATGATCTCACTGAAGTATTACTTTATTTCTTGAGCATGCTACTATTTGTTATTGAAATATATGTATATAGTATGTCATTAAATAGTATTTATATCAGTGAAACAACAGAAAACTGTATGACTTTGTAAAGTTGATGTAATGCATAAAATCATGGTTCAAATTTAAAAGTAAAGAATAGTTTAATTTTGAGAACAAATAAATAAAATCATGTCAGAGTTAGGAGACCAGATTTTTATTAATCTGTTTAGTTATTAAGTGAGCGAATGTTCACAGTAAGAATGGGAATTTCACCCACTACCAGCCTTGCTACTGACAGTCTTATTGTATTTCAAAGTTCAGCAGAGACAACATCTTGTTAAAAATCCCTGTAATATTTCTCCACGTGCTTTAGGCACAAATTCTAGTAGAGATTTCAGTTTGCCCAACTCTTCAAAAAGAACTGGGTTCAAAATAAGAAACTTTCCAATGAGCTGTGTAGAGCCAAATAATTAAGCACATGCCATTACTAAAAGACGCATTCTGCTCAAAAACCATAACTGGAACTAAGCCTCTTTATTCTTGAGTAGAAAAGGTTGTGTGGAGACTTAATACAGGACTTCAAAATTCTGAAAGGCATCACTAAACTCGATTCAGCAGATTTCTTTCAGTTACATTGTGAATAATGTGTTCAATGAGACTGGTAGGTTGACATTTAAGGGAAACGCATTGAAGATGAAAGCCAGGACAAATTTCACCACACAAGGGGCATGTGAGTCTTGAATGAAAATGTATGTAGTTAACAGCAAACACCTTGGAAAATTAAAAAAAATATATCTGGATGAGATATTGGGACAACTCAGTTATTGCCTAACTGAACAAGTTTAATGGACTGACTGGCCTCTTCTCATTTGTCAGAGTCCTTATATTCATACTCTATGTCGTTCTCACTCATCGAGGGTTGATACTTAAATTATTTTCATGTTGCTGGGATAATCTCTGCTGCCATTCAACCCCTGATTACAATAAGTGGAATTTTACAATGAAATTGTAAATAATTGAGTTGTCTTATGCTTAACATTCAGTTTCAATTAATTACTTAGCATGAGGTAAATGGAGAGAATGACTGACACCATAAAAAATAAATTTATAGTTCATCATTGATTTTGATGTATCTGGTCAATTGTTTCTAAAAATGATTTAAAATTATATCTTTAACCTGAAAGGTTAAGGAAAAATAATATTTTTTAGATAGATAGATAGATAGATAGATAGATAGATACTTTATTAATCCCAAGGGGAAATTCACATTTTACAAATTGTTTTAACTTTGTTCTGTTATATTGAACACAAAAGTAAAACAGCCTTGGTTCATTATTAGTAATAACTTTTACTCTCAAACAGAATTAAGAGGTTACATTGTAGTACATTGTAGAAATTTTTCATTCACCAATTTGCCTACCTGCTCATCCATTTCAGGATTACATAGAGGGCAGTGCCATCCTTAGCAGCACTGGGTGCAAGGCAGGAATCAAACCAAGTCAGGACACCAACTCACGCTGCCATGTGCAGTCTATAATGGGTGGATATTTGAAGTGCAAAAGGATTTCTATCATTTTTCATATTTACAATAAAACGCTGGTATACTAGAAGAGAGAAATTATGACAACTCTTGCTAAGCCATTGCAGCTCACTACTTAACAAACTTGAATGCTGGCCATGCAAAAGGCATCTGAAACGAAAAGCTAAGCAACAATTAATCTGTGTCATTTCATTGATTATTTTGGCATTGGCAGAAAGGCCCAGTTGAGGGCCCCATTGAATGAGGCATGTAACCACAGATGTATGACTATATACATCATAAAATGTTATATCTATCAAGAATATTTAAATGGCCTGACAACCCTTTCATTTGAACACAAATTAGCTAAAGAAGCTGGTTGAAGGAATGTACACACTACAAAGTGAGAAAAGTATTCCTGCCATGTCAATTAAAGGAAAAAAATGTACTTGACACTTTGGAGGCCTACTTGGTAAATAATAAGTAATATTACAATTATACTAAAACAAGACTGCATAGCACAGTACTAACTGGTACGTGATCTATGGATAATATTGAATTAAAAAAAAACACTTTTCTGTCTGTTTTCTTACTAAAACAATACTGAAACATTGTGCCTCTGAGATGTCCAAATGCTTAAAAATCCATCAGAAAACCCGGATGAGGCAACTTGGATCATTTCTGCATGGGCCGGACCCTTTAGCTGTTCTAGGAAAAACGTGTGGATAATTCTTCTCGGTTCTATGACTATCCTTCACGTGTTGTAAGCAGCCTAAATTTCTCACTTAATAAATTATCTTGTGTAGGGCACAAGAAGTTTTTGGGCTGGTCCATTAACATTTACTCTGAACCAGGATCAGCTTTACCATATAGGCAAACTAAGAGGTCATCTGGGCTGGCAAAGTTATTGGGGGACAGAATCTCATGAACTTTCCTAGATATTGCTTTAAAAAAAACTCTGAATCAATAAATCAAGTTAGAAAAAAAGGTTAAACCCCCTAAACCCACAACCCAATCCCCCCACTCGCTCTTCAGTTTAAGATCCATGCAATTTTGCACTCAAAACTCCAAGGTTGGCCACCCCTGCTTTAATCCAATATTAATAATTCTTTACATTTATTTAGTGCTTTTCTCACTACTCAAAGCGCTCTCCACATAGGGAGGACCCAGGGAGCGAACCCACAATCTCCTTCCTGCAAAGCAGCAGCACTACCACTGCACCACCTGCATGGATAATCTTCTTCAACTTTCAACTGCTCCTGTTAGGAGTTGCCACAGTGGATCACCAGTTTCCATATCTTCGTGTCCTCTGCATTTTGCTCTGTCACACCCACCACCTGCATGTTCTCACTCTACAAATCCATACATTTGTATGAAATTGTTTTTGAAACTCCAATGGGGGAAAGCCCCACCCCCTCACCCTCATCCTATATATAAACGTCTATGCGTGGAAGTGTGTGTGTCTGTCCAGCCCAGAAGTGAGAGGTGGAGTCAGGCTAAGGGCTCCACCTTCGAGGATATGCAAGCAAGGCCAGCATGTCGGCAAAACAAAATGTCTTAAGAGAGAGTCACTTGCTTATCTGCTATTACAGAAGCAAGATGAGCACATCGGCAAAACTGTATCCCTTTTACTTTTTCTCCCACAGCTAATACATAAGCGAGGCGAGCATGTCAGCAAAACAAAACCTCCTAGGAGAGAGATGCCCAGAGTAGTTACTTTCAATTACCTGACATTTATACATTTCTAATTTCTTTTTCTGATGATTTCAATAGTTTCTAGGACAGTTTATAGCACAGGCTTACACAGCTAGTAGTATAATATATATATATATATATATATATATATATATATATATATATATATATATATATATATATATATATATATATATATATATATATATATATATACACATACAGGCAGTCCCCAGGTTATGTACGAGGTAGGGACTGTAGTTTTTTCCTTAAGTTGAATTTGTAGGTAAGTTGCAACGGGTACATAAATTTAATAAATGCTGTTGTTGCCCGACTGTACCCAAGTGCTCTGCCAATAAATGATGGAGTTTCACCTCTCTCTGACATTTTTATTATTTCTACTTTATTTTCAATGGTAATGGTTTTTCTCTACTTTACTGTATCACCAACACTTGCATCAGATTTGTGTTTTAGAGACATTTTTGAAGGGTGAAGACAAAAGATTAAGATGAGCTCTTCTGCACAGTACTGTACACGCTATCACAGCAGGAAGGCACCAGTTGTCAACACGTACTGACAAGAGACAACTTCCTGCTATGTACGTAAAAGTACAAGCAGGCTTGCTATTGAGAATGAATGGGGGCATTGACGGGCGGTTCAACACCAGCCCACCTCACAGTCACCTCCACTACAGTATGCTGCCTGCAGCATCCGCCCACTGAGAACAAACATGGTGCGGCCAAAGGCAGGTAGTGAATCGCCCCTATTCAATAGGCAGCCATCCAATGCACACAATGCTACCCCCGCCACCCCGTTCACCCTTAATGGCCTCCGTTCAGCCACAACCAGGTCACCGCTTGCAGCATTACCAACCACCCACCGAGAATGAAAGGTGCAGCCGTGTATGGTGGGTGGACAGTGAAACTGCTTACCACTGGGAGCCGCCTGAGGGACACTACCCTGCGCAAGCTGCGAAATCGCCGCCCTCCAGCCTCTGCTTGCAGCATCCCCAGGCCGAAGATGATGGAGCGGCATTTACTGAGGCGCATGCGTCGCAGCTGCGGCCTGTTTGTAAGTCGTAGGTTTGTAACCTGGGGAGGTGTCGCATACTCTTTGCATTATTTGACAGTAAAACTATTCAACTATTCTATGATCTGCTTCTCGCAACTGAAAGAGGGCACTATGGCGGATGTTTGCCGACTTGCTGACCAACCACAAGCGTTACCTGGTAGGTAACCACCCATACAGTCATATTGTGATTCAGACTACGAATGCCTTGAATGTAATTACCCTGATCTACATACTGTCAAATAATGCAAGAGGCTTCGTCTCTAGCTCTGATGTCCGAGGTTCGATTTCCCGAGAGGGGGTGCAGTGAGTGTGTACACCTGATTGCACCTCCTCCAGACCATGTGGGGGCGACTGCCCTGGTTGCCCTGGTGAAGAGCTTTGAAGCTCAACCCTGTAGGGGCCCGTGGTCACCGCCAGGGGGCGCCCCAATGCCTGGAGAGCCCTGGACCTCAGCACTTCCGCCACACCAGGAAGTGCTGGGGGGAAGAGGAGCAGGGACACCCGGAGTGCTTCCAAAGGATACAGCCGGCACTTCTGCCATACTGGGGCGTGTCGGTGGAAGATTGCCGGGGCACACCTGGAGCACATCCAGGGAGACATAAAAGGGGCTGCCTCCCTCCATTTGATGGCTGGAGTCGGGTGGAAGAGGACGAGGCCTGGGAAAGGAAAGAGGTGGCCTGAAGAGAGCAAAGTCAGTGTGGAAAGAGGCTTGGACTTTGGGCGTGATTGATGCTGTGGCACTGGGTTGTGCACTTTATTATTGTCCGTCTGTCTGTGTCCGGGCAATTTCCCACTATATATATATATATATATATATATATATATATATATATATATATATATATATATATATATATATATATATATATATATATATATACACATACGGTATATACTGTATATATATATATATATATATATAAAATCATGCTTGAAACTCCGAGGGAAACCCTCCCAACACTTTGAAAGGAAAATCTATATAACAATACAGTTGAAAAACAAAGGGGGTAGCTTGATAGATGGAAAGCAATTGAATCAAGACTCCATGGTTTAGACACAACATTCTCACCTTCTCCTAAGGCAACAAAATAGCAAGAGCTGGCACTGCTCTGAACTTATATAACACAGTACAGTATAGTACAAGTGTGGATTCATTCATTTATAGAATGACTCCATTTAATTATATGAATATAAAATGTTAAGCTTTAAAAATTCATTTAAAAACTTTGGAGTCCATTTTGATCAAGTAAGGAAACTGTTCAGCGTTTCAAATACCTGTCCACTTCACTCATGTCAGACACTGAGAACTTCACATACATCATATCCCTATCCAAAATTGTTATAGCAGCTGTCTTTGTCCTGTAAGCATTGTAATTTTTTTTCTCTTTTTCAGGTGATGTCCTTAATCATTTTCCTGACAATATACCCTTGCAAATAACCTTTTCCCTTTGCAGTGTAGTTATGCAGAAGTAAATGGATTGTGAGGAGTCTAATCAGTGCATGCTGGCTGAATTTAGTAATTAGCAATTCTGAATCAGAGCCTCTGACAAGAATGAAAATCATCAACTGGGTGTCAAGGCAGCTTGGCTTTACTAAGGACTGGAATGTGAGGTACCTGGCACATCTGGAAAGCCCCAAGATCTCAATGTTATTTAGCTTGACAGTGATATAGAGCTGTATAAAAGGGGAGAAAACAAAAAAAAAAACAGGCTATTTATTGCATTTTAACCCACACCATCCAAGTAAATTAATTAAGGATTGTGCTCAGAAGACAAAAAAACTTGGGTGTTATAGAGAAGCTTTGAGCATTGCATATCCCTGGACCAGGATTTGAGAACCACTCCATTGTACATGAGGCCAATCCCATTGAATGGATTTTATGGACTGGATCAGCACTTCATATACTTACATATAGCGTGCCTGGAAATGCCACCACCTTTAAGTGTATACCAGCATCTTTTTTTTTAGTGCAGAGTTTCCAAATCCACTGTTATTGATTCTTTCAACAGTTTCCTGAAACTGCTTTTCCAGTTCAGGACCGCATAGATCTGGAGTCACTCCAAGCAGCTTTGGGTGCAAGGAATAAGCACACTCTTAGTGGGTCAGTTAACAATTTCAGTCTTAGAAAGAAACTTTGCCACAGTCTTAAACAGACAGGAATTAAGGCATCCATGCCTGACTTACTGCAAGACATCTATGTTTATTATTATTTTAATTTTGGAACAGCTTTATATGCATTAAGCCTACATATGCAAATGCATGAATGCTGTATCACTAATGGTACTTAATGTTCCTCATTCCTTTTAAGCTATAACACTTGACTTTGTATTGTACTTTTCTCCCACTGCTTTTCTCTTTGTAATACTCTCCCAGTGATCTTACAGCTGCAAATGTATTTCTTTGAGCTTTTTCTGCAAGTGCATTACATTGTAAAGGACATTTTTACTATATTTAGTATGAAAGCTACTATAAAGTAAAATTTTATAGTTATCAATTAACCAGAAAGCGAAGAAAATGCAGTAAATGGATGAATGAATAAAAGAAATATGTCAAAAGTAACAATTGAAAGGTACGTACAAATACACTATGGCAGAGACATGATTGTTTTTCTTCAATTCATTACAAGGACATGATTATACACTTTAAAAAATAGTAACCATGCAATATATATTATATGATTAAATACTGTACAAATTACATAGAAGCTATTTGGGGGATAATATGGTCACAGTTTTGGAGGTGATTCAATATCAAAATGGAGGACAATGTAGGTGAGCAGTTTTTGTGGAAAAAACATTCCTCTATATTAAAATGAATCATTCTAAGAGACCAAATGAAATGCAGAATGATTCATTTACACATTTTTATGCACAAATATCATTCATACAATTCATTCCCTTTTATACTTTTCGATTACCATTACCTTGTCTAATACATTATGTCATCTCACTCTTAATATACAGAATTCTGTCATATTAGCCAATCGACTACTGCCACCAGTAACTTCATATACTGTACATGTCGATCCTTCCATTATTCAAAACATCAGGGGTGTCCAATGGGTTTTGATCTTATCATCACTTTGTAATAGGGGTGGTTGGGCTTTCTCACTAGTTTGTTCTCGCTTTTTAAGGGGTGTTCATCACACGTCTACTTCATTTAAACCTTAGCAACAATCTTAGTGGCTCTTCTAAATGAGGTAAAAGCCTCACATGCTTAAGCTTTAAGTTGCATTAAGTTTACCCTTGTCACAAAAAACAGATGCAAGAATCATAAAAAGGTTTGGGGCAGCCACCCATATAACATTCCCTGGCTACAAATGGGTAAATTGATAGCACTTATGTGCTCAGAATGGAGTCCAAAACAGAACTGATGATGTTAGTCAAATATGGTGGCTTTAAAGGCCAGAAAATGAAGTGAAGTCATCGAGGACGGAAGCGGAAGGGTTTTCTTCCATAGGTTGGGACTCTGATGTGATGTCATCAAAAGGGCCAGAACAAGAAGTCTCTTCGGTCATGGGTTCTTCATTGGAAGTGACGCCATCCAAGGGTCTGGAACATGAAGTGACATCATTAGGGCCAGGTGGAATTTCCTGTGAACGGTATGCAGGAAAGTGAGAAAAAAGGTCAGTGCACTCCGCTTCTCCCTGGTTTGAAATAGAATTACTCTCATTTAGAACCTTTAGCTGTCTCCCATGCGTACGTGTGTGACACTCTTTAGTTACTATCAGTCCTTTTCCTTAGTTGCCTGAGTTGCCTCGAAAGCTTGCATATTGTAAGTTAGCCAATAAAAAGTGTCATTTTACTTGAGTTCTCACTACATTCATAATGGCTAACACGCTACAACACCCTAGTATATATGCTTTTAATAATCCATTATTTCAACTCGGTTACGTATATTCTTGTATTTGATTGTAAAAATGATTGTGTGTTGATTAAAAATATTTGATTTATATTTTATACCATTTGTCATGGAGTTTTATTTCATTTCGAGTCATTGGTAGTAGTATTCAGAACCCATTTTACTCAGTGCTAACTAGTTGTAAGATGATAAAGCTGAAGTAACCAATACAGGAGAAAATGAAGGGAACTTTATTTTTTTTTTTCCAAACCATTAAAGTTATATGTTTTCTTATTTTTGGGAATGCACAGTCATTGTGGCCACAGGGTATCTACTCAGCTTTGTAAAATGTTTTCCAGTTTAAAAGGCAGAAAAATGTGGGCGGTGGAGCAAATGCCAGAAACTCCTCAACTTTTTTCAAGGATGAGAAGGCGATCCTGAAGGACTTAACAGGTGTTTGCTGCACCTCTTGAATGAGGTGACTGTTTAAAACATTAAACTGGCAGGTGGTATCTTGTGTCCCTTCCTTTCCCTAGATGGTTGCACACTGTCTCAGAAAACTTTGGCCACCATTCCATTCCTCCATTCACCTCTGACAGTAACCCAGTTAGTCTGTGACATGGTTGTGAGACACCATTGGGCACAGCCATGTATAGCATGTTCTTATGTTCAATCACACCAAGCCAATTTTAAGTGACCAGGGGCCTCATGTATAACGCCGTGCGTAGAACTCACACTGTAACATGGCATAATCACAAGAGCGGGAATGTGCGTACACACAGAAAAATCCATATACATAAATCTGTGCATATGCAAACTTCCACATTCTTCCGCTACATAAATCCCGGTCAGCGTGAAAAGTAACGCAAGTGCACGCGCCTGCTGTTCCGCCACAACTCCTTCCAGAATTACGCCTCTTTGAATATACAAATCAATATAAATAGCCCTTAAGCTCAGCCTTCTGTGAAAAGACAATGGGAAAAGCGTGGGGGAAAATAGAAGAATTTCAGCAAATACCAAGTGGAGGCAAGGAAAAACGTACTATTTGTTGGTTCAAACAGTGGTATCAACAAAAGGAAGTTGAACGAGTGACAGAGTCTCAGAGAAACTCGAAAGCTCCCGTTCACAAAGTCACACAGTGCCCGAAATAAAAAAGAAGTTGTCACATATCAAACTTTCTGTGAAAAGGCAAGTCGTGGCCCACCGTATGAGTGTCATATGAAAGCTTATTAGCGTACAGACAAAAAAAAAATAGGCACTCATAGGAAAAAAGCACAAAAAAATGGGAAAAAAGCATGAAATGTCAACTTTAATCTTGAGATTTCCACTTTAATCACGTAGTTTATTTTGTCATTAAAGTAGAACATCATAAACTTCATCTTAAAATCGTTTCATTTACTAGTTTCTCAAATCCCATCTTAACTAAAGTAGCACGTTAAATGCTTTGTTTTGTATTTGATCTTCTATGTGCTCTATGTGTGAAAGCTTCCAGGCTTTCTCTTCCTCCGACAGGATACAGAATCCATTACAATCGTGATATTACAGCTCTCTGAATAATTAAAATACTGAGATATATACGTGATATCATTTTCATGATGATAGGAGTTAAAGCATGTTATTAAACATGGGAACATGGTGGCACAGTGATTGCTCATGTCTCACGCAAGATGCTTGCTGCGCCATGCACGACCTTCAGTGAAATACTTTATTGTAGCAGTACTGTCTCTTTCAAATGTACTAACTCCTAATTCCTGTCTTTCCTTCTCTTTCTCCAAATACCCAATTGCCACACAATCAGCTCTGTAATAGACATTAAGCCATCTGTAAGCTTAGAACGCAGATTCTTCAAAACTTTTAAGGAACATTGAAATATCTTCGTAGTATGTGTTTAATTATTCTATCCATCTTTCCTTAAAGTGTCGTGCCATCCATAGCAAGAATACAGCGTGAGGCAGGTACAATCCGTGAACGGAGCACAAGCTCCTAGCTAGCGCTGAGGCACTGTGTCCTGCCATATTTAATTTTTAACAATATAGATTATTTAAATTAAGTTAAAGTTTTATCTGTATAATATAATAAACATATTTTGCTGCATTTCATCTTAAAATGATATCGTCATCATATGTACATACACACTTTATAAAGTGACTCAGGTTGTGCAATATTTTAACTGTAGTGCAAGTTTACAGTGAGGTAATTGTACTTACGTGTATAAGTACAAAGCGTTCTACAAGGAGCAATTGATGGGATGAAACTGTTTCTGAACCGCGAGGTCTGTATAGGCTTTGAAACGTTTGCCATGTGAAAGCAGTTCAATAGACAGCATAGCTGAGGCTGCGTGTGCTAGATGCTGTATACCGATAATTCTCTTTCTCAACTTCTGTAAATCTTTGATTCCCCACACAGATACAGTGATATAAATACTCTGAGTGGTGCAGTGAGAGTAATATGGAAAAAGATGATCTGCTGTTTCAACCCCTAACGGGAGCAGTTGAAAGAAGAAGAAGGTGCAGTGAGAGTAACACCAGTACATCAGTTATTGTATTTAGAATAGTTTGACGATTCCGTGGATCATTATATTGTTACTGGTTAATTACAATCAGATGCATTAAACTAATAAACAACATGCGGTTAATTTCAGTGTATTTATAAAGTGCGTCAGGGATGTGGACCTGAAAAAGAAAGGGTAACCACATAGGAACAGTGACCACTGCTTTGACGCTGGGTGCCGCCATTCTGCAAAACCAAGCGGAGAACTTGCATACACCAGGGTATGAGGTACCATGAAAATGTGCATAAAAAATGTGTATAAAAGTTTAGGTTTTTATACATCGTGATTTGAGCGTGGAAACGTTCTTACGCAACATTTTTATGTGTATGCACCGTTTATACATGAGCCCCCAGGTGACCTGGTATTCATGTTTTTGAAGTGGAATGCTAATGTCAAGCATTATGGTACACACGCACACACTGCATCCTAGAGAAAAATTGTATTTATATTTTGATTTGTTTTATTTTTTGACAAGGCTGTGTGTGCTGTGGATTATTGACCGTGTTCACTACCGTTGTTTATATAACTTGCTATTTTAAAATGCATCAACTTTTCAGAATGATTGCAACTCATAGAATCTGCAAGGCAACAGCATTTCTTTCACTGAGCCAAACTTTCCTATCTCATTTTCTCTGCCTGTGTAACTGTTTGATCATTTGGACTAGGAGGGAAAGGGTGTAAATGAAAAGCCTGCCACCTATACTTTTACTTGGGGTGAGCCTCTATCATTTTGACTGTCCTTTAAACTGGATATTTTGTTCTGCTGTTGTGCTCAGTTACTTTTCTGCTATCTTTGTGAATACTGAGATCTGTTCCTTCAATCTCAGCAGCAGTGCTTGGTTTACTGAAGGAATTCATAAAGCATAAAAATATTAATTTGGGATCTGAATGCAGAATATCCTTTCACCAGACCATTTCCTTGGCTATCTGCTGTATCCAAACCCAGAATGTATAGGCTACTCACACATGCAGATCTAATGTGAGTAATCTGCGCAGGCTCCAAAGATGTAGGCCTGTACTTCAGTTGTCAGCAACTACCACCGTATTTGCTCTTTTTAATGCACGAGTTGCTGAAGAATAAATTAAGACTTTGTAATTAAGGGTGACATCTGCTTTCTGTGTTTAAGTGAAACCTGACATCATAACAGTGACTTTCTTCTGCTGAATAAGGCAGCTCTGGTGAAGTATAAATATTTTGAACTTGCAATGGTTTCTGGTCAAGGGGAAGAACGTGCTGTTTTCTGTAGAGAACATTTTAATGTTACTATTTAATCTATTCTGCCATTTGAATATCTGGCATTGAAGTGCCCAAGCTCGCAACCATTAATCATACATAATTATAATAATGTACATAATTATACACTTTCAAACAATCTTGACAGACAAGTCTTTAAGAAAGAGCACACTGTTTTACTCCATCGTTCATCCCCTGGTACACTGATGAGCTCAGGACCCTAAAAAGACTGGGTTGCAGGTTGGAGTGCAGATGGAGAAAATTAAACTTAGCTGATTATTTGCTAGCACTTAGGGAGCATCAGTAGTCATATTCTGTTGCACTTAGAAAAGCCAGGTCATGCTATTTTACTCTAAGCTCATAAACAGCAATAATAATAATCCTAGGCATTTATTCTCTACAATCTATGACAAAGCCTAACTATGTGAACTGCCATCAGATGATGTCTGTGAGCAGTTTTGTCAGAACGTTCAAGCAAAAACAGAAAATATTACAAATATTAGGATGAACAATTAGAGCCAGCAGTTTTTGCTCAGCCTAACCCTTTTCTTGTCACTCCATTAGTCTTTCTTGTTGGTAACTTTTCAATTCTGTTGTTCTAATTTCTATCCAATTTCCAACCTCCCTTTTATGTCTAAGCTTGTTTTTGAGGTTCCCACAGGACAGTGTTAGTCAGCGCAGGACTGTAAATGACTTTCTTATGGCCGCAGACTCATGTTCTAGTAGCAAAAGAGAGAACTAAAACAAAACTGAATGCCATTTTGAACAATGCTGTACATCCGTTCTCTGACACACTAACACTGAGGACTTTCAGACATCATTATTATCTATCTATCTATCTATCTATCTATCTATCTATCTATCTATCTATCTATCTATCTATCTATCTATCTATCTATCTATCTATCTATCTATCTATCTATCTATCTATCTATCTATCTATCTATCTATCTATCTATCTATCTATCTATCTATCTATCCCATTGCATCTTACTACACCACCTCAGGATTGTTGAATCTCTGGCATTATATTTCGGAATGGTTCAACTCTTGTCTAATTGAAAGGAAAGAACACAATGCATTTGGAAAATATCAATCAAGTTCATACATTTCTTCTCTGGAGTTCCTCAGGGGTCAGTCTTTGGCCCAGTTCTTTTCTTGATTTACATCCTACCCCTGCTTAAGATTTTGCAGCAGCACAACAAGTCTTGTCATTGTTATCCAATTATACACAAGCCCAAAATAGCACTGCATGTGTACTTACTGATGCCTTGGCCATGGCATTCATACAACTATCAAGAAAGGTTGCATAGTCTCTCAGGGCTGCTCCACCTTTCTGCTTTATTTGAAGCCATTTCAATGCTTTACCCTGCTATGCATTGGCTATGAATATTTGGTCGTCATAGTAACTTTCAAGTGGCTTTCTGGCTTTTGCGTAGCCTTCCCTTGGTGGCATTCGTGCGCAGCCTTTAACCATTTCTTGGGTAGAACCTTTGGTATATTGGATTAGGTAATCTAATTTATCTTGAGGCTCCTCTAACACATCGCTACAGAGTGATCAAAAGCCCTGATGAAATCTGCATAAACCAATGGGTCACCTGAAAATAAAGGGGCCTGTCTGTGTGGTACTTCACAATACAGTGCATGATATTCCTTTTCCCTATCTCTTTGCTGGGCTGGTCTTCCCATATCACTAAATTATAAGATTCTTCTCCTCAGATACAAATGTCTTACTGCTACTGTATCTACATATATTTGGGACTGAATTACTCCATCCACTTCTCCTGTTCCTCTCCGGTCTGCGTCCTCTAGTTCTTTGGATGTCCGGCAGACAAAGCTGTCCATAATGGGTAGTCAAGCCTTTTACTCCACTAGTAACCTGCCCCTATAGAACAAACTGCCACAGCCTGTTCGGGCCTTGACATCCCTAACTGTTTTTAAGTGAGAATTGAAGACCTCTTTCAATGTTCTTCTTATGATTTTAACCAGTTATTTCTTTCACTTTCAGTTCTTATTTTAGTGTGTTTTATTTATTCTTTAATAATCTGAAGCACCTACAGCTGACACTGTCTATACTGGGTATTATATAAATAAAATGTATTATTTTTAGAACATTCAAATGCTGCAGACTTTGACCAGACACAGAAGTAGGACTCGAGTCTGCTAAGCTGTTCTAGTCTTTTTGATTGATTTTTTAAATTGTTGTGACTGATGTTTTAGCAGTGCTGTGATTTGTCAGATTTGCAGAAAACACCTTCCAGTTATGTGTTACTTTAATGGAAATCAATTAACAGTAGTGAAACTTCTAAGTTGTGCCTAAATAATTTCACATCACTTAAAGTATGTCACAAATCATAATTAATTATCAAACCTGAGAAGAATATGCATCATTAAGTGTATCTGACACTTACTCTGTAATTCCTTTCATTTTATTTTATGTAAATATGGATCATGACCACTTGCATACTTTAAAAGAGAAGCCTGACCTACAATTGTATGGTACCAACAAATCATTGAGGACATAACAGTGTTTGAGACTTTTCAGGAAAATATCTGGATATGTTCAACTTGCAATAAATCATGTCAGGTTTCTTTGGCAGCTTGTTAACCCCATCAGACAACACTATGGTGAAACTGACACCTTACAGTTTTATTTTGGTCTCTTGCACACACCAAACCAGAGGTTAATTGTGCAGAAGCAGTGCTTGTCCTTTTCAATTTCCCAGTGCATTATAGTTCTGAAAGTACTGGGTTATTTTTGCACTGCCAGGCTTTGTAAAAATCTATCACTTTCCTGACATGCTGAGCTTCCGCTGCATCTCACCAAGAACTTCCCTTAAACCACTATAGGAAAGTAGCAACTGTTATAGCTCACCGTATCCACTTTTAGTGCTCTTTTGGTCTCAGCGTTAAAATGCAAGGACAAGGTTCTTTTTCTTTCTTGCTACATTCAAAAAGTGACATTGTTACAATTAATCTGCTATTCTTGTTTCCCTTATCTACTTGTATCCACTCCTTTCAAAGTACTTTCCACGGTGATGACTCTTTAACAGTAATGAAAATATTTTGTAAATGGTAAACTATGAAAGTGTGCTATATAAGGAATGTAGAAACACTTTCGAATAAGGGCTAACTTTTGTGCATCTATTACCATATATACTCACTGAGAAGCCGACCAGTGAATTTCTGATCAAAATACTGTGGAAAATGTGCCACCTACAGATATGCTAAATGTGAAAATTTAAAACAGATTTGGCTCAGGAAAACAAAAGTAATTAGTAACCTAATGCAATACTTACTTTAATTAAGTAATAATACCTGCATTACTGTATTACTACAAAAGCTTTTAAAAATCCTGCGTTATTTCAAACAAGTATTGCCGTGTGCTGTTGTATTTGTTGACATCTAGTGAGGACGAAGTTAAGGTCTTGTGTAGTGTGCAATTAAATAAAAAGAAATTAACAAAAGTTATACATTTAATTCTGCATGTGCTGAGGGACAAATGTAATTGGCTCAGTTTTTGGTCACAGGTAGGCAGTAATTATCACACCAGTAGTGAATGTAAGGCATGGTATGCTGATCAACTGCAGGGCACAATCACCCAGCCAAGCAGAAAGAGTGTGCAATGTGCAAACCACCAATGCCTGGTATTCACTGTGCAACATTGGCACGATTTTAAGCCCTATTTGTAGATGCTGATGTGATTTTTAGCCATCATGTCATGTACACTGTGAAAGGGCTTGTGATGCCCATACAATCTAGAATTTCAGTCACGTCAGAAATTTCTGTGAGCTGATGAAGTGTGAACAGTCTTACAACCCGATTTTCTGATGTCGCTATTAAATGTTATTGTACATTGATAGCAGTATAGTCTACTTTGGGTATTGCCATAGTCTTGCTCATTTTTAGTTTTTGATTTCAAATATCTAAATATTATATAGCAACCTTTACTGGAAGAACCTGAAATAAGCAAACCCAACTGCAAATGACATAGACTATATTCCTCTAATTCTTTTGTTGAAATAGACAGACTGTATCAACCATTCGCGTTTCCAGTTATGCCTTTTCCTCTTTGTACTTTCAGAGCACAGTACAGCATGAGTCAGAGTCTTTGTTAACATTTTGAGGAGCCTGTGGCCATCACATTTTCTTAAATGGATTAAACTGTGCGAGCACCCACATCGTGGCATGTCAGTCGGACAGAATGTGTTTGAACAGTTTGAGCACATATACAATTGGTCTCTCCATTGTGCAACATGAATAGTCATTTGAACACAAATTCTAAAAATCTTACCGCATATGGCGACATAACGGAGACCTAAAAATAAAGTATTAGTTTAGTTTTAATCCAGCTATTTGCTATGGATGTTTTGAAACTCATGTTCGAGGATGGCAAAAAGGGATGGATGTTGTTTACTTTACCGCACATGAATTACTAAACATGTTTGTAAAACATAAAAAAATTAAGTAATATTTCTCTGACTGCCTTCTTCCATCACCAAACAATTCTGTTCGTCCTGTTCTTCGTCCTATTCTTACGCAACAAATTACTGAAGTATTGCTTAACACCCTGGTCTCCTCACATATAGATTACTGTAATGCTATTCTGTCTGTCATCCCACAAAAACGTATCCAACGCTTACATCTTCTTCAAAATTCTGCTGCCAGGATAATAACCTGTCCTAAATCCACTAAACATATTATACCTATTCTCTCTCAACTTCACTGGCTCCCTGTTCACTACTGAATACAATACAAAATACTTCTCTTAAAATTTAAAGCTCTCCACAACCTTGCTCCTCCGTACCTTACTGCTCTCCTACAGACTTACACTCCCTCTCACTCCCTCACATTCTCATCTACAGCTCTACTGTCTGTACCACACATCAAACTCTGTTTTCTGGGAGCTCGAGCATTCTCTTGTAGTGCTCCTCAACTCTGGAATTCTCTTGCCTCTCATATCCGCCAGCTCAACTCAATAACACATTTTAAGACTGCCCTCAAAACTTAACTTTTCAAACTGGCATACCAATTATGAATTAAACACTGTTACTGCATGTTAACTTTGTATGTTTTCTACTGCCTCTGTGCTTTATTGCTATATGGTTTTATCATTCTCTTTGTTTTTATTGTATTAATGTTGTTTAAATTCATTGTAATGTGACCTTGAATGTTAAGAAAGGCACCTATTAAATAAAATGTATTACTATTGCTATTATTAAAAAAAGGGTCAGATTTGCCTGTGTTTCTGATCAGTTTTATGAAAGTTACTTAGGATTCAATACCAAATGCTGCCCATTAAATTGTTCAGTTTTTTGTACAAAAGAAGAAAAAGTAAGGCAAAAGTAACTGTTTGTAACACATTATATAATATGGAACTTTATAACATATTTACTTTTTTTGTATTTAGTGTATGATGTAATTACATTACTTTTAAAAGTAACATTCCCCAACAAATTTGGGATGTGTTGCTTTAATGATGTAGTGACTAGGCTATGAATTACTGTGCATGTGGCAGTATAGTGCCAAAGCTGGATAGGAATGTGACCGCATGAGCTGGCTACACAAATGAGAACCACCAGCAGGAACAATGGCGGAGTGTGAGCAGCTGGCACAAACCCATGAGTGAAAGGTGGAGACTGCCAGGAAAGGGATAAAGTAGAAAGAGGGCGGCACTGAACATAAAGCAGGAGGGTGGCAGCATTATTGGGTGTCGTTTCACCAAAAAGTTATTGAGAGACAGAGAAGCAGAAGACTAAGCAGTATTTCCTGGATCAATAAAAGGGCCAAGAGTGGTGTTATGAGACATTCGATGGGGAAAAATACATGGTTTTCTCCACCGTGAAATTATGATAACTAGCAGCAGCCAGCACAGCTTAGTTAAGGCCTTTCTCAAGGCCATAATAGTGGGGAAGACTGTACATAGTGCAATAATTACAATCAGTTCTGTCCCGCACCATCTTTCTTCTTTTCCACCATTTTGAATCAGTATTACTTCAATGCTGTGTCATGGAGATATCTTTGCAGATATTCCCCAACTCTGATATCTCTCACAATATGTATTATATAGAGCTTGTGTCCTACTGTAAATACTACACTGTAATTAGACATTCTTTGTGAATACTATCAAGTCTTTGATTTGGTATTTTATATGCTTTGTTGACTGTTGAAATAATTTGGTTATTATTAAAAGCTTGGCACTTAATGAATGACAACTCTACATAATTGGGAAATAAGTAACAGTGAGAGAAGTGTGCTTCAAATACAGTTCTGTAACATGTACTGTAAGTACCTCTCATTGTCATTACTTTCCATTTAGGGATTTCAGGATCTTTTTATATGCTCAAAGTAAATGTTATTAAAAGAATTTGAGCCATGGCCCGCAGATAAGTCAAACACAATTTTTTGTGTCTGTTTTGGATCTTAAAATCTGCAGCTTATCTATGAGTATATACGGTACTTATTATTATGTAACACAAACAAACCCTTGGTTAAGATTTTGTTACACCACATTACTTGACTAATAGATGCATTTTAGATTATGTAAGATTAGATTACATTAAACATGAACAATGAAATGCAGTTTTGTATCTAAACAATGAAATGCAGTTTTGTATCTAAAAGGAAGTATAAAGCAGTTGTTAATTGCAAGTAATCAGATAAATATAAATGTGTACAGCTGTGAGAAATTTGTACTGATAAGAGTAAGTCAGGAGAGTTAAAATATGGATATTGAGATACAGAGATCAAGAGTCTATACATATAGTTTTAAGGTGAGGTAGGTGGAGATGGTCTAGCGCTTGGATTTTGAGTTTCGTAGAGTGACAGCCACAAGGTAGAAGATTTTTTTGGCATTTATGATTGATGATAACAGCTACTACACACAAGTGTCCTTGGCTGTCATTAACTGTTGACATTTCAGGCCTGCAATTGCATTGAAATCCGTAGTTGTTACGAACAAGGAAACTTCAAAAATATTTTTATTAGGAATTTTTTTCTTGTACTCTAGTCATATTTTTGCAAGTTATTTAGTCAAGAGAATATTCTAACAATGTTATTTGGTGCATACATTATCTCTAGGACAATATTGATTGTTTTTTTGCATATTATATTTTCTGTGGTGGGTTGGCGCCCTGCCCGGGGTTTGTTTCCTGCCTTGCAGCCTGTGTTGGCTGGGATTGGCTCCAGCAGACCCCTGTGACCCTGTAGTTAGGATATAGTGGGTTGGATAAAAGATGGATGGATATTTTTGTCTTTCACTATGGCATTTTGTTTTCCAGCTGGCAATTTCATTTTAGAGACTTGTTGCAATGACTTGACGTCCTTTTAGCTGGGCTAAGGTGAAGTGGCAAGCCACAATCTAACTAGCATTAAGCTTTAAAACCTACCATCTCATGCCATTTAGCATCCAATTGCTTTCAAAAGATTTAGACTTGAATTTCACCTGTGATTTTTTTGTGAACAAATCTGGTTTTGGTTTGTGACTTGATTTTGTTATATGATTTTGTGTAGACGTTAAAAAATATTGACCTCCTGCTATCAACCCACACTGATGTTTAGGTTCATGTAATGTTTATTTGCAATTGTGGCAAATACAAGTGACTGATAAAATGATGAAGATGTGAATCTAATTTTAAGGCAGTTAAAAACAGTAGTGTAACAGTAAGCAGTATTGTTACCCTAAACCAAAACTCGAATCTGCAACATGAAGTCAAGGACATAAACAAATAACATATATTTAGTATCTTTGATTTAGAAGCCCTTTGATTCTCCACTATATTAGGTTTCTACTTTGCCAAGGCACTTTCTTGTGAGTGCCATCGTGTTTTATACCAGCAGCATGATGAGATCACAGATCATATGAACTTCCTCATTACGAGATTAGCAATAGGAGATGTAGTCTTTCAAATGTCTCCAATCAGTTTTTCATTAGAATGTGGTAGTACATATTGGGTGAGTCAAAATTATGTTAACACTAATGGATTATTTTTAACTCCACCATACCTTTCCAGTTCAATGGATAGGCCGTGGTGGACCATTGCCATGGCCTCCAAAATCCCCTGATTTGACACCCTGTAATTTCTGGTTATGGGTTATGATGAAGAAGCACGTGTATAACAAGAAAGTTCGTGATATCAATGGCTTGAAGGGCAGAATATAGACTGTGGTATCATCTATTCCCTGTGAAATGTGTGTCCAGGCTTTAAATAATACTGTTGCTTGTTGGTTTTTGAGTGTTGAACATGATGGTGAACAGGTTGAGACAATCCTGTAAATCATGAATAAATTGTTTCCGCCATTAAAATATGAACATAATTTTGACTCGCCCTGTATAACTACTTATGTATTCATTTAATGTAAGCTTGTATTAATTTACTTTGTTATTTATTCATTATTACTCTTATCTAATTTGATTTGTTTTTCTTTTTTTGCAACTGTTTCTTTAACATCTTGTAAAGCACTTTGCGTTACAGCTTGTGTAAAAATGTTGTGGTTGTTGTTGTTAATGCAGCACTGCTGTACAACACTGAAAGATTTTTAGACCATCATTACTTATTGGCACAACACTTTCACAAATAGGTTTGAATTTTTGATTGGAATACTTTTAATACCGCTGGTAAAATGGATGGCTTTCTTCCTTTTCAAACACAGAGTTCCATTGTGATTTGGCTCCACCATTTTTTAATCTGAAGAGCAGGTCAACAAATGTCTTTCAGATCTTTAAAAGTCTTCCAATAGGTGCTCATAAAGCCTGATTTATAGATTATAGATTAAATATTTTATGTGATCTCACATGATACCAAAAAAAGAATGTGATCCAGCCGTTCACTGTTTTATAAATGGCTTTGCTTTATATTGATCCACGTGACATTGAACCTACCATTTATTGCAGTGCGTCAATACAAAGTTCCTGCCCTCACTTGTCTTTTAAAATTAAAGAGCTAAGCATTGTATTCTATCCTTAGCCATGGCCATTTCCTCTCCCTTAGTTCCGACCTCCCTCTGCTTAATAACTTTAATCACACCCTCTATGTGTTGTTACCTTGTTCACAATGTCCCTCAGATGCTGTTACCGATTTGATTTGTCCATTAACCTTGCACCGCAAGGCAGTCATATGAGCAGTTACTCAGACTCTTAGCCTCCATTCTGCTCTCTGTCCTTTGAGCATTCCAGTGTGCTCTCTGGTTACCTTGTGTTTCATTTATCTGACTTTTAACTTCGCCTTATAGTTTGGCTGCTCCTACCTAATATTGCCACTTCACATCATGTGTTCGTACTATCCGGGCTGTAGACAATGTAATGAAGCTTACCTTGGATCTTTTATCATTGTTTGTTGAAAAGGTTGAGAGATGAATTCATCACATGCAGACCACAGTAATTAAAGAATGCTTTTCTGGTATTTGGCTCTTTTAATTAGTTTTTATTGCAATTCCTTTTGTAAATTAATGTAATTTATTGCCCTCTGTCATCACAATGTATAGCATATTTCTTTTGGTATTGTAAATGTGAATGTTAATGTTGCTTTCTATTTCTTTTTCTTCTGTCATATTTTAATAATTTATGAAGGATGCCATCTATTATCATAATAGACATTTACTTTTAGATTAGGATGATGCCAACAAAGGCCACCCAAAATCCTTTGTTATTTCACATAAGATAACATTCTAAAACCCAGTATATCCAGTGCAAAGTCATCAGGGAGCAAGTCCAATCTTGAGATTTCTGGACAGGACATCAGTCCACCCAAGGGCCACTTACAAGTTGAGGAGATGAATGAATAGATGTTTGTAGGATAATGTTAAAGTTACGAGGATTTTCCTTTACTTTTATATGTATTATTATTATCATTATTATTTGGCTAACTCCTTTACCCAGAGTGACTTACAACATTGGAGATACAATTGGCTTTCATGCCATTTAGTTTTCCAATTGGATAACAGGCAGATGAAGTCACTTGCTCATGGTTATACACTGCCTGCAGTGGAATTGAAAGGTTTAATATGCTTTTTTTTAGGTTAATAGCACCAATATCGTCACATGTACGGAATAAATTGAAATTCTTACTTGCATGTGCCAATCAATACTAAATATATCACCATTTTCGTCATGTCTGTGACCACATATAATGAAAATAAATGATTTTTTTTACAAATATATCTAATAAAGTCTTTTCAGATAGGAATCTGCTGTAGAAGTGATTCAAAGATGACAGAACAACGAGTCATATGGATTCCATGACAGTAGGGCTTGGGTTCACAAGGATGGACAACAGAAGTAACGTCAGTGGTGGAGCGTCCGTCAATCTTACGTTCTGTGGAGGGAGAAAGAGAGAAGGCATTACCACAGGGCATCAACCCCTTGATTGGTGGGTAACTACCTTAAGCTGCTTCCCAAAAGCATGCACGTAACACAGTCATATTTTTAATTGCGATAAAAGCATGGGCACAAGTTTTGACAAGCTGGTTAGACATTTAATGAGATCTAGAAAAAATAACTAAATATGGAACTAGCATATGCTAAAGACGCTACTTACTCATACTTGGATTCTGGAAAATACAAAAATTAAAATTCAAAATACAGTAATCCCTCCTCGATCGCGGGGGTTGCGTTCCAGACCCCCCCGCGTTAGGTGAAAATCCGCGAAGTAGAAACCATATGTTTGTATAGTTATTTTTATATATTTTAAGCCCTTATAAACTCTCCCACACTGTTTATAAATATTCCCTGCAGAGTTATACAGCATAATCCCTTTGTATTCTCTTAGATATTAGGTAAGATTCATTGAAATTATGTATAAAAACACACTGTTTATATACAGTAAAACCTAAATATTATTTTAAAGATATTAAGTGTCTCCGATATCACATATGTTACAGCCGTTACGATAGACAGGCCATCAGCAATAAATACGTACAATGCAAGAAAAATAGTATACAGTAAATGTGTGTACAGTGACACTAAACGTACATACATGTACTAAGTACTGTAAATAGAAAATGAATTATGGTTACTCACCAACAATGACACAATGACTTGTTCGATAACAATGAATTTAATTTTACTGCACAACAAAGGAGAGCGTTACAGCCCTTCTAAAGGAGCCACTTCAGGCGATTGTGTAGCACTGCCGTTGTTCTTCTTCTGGCAGTCTTCAATCCAAATCCCTAAAGCAGATTCCATCCAGACTACTGCCTTATTACATTCACTTACAACTCGTTTTGCACCCTGGTTAAAAGGACACTGCGGCCGTAGATCTTATATTCCTTTCCTACTTTTTAAGTAAAAAGAATCGTAGCCTTATTGATGCTGTAATGGTGTCCTGCAGCGGTGTAACTTTTCCCTTCCTTCAACAAATGCAAAACGTTTATCTTTTCGGCAATTGTTAACATCTTCCGTTGGCGCTCGGGCACGGCCCCTGAAGCAGTAGCAGGAGCAGATCGTTTTGGAGCCATAATGAAGGGCTTGACTATGCACAAAGATAAACACAAAAGAGCACAAAAGTTAACTCTTTACACAGCTAAACACGTTGATGCTGAATGAGTGAGACGAGACTTCCTGATTAACACTACATTCAGCACACATGAATTTAACTGCGTGCTCTGATTGGTTAGCTTCTCAGTCAGGAGAACTTAACTGCGTGCTCTGATTAGTTAGCTTCTCAGTCATCCGCCAATAGCGTCCCTTGTATGAAATCAATTGGGCAAACCAACTGAGGAAGCATGTACAGGAAGTAAAAAGATACATTGTCCACAGAACCCGCGAAGCAGCGAAAAATCTGCGTTATATATTTAGTTATGCTTACATATAAAATCCGAGATAGACTGAAGCCGCGAAAGTCGAAGCCCGATATAGCGAGGGATTACTGTAATTTAAAATGAAAATAAAATGTTACTCTTATTTTTCCTCACTAAACATCAGTCAATTTTTTTTCATATAGCTATGATTCTATTGCAATTCACTCAAGGGATGGAATGCCACTTTGCTGCAGGACACATGCAGTCTGAAGTCCACACTCAACCACAACAATTTTGAATTGATGGTTAACCTAAATCAACCATCTTTACAATGTGGAAAACTAACTGACATACTGTACCAAAATGAAAATCCACACGACATTGGAAGAACATGCAAACTCCACACAGACATTGCCCAGGTGAGGATTCTAATGTAGGCTTTCAGAGCTCTGGGGCAACAGTGCTGACCACCACTGCTTGATCATGAAAGTGTAAACAAAAGAGACTTTTGTCTCCAAATGTTTTTTTTTTAATTGTTGGGTAAATTAATCTTGAAAATGCCTACATTATTAAGCTTCTTTTACATGTACAATCTGTAAAACATACCATTGGACTCCTTCATAAGGGCTGGCTTCCTTTGTAAATGAGTTAACACTAAACCTGATAAAATACCTTAACAATGGCTAAGATCCCCCTTGTTCTCAGTCTTTCAGCAAGGGCTAAAGATCTGAATACCCTAGCAAAAGCCAGGAATCTGATCCTGTTGGGATCACAGAATGCAGGCTGCTTCCAATACGCTACCTCTGAAAGACCTAGCAGGCACTGGCTACATCAGAAAGGTTTGCACTAAATTCTCCAGAAGGAGGCATTTCCTGCCAGGATGAACTTATATCCTTCTTGAAGGGTTTAACCTGAATAAGTAAAACTTTATTATATTGCTGAACATTTTAACACTTATGGGTTAGGTTGCTGGTGTCAGTAACACAAAGGCAATTTTGAATAATAACACCCAAACCATATTTCAATATAAGCATACGTTTGTTTAAAGAGAAATCAGGCATACACTGAATTTTAGATAAAATATCAGATAAAAATATAAAACCTGAACAATTCGAATCATAGTCAAAAAGATGGCTTTGTGTCAGGTGGCTAACTGGCTTTTGGTTGTGTGAAGCCCAGGGTACGTAGAGCCACCCTAGCCCCAACACAGACAGGCAGAACACTGGTTTAGCACACAACACACTGTTTATTTACATAGTTTGCCTTCCAGAGCACACAAGGCAAAGCGCACAATGCTCACAGAGCCCAACACAGTCTGTCTTGCCACCAGCCCTTCCGCCTCCACTTCTCCTTAGGCTTTGATCTCTTTCTCCAGACTATGGCCTTTGACTTTTGGCAACCAGCTCCTTTTTATAGGACACCCAGAACGGATTAGGCTTAGGGTTAGGGTCCCGGCTGAAAGTACTCAGTGTTAGTGTGTCAGACAGAGGATGTGCAACCTTGTACATTGTTCCCATTGTCTATTTGAGTTTTTCTCAGTTTTGTTGTTCTTTCCTTCTCTACGACCTCCAGGGGGTCCAGAGTGTGTCCTATAACCAACCTACCATTTTAATTAGTCTGTTGATTTGGTGGGGCTTTCGTGAAGTTATGTTACCAGCCCAGCACATCACAGTGTAGAAAATTGCACTGGCCATCACAGAGTTATGGAAGATGTGGAGGATGTCACTTCCCTCATTTAAGGAGCGCAGTCTCCTAAGGATAAAGAGCCTCCTCTGCCCTTTCTTATATAGTTCCTGTGTTCTGAGACCAGTCCAACTTGTTGTTAATGTGGACCCCCAAATGCTTGTAAGAGTGAACAAACCTCTACATCCACTCCTTGAATAGTGACCGGATGGATATAGAGGCTCTTTGGTGCAGCAGTTCCTTGTTCTATAGTACCTTGGTGTCTGATAGGAAGAATTACATCAAACAACTGATAATTTCCAGTGGTCTTATTACTTGTTCATGAAACTACTATTAGCTAAATTTGAGAAGATATTTACTGAATAGTCCCAAGCACCTATTTTACATCTTCTTACAAGCATATGCACACTGGTTAGTTTATCTGAGCTTAAACACTTGGATGGTAATACCACTTTTTTAGTTTTTGCTGTTGCAGTGGCACATCTTTCAGTATACTTCAGTTTATTTGCATGCCCCCAGAACTCTCTGTCTCTTGGTAAAACTCTGATGCATAATTATCATGCTGACCAAACCTGCTCAAAAGGCGCCTGCCTATCCAACTTTATTTTAAACACACATTATCAAAAGTAATGTTAGCTTAGTTCACTTCAAAGCTGCACCCTATCTAAATAATCCTAAAGTAATATTATGAGTTGCATGTAACAAACAGTAAAGAAAAAAATTACCCCAATTCAACTACTGTGCATGAGTCTATAATTTTAATATGCAAATATAATTCCTAAATATGATCTCATGTTATACACATGAATTGCTATCATTTAAATTTTAATGAACCATATGTTGTACACTTGCAGTGTGTAGATTAGTTAGTGGCTGTCATTTTTCCTGCCTTGCAATTAGTAGTGGAGGTGCTATTCACCTACCACACTTCAGGGATTTCACATAATTCATAAGCACATCTTGGGACCACCTAATTCTGACTTAAGGCTTAGTGTGCTCTTGTTCTTTTTGTCCTTATTGAGTCTTCTTACTTTTGTGTTTTAATGATTTACATATTTTTGAGATGTCTTGCTTTTTCTGTGTTCCTATTCCCTTGTCTATTCTCATGTCTTTCAGAACTGTCACCCATCTTACATAGTGTCTCAATGGGCTTCATTACATTGAAATGCTCTTTGTGTTTGTGACTCATGGATGATGTTTATAGTTGTGTGCCTGTTAATTATCTTGGTAGTTTTGAGAGTGATACAATAAACTTGGATTTCTTTTTGTATCCACTATTTTAGCTTTATTATTGAACATGTTCCCTGTATTAGTGTCATTCTCTACTAAACATTATGATACCCAGGAAGTAAGAAGTATTATTTTTTAAGTTTTTATCTTGCATGAGGGATTTTTTTACTGTTTTTCACCGAAAATTACCATTGGCAATAAAATAAGTATGTTTTAGGCCTCCCTTACTCAAATTATTAAAAAACAACTATTAACTTTGTTCGAAGAGTGGTCTCAAAAGAACTTTTGCCTGCCAAAGATTCAGTTGTTGGCATCAGTTCAAATTGATTCATAAAAATGTAATTCATTACATTGACTTCCAGGATACATTATGCAAGAACCTTTATGTGCTTATTGTATTCCATTGGTTTATTAAGTAGTACAGTATAGCCTCCGTTGATGCAAATTAAACTTGCACATACTCACATTTGGTGGAAAATACAAAAAAATGAAAAAAAAAAAAATGAAAATTAAAGTTGGTGCAGCTTGCTGTGGTACTGTTTTTTAATTTGTGGTTTAATTAACTCATCCTGTATTCTTGTTCTGACTCACATCTCAATGAAGCATGCCATGAAACAAAAAGATGGAAACTCACCTGTGCTCTCTCCTTATCCCACTTACTCACTGTAGTGAGCAGTAACATGAGAACGTGTGACATGCATACATCCCATATTTTCATACACTCACCATTGCATACAATGGCATGAGAAAGAGCAGGATAAAAGCATTCTGTCCTTTCATTCTGTCTAACCCAACACAACACAAAAACAAACCTGCTCTTCCGGTATTGTCCCTCCACATTACTCTATTACGTTGGAGCGATGTAAAGGGTCCTCTATTGATACTTCACTATTTTTCAGGCACTAAACATAATTGTGACAAATAGCTATCCCTATCCAGTATTTCCATCTCTATGTCCCAACTCATCAGGCTTTCATATTGTCAAAATTTGACCTACACAAGTTTTTGACATGCATACAGGAAGGTAATCAGTTGAGGAAATCTTTTGTTCCTGCTACAGAACCTTTCTGAGACCAAACAATGCCTTATTGGATTGGTTTACCAATGCATCATCATTATTCAGGCTTATACAGATATAATGTGAGATTTGCTTGGGGCTAAGTGGTACATGATGCATTAATGTAAGAGTTAATCTTATTATGAATTACACACTTATAAAGTCTTTGTGTTGTAAGTAAACAAAAGATGATGGGGTTCCAGCCATAATACCTGCTTATTTGCCAGTGTGACGGCTCTTCTTCAAAGCTCCCAGTCAAATGACAACAATACTTTGTGACATTGCTTTTATTTTCAGTTATCCTGACCAGCTACAGGGTGGAAGGGACCTCTCTTTTCTTCTGATCAGTGTTTCTCTATTCTAAGGTAGGAGACAAAAATAGAGTAAATGACTGTCATAGGTTCCTAGTGCAACCGTGAAAAGAGCTCCTCGAGAGACTCAACATGTTCACGTGTGAGACAGTATATACTGTACAAACTATACGTGAAAACTCAAATAGTGTGAACTTCTTATAAAATCTTGTTTTTCTGGGTGAAGAAAAGGTGGATAGTGCCATCTTCTTTGAAACAGATAGAGTGGTTTGTGGGTTTTGAAAGTTTTTACAAATGATTTCTGAAACCCCTGCACTATTATTGCACCAATTAAAGGTTTAACAAAGAATGGCAATCCATGTTTTCTTTCAGCAACTGATTTAAGATCCTCCTTTGCAAAATTACCTGTTAATTTGATCAATTTCTATATTTATCAATCATGAGCCCACAGTAACATTTGAAGTCTAAACTTATGCTATAAATGTAGGAGAAGCTGTTCTGTCGTACTACTGTGTTCTACCACAAAACCCATGTCTATGTGCCGCCTTCCTCTTTCTAAAGTTTTCCCTTTCAGTGTTATAGTTCAGGAAATTAGAATTATTAGCAATAAATCTGTTCTCGAAAAAATTTAGACATGAATATCAGTAGGCTTTGCGCCCTAGCAGCCAAGTTACCTGAACTATTCTATAACATTTCAGTTATTATTTACCACTCTAATGCTGATCTTTTTAATCATAAAATAAGTCATTAAGATAGCAGTTGTCAAGAGTAATTAATAATTAATTGCAGAATTACAATATTTAGGCATCTAAATATTTAGGCATATTTAGGCATCTAAAGTGCCTCTTTCACTTACACTTTTTGGCTCAAAAACAAATCAGCACATCGCCATTTCATAACAGGCTTAAGTTTTAAGTTTGGTCATTTTTCGGTCCAGCCATTTTAGCTGTGAACTGTCCTCAAGAAACTGTGACTCACAGACAGACGCACACCCATCATCGAGATTTGCCCAGAGGGGACTGGGCGGTCTCTTGGTCTGGAACCCCTACAGATTTTATTTATTTATTTATTTATTTTTTTTGTTTTTTTTGTTTTTCTGTCCACCCTGGCCATCGGACCTTACTTATTCTATGTTAATTAATGTTGACTTATGTTTATTTTTTATTGTGTCTTCTATTTTTCTATTCATTTTGTAAAGCACTTTGAGCTACATTTTTTCGTATGAAAATGTGCTATATAAATAAATGTTGATTGATTGATTGATTGAGATATCAATGTTTTCGGTATTAGGTTAACCTTGAGATCTTTCGGAAAACCAGAGATCGAAATTTTTGAACATTCTAAAGCTTTTACTCCTCCTTCCCCATAGACGATAGGTTATGGTGGGTGAGGGCACAAAGGAAAAATGACACCATCCATCTGGTGGTGTTCTTTGAGTTTTTCTCTCATATCTCAAAGACATGCGGGTTAGTTTGATTGGCAACTCGGCAATGGTTTGACTTTCTTCAGGCCAGCATTTTTTAATTTGATTAGTAGACATCAACATTCTAATAAATCACAAAATGTAAAGTTATTAAAATTCTGATGATTATTGTTATTTCTTGCATACTTATCAGTGTCCATATGTTTGTTATATTAAATATACAACAAAAAGAATCCTTTTTACTTTTTTTATTCATGCATTCATCTTATACAGTGCAGTACGCAAAGCTTGTTTATATTAGAAAGATACATTGAAGAGAGAATGCTTCTTTGTGAATTTCTTTTATGGAGATCTTTAGAAAACTAGTGTCCAAAGACAATTGTGAACACAAATAAACAGAAGCTAACAGGAGAAGGATACGCCCTAAACGTTAAGAAGGCAGAAATCAAATACCAAATGTTGAAGTCTGGATAACAATGCAAAAGTTCTCATGTAGCCTTGTCACTTACATCAATTGTGATGTTTGGCTTTGTCAATACAAAAGCTTTAATGCAGAGTATTTCATGCTGCCATCTTAAATAGGTAACACAATCCATCACATGATGAGGTATACTCACTATAATCAAAATCTGTGGTGATGTGAAGAAGGTCGCAAAATGGTTGCAACCACACACACAAAAAAGATACAAAATAATCAGAAACAGAAAATAAATTAAAATAATCCAAAATTGAAACAAACCGCATCCTAAGACACTCAGATTTATTATATTGCAATATCTAAATATGTGACTTGCTTGTGTGGAACTCTGTATGCTTAAAAATGAATAAAACCAAAAATATCTGAAGACACAAAGAGGTACTGCCTTGTTTTCAGGAACGTTTACAGCAATGGGGGCACTAATAAGAAAAGCAACATACAGTATTTAAAATTCCTTAACAGGCCCTAACACAAGCTCTGCTAAAGAAAGAGGTAAAACTAAAGATGTTGCATTTGAACCTGCAAAGGTTTTCTTTCCCATTCTAATGTGATCAGAGGTGAGCACCCACCGAAGTGAGCTAACCTCAATGAACACCAAAACAACTCAGTACCAAAGGAAAAAAAAAGCTTTTAAATGAATGAGGGGAGATCAGAAAGTCCTGCGCCATCAGTCTTCATAGAGCTTTCCCGGTCTTCACATTGATTTTCATGGTTGGCCACCATTATTCCATAGACTTAAAAAGTTTTCTGTCCTTTGGGTGTCACATCTGATGACAGAACAACTGAAGCAGCATTAAGTCATTTTCTGTCTTTCTTGCAAACTTCTAAGAAGATCAACTCCCGAAATTATTTTTTTCTAGTGGCTAGACATGAAACCTTCACTTTTTGAGGCAGAACCCAAAAATCAGTCAGACGTGTGGCTCCCCAAAAGTTCCAAGTCCATAGTCAAGGCCTGGTATTACAAGTCAAGTGACAAAACGATTTTATTATTTTTTTCTCTCTGACATCTCTTGCTGCTTCAGTGCCACTGGAGAAAGGGGCTGTACTAACAGCCAATGGTACTCAGATGAGAAGTCACCCCCTGTTTTCCCTTTCAACGTTCTTCCTACACTATAGCAATGCGCCAACTCACACTGCCAAACTGACATCGGCCACCATTTAGCAGTCTGGTGTTGAGTTGGTGGAGTCCCCTCTCTATTTCCCTGATTTGGCACCCTGCGAATTTTGGTTGTTTTCAAAAATCAAAAAACATCTGCAAGAGAAACTCACAAAGAGCTCATTGCAGTTGTGAATTGTCAGTTGGACAATCTAATCTGCCCGAGGAGGACTTTGTGTCATGTTAGTGGATTAAGCACCTGCATCAATGTTTGGTTTGGTTTGGTTTAGGCTTAGGTTTAGGTTTAGGTTTATTTGTCATATATAGGTTAACACAGGGTCAACATACAATGAAATGTGTATAACGAGAAAAACAAGTTACTCAGCCTAGATTCAATAAAGCTAAAAAATAATTAAAAATAATTTTAAAAAAATTACAAGTTAAAAATAGACTAGCTATATAAAATAAAGTGTGTACATTTTAAAAGAAGTTATAGAGCAATATGAGTTGAATGAACAGTAAGTACAAATGACAGTTATTGCACAGATAATATTTTATAAGTACAGATGCCTATTCCATAAAGTGCAGATGCATGTTTCAGTCAGCATTCAGAGTGTATGCAGGTACCGTTTGTGTGTGAGTAGTGCAATGTAGATGTAATGCAATGTAGGTGTAATGTAAGAGTATGTAAGTGTTCAGGTGTTGCTGTTGAGGAGTCGAATGGCCTGGTGGTAAAAATTGTCCTTAAGTCTTGTAGTCCGAGCAGTCAAACTCCTGTATCGTCTGCCAGATGGTAACAAGGAGAACAGCTGGTGTGCTGGATGGCTGTGGTCCTTTATGATGCTGCTTGTCTTGCACAAGCACCGATGGAGATAAATGTCTTCAATGGCAGGAAGACTCTTGCCCGTGATGTGCTCTGCTGCCTTCACCACTCTCTGTAGTGATTTTGGGCTGCTGGCAGAGCAGCTTCCATACCAGATGGTAATGCAGCCCATCAGCAGACTCTCGACCACACTCCTGTAAAAGTTTGAGGCGATGTTGGCATTCATGCCAAACTTCCTCAGCCTCCTCAGGAAGTATAGCCGGCGGCGAGCTTTCTTAACCACAGTGTCTATGTGAAGGGTTCACGAGAGATCCTCGGTGATGTTTATTCCGAGGAACTTGAAGCTGTTAACTCATTCAACTTTTACGCCGCTGATGTAGATGGCCTGGTGTTCTCCGTCTTGCTGTTTCCGATAGTCCACGATCATGTCCTTGGTTTTGCTGGCGTTAAGAGACAAGTTGTTTTCCTGGCACCAATTACTTAGTGCCAGCACCTCCTCTCTGTAGCCCTTCTCATCGTTGTCAGTGATAAGGTCTATGATGGTTGTGTCGTCTGCAAACTTGATGATGGTGTTTGTGCCATGTTTTGCAACACGGTCATGGGTGAACAAAGAATAGTGTTGATGGTGACTTACTATACTTTAGAAATTGGTAAGAAATCTGCTAAAAAATCAGGCACAAAGTCATGGAATTTGTCATCCTCTGAGATTCATAGTTGTGCAGTTTTAACAATAAACTTTTTTTGGTGGTTGAAAATTTTCTTTTCTCATATTTTTTCCTTGAAAGGCTCAGACCTTTCTGAATACCCTTTGTATAGTAAAAATAAACACTAAATAATTTCAAAACTAAAGAGTCTGCTCTTTTCAAAAGAGTCACAAAAGCTGATATCCTTCTCACTGGCCATCATGAGATCATACATGCACTCATATGGCAATACCTGCCATACCTACTTGAGGTCACAATTCTGGTCATCTTGTATATTGGGAGACTGAAGGCCAAAACAGAAGTTGAAAAGCAAAAAGGCTTGCCTGATGAGCAGCTACAGGATTGAGATGTTTAGGGATGGCTGATCAAGCACATCAACCCCACATAGAAGTGAGAAAAGATGATGAAGAAGAAGAAGAAGAAGGAGAACAAGCAAAACTATATGAAAACAAAGGGTAAAGTTGCACAAAACCAAATGGGATCACACTGAATCAGCTGTGAAACTGTACAGATAAAAATTACTACTTGCTTCAGCTTCTAATGTATGCCCAGAGCAAAATCTGCGTCATTCAAAAAAATTAGGACAGCGCAATGTTTCATGCTGTGGGACTGGGGACCACCTTTGCTAAAAATACTTTTTGTTTTCAAAAACCCTGCTGTGTGGTAGATGTATTCAGTATGTAATTGGTCTCATTTATCATATATAATATATTTGTTGTTCTTCATTTGATTTCACTCCTAAAGGACCTGTCTCTATCCAGTTGATATCATATTTGCTTAATCTCTTGATAGATCTTAGATATTATGAAAGAACACAATCATTCATAACATGACAGTCAATTTAGGGTCACTGGGGTTGGAATCTATCCTGGCAGCATCAAGGCATGAGTGAAGAATCAACCCCAGCGAGGAGGTTTGCCATTCAAGTACCCACTGTTACATTCAGTCAACAAATAGACGTCCTAAGGGAAATGGGAAGAAAACCAGAGTATATTTACAATATATACACACACATGCACTTATATTCCAAAATCAATTCATTGTTGCATTAGAGGCCAAGGCCTGTTCTGGCACCATTGACCTTAAGACTTTAAACAATTGTCATCAGGGTGACATGTCATCACAGTGCATTCACATGCACACACCCATATTTAATCACACTGTGGCCAATTTACAGGCACCAATAAGGCCAACTTGCATGTCTTTGGGGATTTGGGGTGAAAGCCAAGATATGAGGGGAAGATCCAGACTCCACTCAGACAATGGGCAGGAATGGGATTAAACCCCAGGACATAATATCTACATGGCAGCAGTGCTATCCATTGTGCTACCTATAATCATTCATCACACGCCACACGTATACAACAGCTAATGGGGTTTTGTGGGGCTGGTGCCTACCTTGGTAGCACTGGGCATAAGGTAGAAAATAGCACTGGAGAGGGCATCAGTTGACAAAAACATTTATTTCTTTATGATTTAGCTCAGTCTGTCATATAGCTTACTCACACTCAAATTCACAAACACACAGCCACAGAGGAGGGATATTTGAAACTGCTAATTCACCCAATATGCACGTTTGGATCACTGGGAGGAATACTAGAATAACTAGAAGAAAAGCAACACAGACACTGGAGGATATGAAACATCCACATAGACAATGAGTGGATGTATAGTAAGTATTAACGACAGCACTACCATGCCACCCACAGTCTTTGTTAGCCTTTGTTATTATAATTGTGTTCCATCAGCATTTGTGATTCTCAGTTCTTAAAACAAGAATAACAGTGAAACAATGAGAGGTAGTGATAGTACAATTGAAGTAGCAGAAAATAAATGATATTCTGCAGTGTCGATAAACGTGAATAATTTACTAACAAAAGTCAAAAATCTTAGGTAAATGTTATTTCAGTGGCAGACTGCATATCATTTAATGAAACAAGCTCCCCTGAATCGAAAATGAAGTGCAGCCTTCTGTTTTTTTAAATGCATGCAGCAGAGGGTCAGAACCTGTGTTTGCTGTATGAGGAGGATCACCCCATGGACAGTGCCAATCCATACCCACCCTCACTAACAATTTAACCATTTAGATTATTCCCATTTTTGTACTTTGGGAAACAATAGACTCTGAAGAAATACTGGACAATAAGCTACCCAAGCAAAAAAAAAACAACAGGAAAACACAAAAGAAAAGATTAAGCACCACATTACAAAGCGATTTGCTTTAGTACTGAATGTAAACGAAAATTACACGCTAGAGAGGAATCACATTAGCCACCGATTTATAACCAAGCCATTTTTTAAAAGCCCATCATTTGGAAATCTTTATAAAATAAAAGAATTGTACATTGTACCTGCCAACATTCAGCATTCACTATATTGTAGCTGAAATCACATTCAAGAAGCCACATTCAAACTGATAGCCTCCACATTAATTAGACCAAAATGTTTTATCAGTATGCAGTGATAGAGTGCAGTTCTATCCAGGGCGATACCTGTTTTGGACCAAATGATTCTAGGATGGTCCCCGCTTCCAAAGAGGATAGGTGGACACCAAGTAAAGAGATATTGACAGCAAAGGCTGTAACGTCAAGATGATTTACAAAAGAGCCACTTTGGACAATATTGCCATCTTTTAGTTCTTGAACCTTGGTTTTATTCCAGGTTAGACTATGTTCTCCATGACATATGAATGGGTTACTATTGCTGTTTCAGACTTGTCCCAGTGCAGGTGTGTGTTAGCTTTCTTTCCGAATGGAAGCCTTGTGTTGCACTGTTTTGTGCCCATTGCTACAAGCATTGGCTTCAGCTCCCCTCCAAATGTAAATTGGATTCAGTGGGTATGACACAGAATAGATGGAATTGCCTTCCTGACAGTGAAATACAAGATCACACACCAGTGTGAGCAGTTAATCAAGATGACAAGTCACAAGGCTCTGATGACTATTAAAGTGACATATGTGTCTCATGAAATTAAATATAGTGAATTTGTGTCTAGGTCAAGACATAGGCACATCATCTCAAACAATTTTCATTAAAAAATAGATGGGACCATTAGCATTCTAATAATATTATTACCAAAGTTCACCTGGCAAAGCAGGTCAAAAGGGGTGAGAAAAGGATTATCTGAGACATCTTAAAATAATGTAAGGACTAAAATCAAATTGGTCTTAATATTGTAAAAGCATACATGAGCTGCACATGAAAAGTACAAATATTAATAGAATAGCAAATCTTGCTGTGAATTTGTTCAAGGCTTGCAAAATGTTTTTGTCAATTTTCTGTACTATATACTGTATATACACTGTGACCATCACTAGGAAAGCAAGATGATAGATGCTGTTTATCAGGGGTTCTCAAACTCATGAGAGTCCACTGTGGCTTCAGGTGTTTGCTTCAACCAGATTCATAATCAGTGACAACTTCTGATAACAGATGCCATGTCTTTTCTCTTCTCTTATTTTACATTCAGAAAAGCACAGCAGCATCATTTTACATGAAATTCAGAAATATTTCTATTTTTGCTCTAGATTTAAATGCTTAACTCTCTTTTGTTGACTTCATTATATTTTGTCCTTTCTCTGCACAGTCTGCTCCCTTCATTGCATCTTAAAAATGACAGTTGAAAACTAGCAGAGCAGACACCCAGGCAAACAACACTGAATCATGAAAGGCTGCAACTACTTTAGCATCAGACTCACTAATTAGTAAGTAATGGATTAATTAAACAATTAGAACACCTGGAAATGTAGAATGAAAATCAAGATGAAAATACTGTTAAAAAGAACAAAAATATTCCCATATACAGTAACTGCTTAGTACTGTGTAATTTTTTTCCTTCATCAAACTTAGTTTTCTAATTTCCACATTGTTTCCAAAACTCAGAATGTGGGAAATAAGAGTTCACTTAATTAGCCCAGGAATCCAATTAAAACCAGAATATGGTTGGAAGAAAAACCTGCAGCCACATTGGGTCCCCAAGACCGAGTTAGAAAACACCTGCTGTATGTGTATATATATATATATATATATATATATATATATATATATATATATATATATATATATATATATATATATATATATAGTGAGATTTGCCCGGACACCACCAGTCGGAAACCACATCTTTATAAAAATGCACACGTTTATTAAAGCACAAAACACAGCCCCAAACACAGTACACAGTGTACCCAGCACCATTCACCTCTTCGCTGGGCTTTATTAATATCCTTGGCCGCCTTTTCTGTCCTTATGGGAGCTTCGTCCTGCTCCCACTCCCGACTAAAGCTCCTCAATTGTAGGAAGGCAGCTCCTTTTATTCCCACCCAGATGTGCTCCAGGTGTCCGATGACGTCCTTCCGGTAGCACTTCCTGGTGTGGCAGAAGTGCTGCCCTTTGCACCGGAAGCACTCCGGGCATCCCTGGAAGGTTCTTCCGCCATCTTCCCAGGTGTGGCAGAAGTAATTGTTTCCCGGGTTCCCTGAGGTTTAAGGCACCCTCTGGCGGTGGACAAGGGTCCCAGTGAGTTGGAATCTCCTTGTTCCTTTCCTGTGGTCCTCTCCTAAGCCTCGGCGGTTGTCCCCTCGTGACCCATAAGATATAAATTCCACTTTCCGGTCCTTCCAGGCATCCCGGCTGGGTAAGGACCCCAGCAATCTCTGACTATATATATATATATATATATATATATATACTGTATATATATATATTGTGGTAGTAGGGGGCGCTAGTGCTCCCTTGAACCCTCAGGTACCACGCCAGACACCAGGTAAAAGTCCCAGACTGTTTGTTATTTTTAAGCACACTGCACCAAGCACCTTCCACTTTACTCATAAATTATCCAATCACTCAATACACTAACCAATCCTCCAACTCCCAGACACTTAGCCACCCTTCCTCCCAGCTCAGCTCAGTGTCTGGACTGAGCCATAGTCCTTTTATAGCCCCTGACCCGGAGGTGTTCCTGTGCCATCAGTCCACAGTTCCTTATTCCTTCCGGGTCAGGGCAAACAGTCCTTTACTTAAACCCGGGAGCACATCGTTCCTTCCCGTCACGTGACCGTGACGTATTACCGGGTCATAAGGCATAAAAGAGCCCATAAGCCCCCCCACAGCGACTCCTGGTGGCCCCCAAGGTATCCAGCAGGGCTGTGTATAAATACTACAAAGTCCATAAGGCCCTGCTGATATATGGGTATGTATATATATATATGTATATATATATATGGTGCATGTGTATGTGGATATTGTGTATGTAGATGATATATAAACTTACTGCATTAAATTGTATACACTATTCATGTCCCAGAATTGACAATAGGTCACTACCTAACATCAAAATGTTTGTATCTATTATATCCTTAAAGGAATGCTCAACCCAACTATGTTGATTTTTGTATCAGTTACTCACCCTCTGCTATTGGTATTGAAGGCTGAGAAAAGAGATAACACAATTCCTGATACAGTGGACTTCAATGGGGACCAAGACTGAGCAATTGCAAACAATATCAAGATGTCCATAAATAATGACTTGTGTCACATTAACCAAATGTCAAGTATATTCTCACAATGGCCAAAACACATCTATGTTTGCTAAAATATTGTTGAATAAACCGCTTCTGGAAAAGTTATGCATATGCAATAATACATCATGCTCAACTGATGTTAGAGCTTGGATGGTGGCTTTGCTTGGGCATTGTATAGTGTATTGTTACTCTTGGAACTGCAATCCTCTTGGGCTCCTTTTTGCTTTATTCATTTTGGTATCTTTTGTAGTTTTGTGCCTTTTAACATTTGTCTTGTCTAAAGGGTTTACATGTTTAGTGCTTTCAGTGTGTTCCAATTCTGCTAATCCAGTCTAATGCCTCTCTACCATCCATTTTTGTTTAACGTTTTTTGCCCACTTTGTAGTGTTTATAGTTTCTTGATTTTGTATGACCTTATGGTTGCTTTTGATCACACTTCTTGAATAATATCTATCCATCTATTTTCTTAACTTGCTGATTCAGGGCAGGGTTGTGGGAAACAGCAGCCAATCCCAGCAAGCATCAGACACAAGGCAGGAATTAACTACGGAATCACCAAGAGGCTGTCCTGTAGTTACAGTAGACACTATATAATATGTAAGAAGTTGCTAATGATAGATGGATAAGAATTAATGATTATAGAAAAGGTAGATACTCTAGATAATTCGATACCATATAAGTTGTGGCTAACTTTTAATAGAGCCCCCAACTCCAGACACAATGAGATGGGTCTGACTGCAGCCTGCAACAGGTATGACATAGGTCATGATACGCCCATAACATCACAGAGCACCCAAAATGCCAGTCGTGAAATGCCCTCCGAGTGAGATAACCCTCCCACAACTCTAATCTTAACTACAGTGTAACCTGGCATTTGATGGGTATTTCATGACTGACGTTGTGGGCATTACATAGAGTTGGGCAGTTGTATGACTGGTAATGTGGGCTGCAATTACACTCTGTTGGACAAAAATGCACCACGACAGTCTTGGGTTCAAACAAATGTTATTTTTATTTAGCAAAGTACTTTTGTACAGGCTTTATCCAAATCCAAACCAAGGAAAACACAAATCTTTCTTTCTTTCATCTCCATTCCTCTCAGGTGAGCTTTATCTTTCCTCTGCACCTGACTCAGACTCCCCGAGTGAGATGACTAAGCTCCTTTTATGCCGAACACAAGAGTATTTCTGGTGTCAGAACATTTTCCCAAGCGGAAGCTTCTGAAAGTAGGGAGAGACATTCTCTGCAGCTCCCCTTGGCAGCATCTTTGGCACTCAGCGGAGCTGCCCAACGGGATTACAGTTTCCAGTATGTCCTGCAGGTCTGTTGCATTGTTGCACCAACCCAGGGATGCTGCCTCCTAGCATATTGAGTGAACATTGAGTCTTGAAAAGCTGCCTCCCCTGTCCATGCATTTTATTGTTTTATCTGGCAAAAGAAACATTACATCCAGTGTCACTTTGCATTGTAATGTCTGTCTGTCTAAATTCACAAACAAGAGGTGGGTGCTATGCAACCAGTAGATGATGGGAAAAAAGAAAGTGTACAGCACTGTATGACTGCACATTGTCATCACTTAATAAACCTAACTTACCTGTGGTAGAATGTTAGTTGCTCTTTCAATGGTCTTTATTTAAAAATGGTCCTCTATATGTGTTATTCTTTTTCAAAATAATAACAGCTAGAGCCTATTCTGGCAATACTGAGTGCCAGGCAGGAACAAACCCTTGAGAAACCCATGTGGACACCAAAGTAAACGGGGAGACTGTGCAAACTCGACACAGACTAGGCCCAGACCAGGGGACCTCCTTTATAAAACTTTACGTGGCCACAAGAATCAAAATTCAATTATGCCTAAAAAAAAGGAAAATGTGTACCCCATTCCAGAAAATCAGATTAAAACATGATGTATGCACATGTCTACACAACTTACCCTTTTTAAATCCCAATCACCTTGTAAATATGTTCATATCATGGAGCTGCTATTATAATATATGGTATTATAATTATAATTGTAACAACTGTAGGGGGCGTGCCAGTCACTCAACCTGACACAGACAAACATTAGAGGCACTCTGATAAAAACATAGTTGTTTTATATTTTTCTTCACCACATGGGAAACACCTTGCCCGTTTCCCATAGGCACAACTCACTCCCACCAAAACAAAAGCACACAATACAATAAATTCTCTTCTCTTTCTCCTCCACTCCTCCTCAGCAAGCTTCATCCACCTTCCACCCAACTCTGGCTCACCGAGTACTGTCCACTGGTCCCTTATATAAGGCACCCGGAAGTGCTTCAGGTGCTCGTTGCCCTACTTCCTGCAGCACTTCCGGGTGTGGCAGAAGAACCGCCCATACAGGCTCAGGAACAGCTGCAGTGCCCCCTGGTGACATCCCCGGATCCCAAAAAGGCTGCATCGGACTCCCGTCTCCCTGCGTGAGTCTGAGGTATGGCTTCCACCCAGGGGGCCTCCATTCTAGTGTTTTGGGGGAGGTAGTGTTCTGTCCACACTGGCTTCCCTGGTCCCTCCATAGCAGAGGTGTCCCAGCCGGGAAAGGACCCCAGCCATATATGACAAATATTAGAACAAGGCGGGTGAATTGTTATTGGGTTGGTTCAGCTGCATTTCCCTATTTTATCAAGGGTGTCATCACTTCCATGTTTCTCCAAAATGTTGTGAACACATGGAGCAGACATGCAGTAAATATACACACATTCCACTGTCAAGTTTTCTTTTACAAATCCCCACATGTGAGAAGTTATGTGTGCACATTTTGAGCCTCTCATTGTGTGCACATAAGCTTTTTACATGAGCCCCCAGGAGTGCTAGCCACTTTGTTGCTGTGTTGCATTTGGCTTCATTGCACTTTTATAATAATGTACATAAATGCCTCTCAGTACACTGACGTCTGGTCCAGGGATACTTCCTGCCTGGTGCCCAATATTGTTGAAACAGTCTGTCTCTCTCTATTACAGCGTATTGGATTGAACCATTTCAAGGAAAGATACAGTGCATGCGGAAAGTATTCACAGCACATCACTTTTTCCACATTTTGTTATATTACAGCCTTATTCCAAAATGGATTAAATTCATTTTTTTCCTCAGAATTCTACACACAACACCCCATAATGACAACGTGAAAAAGTTTACTTGAGGTTTTTGCAAATTTATTAAAAATAAAAAAACTGAGAAAGCACATGTACATAAGTATTCACAGCCTTTGCTCAATACTTTGTCGATGCACATTTGGTAGCAATTACAGCCTCAAGTCTTTTGAATATGATACCACAAGCTTGGCACACCTATCTTTGGCCAGTTTTGCCCATTCCTCTTTGCAGCACCTCTCAAGCTCCATCAGGTTGGATGGGAAGCGTCGGTGCACAGCCATTTTAAGATCTCTCCAGAGATGTTCAATCGGATTCAAGTCTGGGCTCTGGCTGGGCCACTCAAGGACATTCACAGAGTTGTCCTGAAGCCACTCCTTTGATATCTTGGCTGTGTGCTTAGGGTCGTTGTCCTGCTGAAAGATGAACCGTCGCCCCAGTCTGAGGTCAAGAGCACTCTGGAGCAGGTTTTCAACCAGGATGCCTCTGTACATTGCTGCAGTCATCTTTCCCTTTATCCTGACTAGTCTCCCAGTTCCTGCTGCTGAAAAACATCCCCACAGCATGATGCTGCCACCACCATGCACCACCATGCTTCACTGTAGGGATGGTATTGGCCTGGTGATGGTGCCTGGTTTCCTCCAAACATGAGTTCAATCTTTGTCTCATCAGACCAGAGAGTTTTGTTTCTCATGGTCTGAGAGTCCTTCAGGTGCCTTTTGGCAAACTCCAGGCGGGCTGCCATGTACCTTTTACTAAGGAGTGACTTCTGTCTGGCCACTCTACCAAACAGGCTTGATTGGTGGATTGCTGCAGAGATGGTTGTCCTTCTGGAAGGTTCTCCTCTCTCCACAGAGGACCTCTGGAGCTCTGACAGAATGACCATTAGGTTCTTGGTCACCTCCCTGACTAAGGCCCTTCTCCCCCGATCGCTCAGAGAAGAGTTCTGGTGGTTTCAAACTTCTTCCACTTACGGATGATGGAGGCCACTGTGCTCATTGGGACCTTCAAAGCAGCAGAAATTTTTCTGTAACCTTCCCCAGATTTGTGCCTTGAGGCAATCCTGTCTCAGAGGTCTACAGACAATTCCTTTGACTTCATGCTTGGTTTACGCTCTGATATGAACTGTCAACTGTGGGACCTTATATAGACAGGTGTGTGCCTTTCCAAATCATGTCCAATCAACTGAATTTACCACAGGTGGACTCCAATTAAACATCTCAAGGATGATCAGGGGAAACAGGATGCACCTGAGCTCAATTTGGAGCTTCATGGCCAGGCTGTGAATACTTATGTGCATGTGATTTCTCCGTTTTTTTTTATTTTTAATAAATTTGCAAAAAGCTCAAGTAAACTTTTTTTAACGTTGTCATTATGGGGTGTTGTGTGTGGAATTCTGAGGAAAAAAATGAATTTAACTCATTTTGGAATAAGGCTGTAACATAATAAAATGTGGAAAAAGTGATGCGCTGTGAATACTTTCTGGATGCACTGTAAATGCATACATTTTCTATGTTAAAGAAAATAAAATAAATCTGATCTGTATTTATTTATTTAGAATACTTTATCATGCTGTTCATATTTGTTGTGAAAGTGTTCTGACAGGCACCGACCCAAGGCTGGTGTGCATTCTGCATTTGTCCAAGGGAAGCTGGCAGGGTCCTCTGTTTGTAACTCAAAAAAAGCATATGTTCTCAGCAGCATTTCAGCACTCGACTCAGTTTATTCATTTAGTGATCTCAATAAGAGAAAACTGTCTCTAAAATTTCCATATGGCAGTTTCCAGAACTATTTAGTTACTGGATGTCATACAATATGCTACTAAGGATGTAGAATATAACAAAGCAGTGGAATAGAGAAAATATTTTCTAAATGAATATGGTGTGCTGTGCCACAATCCAGTTACAGTCTTAATGGCAGTAAAGCATGAGTGTGGTGTTCAAAAAATAAATATCAGGTAATAAACAACATTTTATGTTTTTACTTTCATGTCCAAATAATTATAAAGTTCAGACAGGCCAATTTGGGCCATTTATCACTTATTTATGTTTCTGGCTGCTCCTAAATAAAATTATGCTTAGTTGAGTATAGTTCATTTACCACTGACAGGTTTAGAGTGCTGTTCACAATTAAAATTAAATACATTAAATAAAATAAATGTGCCCTGCAGACTGTAGATACACATTTAGAAATACACACAAATGTGTGTATATTCAATTCATTCTACTATGTACTGCTCAAAAATTAAGGGAACACTTAATGATCACAATCTAACACCAAGTTGGATTCAAGGCTTCAAGGATATCCAATCTCTGCATTTAGGAAGCATAAGTGATTGTGAATCCACTTCACCTGCTTTGGTGCAAATGACCACAGTGACAACAGGTACACTGGAGAGACAACAGCAAGACAACCCCCAAAAAGGGAATGGTTTTGCAGGTGGTGGCCACAGACAATTGCTCTCTCCCTATCCTCCCTGACTGATTCTTCCCTAGTTTTGCTTTTTGCTGTAGGGGTTGTTTCCAGCTGCAGGACCAGTTTTTCACTCCTTTATGTGAGGAGGAACAACAACGACAACATTTATTTATATAGCACATTTTCATACAAACAATGTAGCTCAAAGTGCTTTGCATGATGAAGAAAGAGAAAAAAAGACAAATAATTAAAGTTAAGTAACATTAATTAACATAGAATAAAAGTAAGGTCCGATGGCCAGGGAGGACAGAAAAAACAAAAAACTCCAGACAACTGAAGAAAAAAATAAAATCTGCAGAGGTTCCAGGCCACGAGACCGCCCCGCCTCCTCTAGGCATTCTACCTAACATAAATGATCAGTCTTCATTGTGTTCAGGGTTCTCATGGAAGAATTTGATGATGATGGTCATGTGGACTTCTGGCCTTTAATCCATCAATGTAAGGACATCATGGTGCCTTGATTAGGTGGTGGTGGCGGAGATCTAGCTGACTGAAATCAAAAGCGTGAACTAATTTTTCAGCATCCTGCAATGCAGGAGGAGCACTGCCAGAGCCCTACAAAATTACCTCAATCTGGCTACTGGTTTGCATGTTTATGACCAATCTGAGCATGAGGGCTCAATGTCCTCTAGTGGGACCTGTGCTGACAGCCCATCACCATGCAGCTCGATTGGCATTCAGCAGAGATTACAAAATTGGCAACTCCGACACTGGCGCCTCGTTCTCTTCACAGTTTAGAGCAAGTTCTCACAAAGCACATGTGACAGACGTGAAAGATTCTGGAGACGTTGTGGTGAACATTATGTAGCCTGCAACATCATCCACCATGACCAGTTTAGTGGAAGGTCAGTGATGGTCGGGGGAGGCATACTTGGAGGGCCGCACAGACCTCCACATGCTAGCCAATGGTACCCTGACTGCTGTTAGCTACGGGGATGAAACCCTAAGAGCCATTGTCAGACCTTAGGCTAGTGCAGTGGGCCCATATTTCCTCCTGGACAATGCCTGGCCTCATGGAGTTCTCTCTTGAGCTGCTCTACACTTACATATACAAACCAACTGCTGTAACAGAAGTGACATGTTTAAATAATTGTCTTCAACCTTGACTTAAATGCTGAGGTTAATGGAGCATACTGTATTTCATATTGAGAAATAGAAAGAGCCATAGCTAAAGGGTATAATTTGTTTGTCCTGGACATTTTCAAAAACCTGCTTTTTGTGATCACAGTGTAGATTATAGGAGATTGACATTAAGTTCTATAAAGTAACAGTGAAGCAAAGCCAGTAACCGTTTTAAAATTGACACTGCATGGTGTTTTAGTGGTTTGATTATAAGTAGAATTATTTTTGTATTGACTTTTGAGCTGAATTGCCCAACTGCAATTCCATTAGAGCTTTTATGATGAGAAAAGCCATTCAGCCCAACAAGCTCGCCAATGCAATTCACCTATGTTCCTCAAAATAATATCCAGTCCAGATTTAAGGATTTTTAAACTCTTACTCTTTAACATATAACTTGGTAATTTATTCCATGTGTCTACAGTTCTTCAGATAAGCATGAACTTTTTAATATTTGTGTGAAATTTGCCTTTAAGAAATTTTTAACTGTGCCCCATGTTCTTGTTTAAGAATTTATTTTGAACTTAACTGCTGGGATGCACTGTAGCTATTCCCTTCATAATTTTAAACATGTCAATCATGTCACTCACCTCTGTGTTTACTTAAACTGAAGTGGAGCAGCTCCTTCAATCTCTACTTATAGCTCATACATCTAAGTCCCAAAGCCAGCCCAATGACTCTCCTCTGGACTTTCTCTAGTGCTGCTATGTCTCTCTCTTTTCTTTTTCTTTTTGTAATAAGGAAGCCAAAACTGAACAAAGTACTCCAGTTGCACCCTCACCCTGTGTTACATACCTTAAGAAACAGATATATATAATGTAACATTCTGTTAACCTTCTTGATTGCTTCTGTGCAATGTCCTGACGTAGATAATGATGTGTCCACCGTAACGTCCTTCTCATAAGGTGAACTTTGACATGTGACAGGGTTTCAGATATGTAGAGTATGTTAACTGTAATAAATTCATTAAAATGTTATGCCAGTAAGAAAGGAGGGGTCATGTAATTGAATATTTATAATCAGTTTAGCATTGCTGCTAATATAAAATAAGCAGCTCTTCACTTTCATGTCTATGTCAGTAAAAGATTTGCAAATAAATTGATTGAAGAGAAAAATCAATGCTAGTAGTGCTGACTATTGCTAAAGTGTTAGAATTTAAATTAAAAAGTTTTAAGTTGAGTCAAATGTTGTGACTTACTGAAAGTCGCAAACATTAACCCACTAGTGTTCTTTTTGTGGAGACACAGCTATAATTGGTAACATTAATATTTTGTATTTTGCTTTGTATACAATGTTTATCTCCAGATAATTCTAAAATCAATCTGTTTCTAGTTATTTAATTTACATAATTTTTCCACCATCGATGTTCATTACTTGGCTTCGACTAAACAATAAATTATATGTATTAGAACAGTGATGATGATATTTTTATAAGTAGCTTCAAGTGTCATTTGTTGATATATAAGGCAACAAAGCAACAAATTAAATATGTTCATAGGGCTCAGAAATGACAGCTTGTTCAGCATTTTCATGGTACATATAATCTTTGCAGGGGAGACTGTGTGGGGACTTAATCCAAGTCTTCAAAATCATCAACGGCATTGATGAAGTAAATCCATCAGAATTCTTTCAATTTAATAATAATAATAATAATTCATTACATTTATATAGTGCTTTTCTCAGTACTCTAAGCGCTAATCACACAGGGAGGAACCGGGAAGCGAACCCACAATCTTCCACAGTCTTTAATGGTGAATCACATACTCAAGGACACTAGTAGAAATAGAAGGGAAGAGCATTTAGGGCTGAAGTCAAACCTAGATATGTAGTTGAAGCAGAAACCTTGACAACCTTTAAGAAGTCTCTGTAAAAGATATTTGCATTTTTAGTTTTGCTGATTGGCTCCTTTTTTTTTGGAATGTCTGTGTCATTTTAAAATCATTGGATTTTATTTCTTGTTTTTACTAATTATACATTAGAACAATTATGATGGTGACAGCCCAACCTAGCTCTTCAATCTCTATTCACATAAAACAGGTATGGAAGGTCCCCAATGTACTGCTGTCTAGCACTGTACTTCATAAATTATTTGATGTATTTATGATTCTCTAGGTGAAGATATTTAAAAGTTTACATCTTTATTATTGTGTTTTTGTTGATTTGTAAGTAACAGCTGGACTGCACAGTAATAATCCCCCTTATGATTTTAAACACCTCTAGCCTCTTTCCTCTTAATCTGGTTTTGTTTAAACTAAAAAGGTTCAAGTACTTCAGTGTTTCCTCATAGCTCACACTATCATGATTGGTTATTGTTTTGTCCTGGTAGACTTCTGTATTACTCTACTTTCCCCTTTTGCATTTTTTATTGTGTAGCCTTTGTCATAATGCCACAGATCCCATAGACTCACCACTATTTAAAAGGGATTGTACTTTATAACTTCTTCCCTCCTTCCCTTCTACATCTATAAATTTAGGCAATTACATAGAGTAAAAGACAAGCAGGAGATAAGTTACTACAGTGTGGAGGCCATGGCAATGGTCCACCACGACCACGGCCTGTCCATCGACCTGGAAAGGTGTGGTCGAGTTAAAAAAAATCCATTAGTGTTAACATAATTTTGACTCGCCCTCTATATCCTTGAGGGTTTGCACTTCAGGTGGGACCCCCTTTGTAGGTTTGCAACTTCATGCAAACCCAAAACAAATGAAAGTCTGCAGTGGATCTTCACAATGGAAAGCATTTCACTCAAGTAGCTAGGGCTTCAGACTCAGGGGTTCCTGGCAGCTCAGCTTTTAGCTTAGCCTGCAATGGTCCTGAATGAGAGAAGCCCTGACAAGATGAATTTTACTTGTGATTGTTATCACAGTACAAGTCCAGGTAAGCCAAATTATGATTAAGTGTCTATTAAAGATTTCATTCATCATGAGATCCTGGAGATCCTGACATTTCTGGATATTTATCACTTTGTTTCCAAATGAAATTTTCTAGAGGATTCATTCCTGTGTGAAGATTGGAGAAGTGGGATTAGGTTAGTGTTTTTTTTTTTTTTTTTTTTTGCATTAACAGAAGCATATTTCTGTTTGATGAGGAGCTGTATGTTGCGTTGCTTTGCATCTCTGGGTAAAACAAGGCAAAGTATAAGGTGGTCCAGATGTAAATATGCAGTTTTCATTTCTTAACTTATTAAGTTAATTACATAGAAAATCACCTGAAAAATCCCATACCATTGAGAAGTGTGTGAACTGAAGAATCATCTTCACACCGAACTGGAATCTTCCCCGCTTAAATCAAAGTCATCCAGACGATCTGGATATGCATAATTAGATCTGGGCCACCCTGTACAGGCCTTCTGGTCATAGTGCAAAAGTCCTATAAATTTGGTAGTAGTTTTTTTTCTAGATTAGCAAAAGATATTTTCAGTGCCCTTTAACACAATATGCTTTTTATCATTTGCCCCCCTATCTCTGTGAAAATCCTTGGTGATTCTACTGTACATTCAGTGAGGCAATAAGCAATCTAATAGTTTGGATTTAATATATAATAACTAGCCAACCTGCGGCGTACCATACTACGCATAATCAGGCCGTTTTTTTTATGATTTTTAAGCAGAGGGATAAAATTAACATTTGAAAAATTGGTAATGTAATAAATCAGCAAGAAAAGCAACATTGTAACAATGCACAGAACAAACCAACACTCTTCCGTGACTGAAAACTGGCGCACCGTCCTTGCGCCTTCTCCTGCCAGACGGAGGGATGGGGGTGCACGCCGTGGAGTGTGGAATGGGAGGAAAAGAGAATGATGTCCATTCAGCTCCGTCCGTCATGCTAGTCCGCTGATTTCTCGTTCAGTATGCACTGTCCGCTCATGTACCCACCTCCAACTTGTCACTTGAGTCGCCGTCTTTACATAGTCCAGATGTACCTGTGAGTGACGTAGACTTTTCATTGCTCTTTTCATTGCTCTGTGCGGTTTTGGCTGCTATTCTATATATAATCCACCAAGACACCCGACCATGGTAGTAGCGAGGTGGGAGGAGGGTGTGTACAAAGGGTTGGGACGCAACCAGTAGGAGCGTATGAGTTGCACTTAGTGGGAATTCCACGGTTTGCAGCCCAAATGGGGTTCAGCGGCTTACACACGCCGGGTAGACACACGCTCAATGTCATGCATAACTATTTATTGAATTCTAAACACTTCTGGAAAGACACGGTTGTCTAAAACGGGTTGCAGTGAGAATACAACAGTAAGTGAATGAAAAGATGGAACTCTGGAGAGAGCAAAATACAACACAATAGTGAAGCCGCGGCATAACAAACGGCGCATAATTATTTATTGATGGTTGAACACTTCTGGAAAGACACAGTTGTCTAAAAAGGGAGGGTTTGAGGATACAACAGAAAGAGAATGAAAAGATGGAACTGTAGACTTTTCATTGCTCTGTGTGGTTTTGGCTGCCTTTATATATATATATATATAATCCAACCAAGACACCCGATCACGGTAGTAGCGAGGGGGGTGTGAACAAAGTGCAGGAGCATCTAAGAAGACGCACGTTTATCACGGATGCGAATTGCTGCATGTAGCGTGTAAAACAGTTTGCTATGGTGCATGCGCGCGTGTGTCGTAACCGAAAACTCGGTTTTTAAAGACTGCCCACTTCATTGTGTTTTAACCTCAGTTGTAAAGGAATGTTTTAAGGACCCCATGGGATACCCCTCGGTTTTGGTTGCTTTTCTATATATAATCCACCAAGATACCCGACCACGGTAGGAGGGGGAGCGTATGAGTCACACTTAGTGGGAATTCTACGGCTTGCAGCCCGAATGGAGTTCAACGACTTACCCACGCCTCTCTGCGCTGGGTAGATACACAGTCAATGTCATGCATAATTATTTATTGAATGCTAAACACTTCTGGAAAGTCACGGATGTCTAAAACGGGTTGGTGTGAGAATGCAACAGTAAGTGTATGAAAAGATGGAACTCTGGAGAGAGCAAAATACAGTACAACACAATAGTGAACCTGCGGCATAACAAACGCCACGTGGCTCAGACGTGCATGCGGACTCTTACCACAGACAAAAGGGACTAACTGGGTGGTCGGTGAGTTTTTGCATCTGGGCAAATGGGCAGGCAGTGTGAATGCCTAGAGAGCGAGGGTAGACACCGGCCGGTGAAAAAGGAGCGTTGGTGGGCAGGAAAACGTCTTCCGTGTTCCTGCAGGAGCATCTAAGAAGACGCATGTTTGTCGCGGAAGCGAATAGCTGTATGTAGCTGTGGTATAGCTGGTCCACAGCTAACTGTGCAAAAGCCATTCGTTTTAAATAAATGATCGCGGCTTAGCGAGGGGACGTTGGGCCACAGCGGGCCATGGGGCGATCCGTAGGGTGTGGGCATTTCTCACTGAGTGCAAAGGTGAGGAACTGCCCACATTCGTGATTGTCCCATGGCTAATGCTGCAGCTGCTGTGGCCCGCGTCATTTTAAAAAGCACGAGGCGGCTGAGAGAAAAAAGATCGAGATCAGGAAAGAAAGGAAAAGAGGACGGAGGTTACAGGGAGCGAGGAAGCATGCGGTACAGGAGAGACAGACCGCGTGCGTCGTGTGTAGTGGCGATCGAGCTCTCGAGGGCAGCTGTGAGGAAGCTGGGTGTTAGGCCGACACCCAGGTGTTTGAGTTGATGTTGCTCCCGCTGAGCGACCATGTAGCGGGAGTGACCAGGTGAAAGCGATGAGCCGCAGAATGCCGTGGAAAGGCAGCGGAAGTCGGGAGGCTTGGTGGTGGAGTCCCCAATGTGTGCGTCCTGGTCATTGGTGGACATCAAGTCTCGGGGACTGGGATGAGAGCCAAACCGAAGCCAAGGATCGGGAGGTCTCCAGTCTCGCGTGTGTGTAAGAGGAGGGCAGCTGCAGAGAGCGTCTTGCCTGCTGCTAAGCCCAAACTGGATAAGCAGGTGAGACGCTAATAGAAACGATGCACCGGATTTGTTGGTTGTTTTAAAGACTGCTTCCATGAGAAGATTTTAACCTCTGGTTTTTGAGGATTGTGCTTTTTTTTTCTATTTATTGATTTTAACCTCCACCTTTTCCTTTTATGGATTATTTATTTATTTATTTAAAGAACTTTTGAACTGCAATATTTATTGGAACACTGTTTTGTTGTTTAAATAAAAGCACTATTCACTTTTTGTACCACCCCTTGCTCAGATATTTATTGCCTCCACTGACTAGCTCACTCGGTTTCATTATCGACGGTGTTGGGTTCAAGTGCTTCCAAAAATCAGATGGGAGTGTGGAGCCACAACCCACATCGTCACAGTAGCGTGTAAAACAGTTTGCTATGGTGCATGCGGTCATGCGTCGTAACCGAAAAGTTGGTTTTTAAAGACTGCTTACTTCACTATGCTTCATCCTCAGTTGTAAAGGATTGTTTTAAGGATCCCATGGGATACCCCTCGCAAACCGTTTCACACGCTGCATATGGCGATTCACCTCTGCGAGAAACATGCCTCTATGAACAATCAACATAGCTCGGAGGTGCATGACATGCACATGACATTAACCTGACCTGCACTGTATGTGGCCTTACGACAGACGAATATAAATGACGCCATTTTTCCTGTGTCGTCACGTCTGAGTTGGTGGGCGTGGCCCTGCTAGTTGTCATCGTATCCAATGGTCTTGGAGTTGGTGGGCGTGGCTCTTTCCTGCGTGCGCCATAGGTGTCTCACTTGTCGGCGGCTTAGTGAATCCACGCCCCTTCCGGCGTGCTTTCCATGGTTGTCTTGCCTTAGTGAATTATATATACAGTATAGATAATAATAATAATAATACCAATAACATTTTATATAGTGCTTTTCTCACTGCTCCCACTGTTTTACACAGACAGAGGAGGACCTGCTTCAGTCACCACCAATGTGTAGCACCCACCTGGATGATGCGTCGGCAGCCATTACTGAGCCAGTATGCTCAACACACTTTAGCCATTAGATGGTGAAGGACTGAGAGAGAGAGACAATTAGAGACATTTGATGATTAGGGGGCCAGAAAGACCAGGCCGTAATGGGCAATTTAGTCAGGTAAATTCCACAAAACATTCCACATTAATGTTTCAGGAGTGACTAAATAAAAATGTTTACCACAGGATAATCATTTTTATTCACGTCTGATTATTGTTATTGAGAATTAACTTGTATTTGTGTTAGCTTTTATTATACTGTAGTTGTTTAAGTCAGTAGCTGACAAATCAATTGGTCTTTCAGCTTGTTTTATTATAGAGCTGCCAAAGATATTGTACCTTTATTAAAATGAAGAAATGTACAGCTTTTGTAGGACTTAAAACGAAGGCAAAGTATTGACGGACCGTAAAAAAGATATGATATCTATAGTAATGTGTGCATATATGGAAAAGCATGGCAACAAGAATTATAGCACAGTAAATTATATTATGGTCTTTCCGAGTTAAAGCCGGAAGAAATGTTTCAAAAGGTATTACAGAAAGACGAGTCTTCAGACCAGGTTTTAACTACCATGATTGATGGAGCCTCATGAATTGGCAAAAGCAGTTAGAGAAGGAGCCACAAACCTAAATGTTCACCATGAGCAGAAAATCCTCAAGTAAGCATCAGTTCTGGTTTCATAAGATCTCCATTTTTCTCATACATTTAAAGGAGGTCAGCATGATAGACTGGCATTTTTGGGCACTGTTAGTTTTGGAGCTTATTACAAGAATGTTATAGATGGTTCTCTATCTGACACAAAGTTTTCATCAAAGAGATCATAGTGTTTGGTTTGAACCAAAACATTTTATGCCTTCATTTTGAGCTTGATCCTAATGATTTTTTAAAATAATCATAGCAGACAGTAAAAATGAAAGTAAAGTAACTACCTAGCACTGTCCTTTATTGGGACTTTTTAAACAACCTGCAAACAAATGCCTTAAGTACAAAATATGTTAACCAATAGTAAGCGACAGTAAAGTCCTGCATGGGATATGCCTAGCAGATCCTGCACAGTGTTTTATACTGCTACAATAAAAGAGTCGACATGTTTTCATTAACTTTGCACACCTTACTGAACAAAAATCAAAATATGTCAAGTACTCAGAGGATCTAATTACATAACAGTTTTGTGCCAGGTGAAAACTCTGTGCATTACATGTTAAAAAGCATTTTGAAGTTTGGAAATTATTTATATAGATGCAGCCGGATTCGAATGAATCTCAGATGAGCTGAAACTAGCTGGATTAAAAAAAAACACATCATGTGCAAAATGGACGTGGTTTTTATTATTTGTTGGTTCATCAGTGACAACAGATTTGTTGTGTAGTTCTGGATGTTACTATCCCTTAATCTCGGAGCTGCCTTGACTCTGTGAGATCGCCTTCTGCGCTCTCGTACACTTTGATGATGCAAACAGCAACAGTTCCAATGTTGTTCCGAGGTACAATCCCTCCTTCCACATATAAGAATAAGACTCTGTGGGACGGTCAGGTGAGTGGTTGTATCTCCTGGGTATTCAACTGGGCACCCTCTTTGCTCGATGTTTCACTGACAGTAGGACAGCCAGATATTATGATGCTGTTTGGTTCTGTCTTTATGTAAGAGGGCAGTCTTTAGTTATTTTTTTTTAGGGAGATGATGTATAGCTGAGATTACTTCTCTTTGTATCACATCACATGCTTGTGTAAAAAAATAAATAATCAATTTTTTAGTCTTTTCAATTTTTTTAATCAATCTATTATCTGAATGCAGATGGGGAGCTGGAGCCTATTGAATGCTGCAATGGAAAAGTAAAAAACAACTGCAACCTTGAACTGGAGGAGCAAGTTGACAACAGTTTTTCAACAGAAATATTTGGACAGATTTTTTCTGGTCTTTCCGCATCCTAAAAGTTATGCATGGTCTTTAAACTAAGCATTCTAAATGAGCTCTGTATGAGTGTGAGTGTGTGAATGAGTGGGCTGTTTCAAGTCTTGTGCCTAATGATATTGAGATAGGTTCTTGACCCCCTCAGCTCTTGATTGGATTTAACGGCTTTGACTATGTTATTTTATTTGGACAGAAAAAAAACAAAACCCACTCAAATTAGAAAATGTATTCAGAATTTTTCTAAGATAAGTAACAAAGGCCTGAATCCTGTCTCTTCTTGATTTTCCTCCCATATTTTAAAGATGTGCAAGTCAGAACAATTGGTCACTCAAAATGTTGCATAAAGGTAACTTATACTGACTTGGTTCTCACTTTGAGCCAAGGGTTAGCAGAATTGCCATTGGCTCTCTGTGACACTAAACTGGGTGAGCATTTGTGAATATTTGTCGTTTGTCCTCATTGTATACTTATTTACTGTGTGTAGGTGTGCCAATATCTTCATTAGTTTGGGGATTTCTTGAGTAAAATTGTTTTAATGCAGCCCTGCAGTGTTTGAAAAAATATCCATATATTTTTCATATACAATATATTGACTGTTTTTTATTTTGAAATTTGCATGTCATACTCTAGCCAGTTTTTTGTGTTGTGTATTAAATGTTCATTAGAGTACCAAGGATATGCAAGGTGCATTCTCTAACACTAGAGACGTGCCAAGAGTTAAGCGAACTTCATACTGTCTCTCTTTTGCATTTTTGTATCATTGTGTCAAACCTTTTTACGTCGAGAAGGTCACCTGAAACAGACAGCATGTGGAAGTCACACAGCAGGCGGGATGTCTTGTGGAGCAGAGTTCTGTCATGTTAACTAGCTTAATCACTTCAGTTTCATTTTAGGCCACATGGTATTTATAAATATTTGTCTTCAGCATTAAAAGAAAGCCTGAAGGCAACTCTGTTCAATTAAATGCAGGTTCTTCAGTATTTTCAAGCATGTGCTAAACTTTTTTTGTGGCATTATACAATTCGATAAAGTGGCAACAAATATGTTTTTTTGTGAATATGAATTAATAAAGTCATGCAGTTTTAATTTTATAGTAGAATGTAGTGTATGGGTAAACAGTCCATCCAACCCACTATATCCTATGCTCGATTGCCACACTTACTCTAATTGTCAAGTAATATAAAGTTACTCATCTTCTTTCCACGTACAGTAGTTTTTGTAAGTGTAAGAAACTTTCTCATTGCCTGAGACCTGCTATTTTAACTCACTTATGTACTTGGTTTCCAAGATTTTTGACATGAGACAGCCATTTATGTTTAGCATGTGTAGATTTAGGCAAGTTTTGTTTAGATAGAGGGGCGCAGATTCAACTAACAGAGCTTCTTCTGTCTCACACTGTTTAATACAGGGGCCTCAGTTCCTGGAGGCCCCCAATGCCTGTAGATTTTCATTCCATCGACTTTCTTAATTAGTAGCCAATTACTGCTGCCAATGGAGCATGGTTTGTGGCCTTCATTTGGACTGACTTGCCTGTTAAACTGTTTCTTTTTTACTTAACCAGCTGCCAGTTAGCAATAAGCACTGAGCTGCTTCAGTGTCTCAATAGTATTTCTAATGGCTTTATTTTTATGCTGCAGCCGATTTTTATAATTAGATTCCAGTTCTTATTGTTAACAGTAACCATTTCTTCATTCAATTATACTGCCTGGCAGTGTAAAGTGTGTTCCATTAATACCAGTAATTGACTATGAATTAAAAAAGTGGCTGAAACGAAAACCAGCAGCCCACCAGAATGTGAGTTAAAGAGAACAAGGCATACTGAAACTTCCATGAAATACCTGTCTAGACAGGGTCCTGACAGAACCTGCACATATCCCTCTCTTTCCTTCACTCTCTGTTTAGAAGCCAAATGTGACTTGTCAGACAGACAATTCACAATATACTAAAGATATAATGTATCATGAAAATATATTCAGTTCTGTTTGTGGCATTTGTGTATGGCAAGTTTAGGACAAACTAAGAGCACTTAATGCTACTGTATTTACAACTATAATGCACTAGGACTAAAATACTAAACTGTACAACACAGAATAAAACATTTTAGAAATAAGTCTCAATGAGTAACAAGTCATTATAATATACAGTATAGTCCAATTAACATGATAACAGAGGAGTAAAAGACAAAAACTTCAATCAGTAGCATTGCTAGAAGAAAGTGAACGTCTGTGGGATGTCCATGGCCACTTCGAAAAGACATAGTCACAGACCTCAGCTAACTGGCTGCCCACCCTCTTCTATGTATTATGCAGTATTATAAAGACATTCAGAAATCTGCAACATGCAATGAGAAACAGATTGAACCTCAAATGCTTCAATGTGCATAATGTAAAAGAGTAAATGGGGCAAGGGCAACACACAGGAAGCCTCCAGGCCAGGAGGCTTCTGTTCGGAGCCTCATTCCTTCTTTTGCTAGAAAGTCAGTGTTTTATGTGCACTGTTTGGTCAAGGTACTCAAACATTTTGAGAGAGCTCATTCCACAGCCCCTTACTTTCATGCTTTAATGCCACAGAAGCACCTTTCCTGCTCTGAATATCACTTTTTTTCCCTCTTCCCCTCCCTGACTCTCATACAGGTCAATGTCAGGCTCTGCTTCTGCCAAATGATCACTTTGTTCACCGAGCAGCACTTTACAATACTGTATATAAACAGTACAGCAGCGCAGCAAGTAAAGATGCTGCATAAAGGTAATTGTTTCATATCCTATGAGGTTGAGTGGAAACTATGGATATATGTCTAACTTTAATAGAGTTTTATGGTGTAGTTTCCATTTATACTAGCTGTCTCCTGTGACTCCGCCCGCACAATAGTGAAGCAGGACACATTTTAAAAATCAATAAACAAACAGGTATCGCTAGCTAAGCAGAGGCAAGCTATACTCCAAAACGTGGCCAGAGGTAGACCGATTCAAATGGAGGCTGGCGCGTGAGTGATGAGGGCCCCACCCGACTCCCCACTCCTGACATCACACTTCCCCCTCCCCTCAGCCTGCAGCCTCTGTCTCGACTTAGTGTGAATGTATCTCTCCTGCAAGCGAACTATGATACTTAGTGCAATGAGCAAAGTCGCAAAATCCACCAGAATGTTCAAGCAAATTCTAGAAAAAAAAAACAACAATCTAAATCCATTAAGTAGTTCTCTCATGAAAAGCTGACAGACAGACACATAGACAGAAAGACGTTGGATTTTATATATAGAGAGAGAGATAAACATAACTAAACATATTAAACAAAACTAAACACAAAGCTGTGGTGTGTAACTGTATTCTGTCCAGAGATTGAAGCTTTTTCTTCTGAGATAATGTCATCTCTCTCTGGAGCTATGGAGCTAGATCTCCCTCCTCTACTCTTTCTCAATATGTTCTGATTATATAAATATGAGTACAATAAAATAATGGACGGATGGCCCCATAAAATTTATGTAATAATAATGGAGTAGTGATGATACATACATGTATGTTTGGTGCCTTCCCCATTTTCTACATGATGCTCTATCTATCTACTGTATCTATCTATCTATCTATCTATCTATCTATCTATCTATCTATCTATCTATCTATCTATCTATCTATCTATCTATCTATCTATCTATTGAAAGGGTGGAAGGAAACTGTCTCCCAGGGCCGCATTATAGGTGGCAGCATCCCTCTCGTGGACCTCCTAAGTGAACTCCTGCATGGCTGCATAGGCGTTGTAGTCCCGATGGCCAACCATAATAGGTTTCCCGGGAGCTGCAAAGGGGGTGCTGCTGGAAGAAGTATTCCTAATATTAAGGAGGTTATGGAAGTGCTGTCTGGGTGCAATATGATGGCACAGGAATTACTCACGTGTGTGGGATAAAAGAAGTAACTCTGCTTCATCCAGGCAAGTAGGAGTCAGAGAAGCAGGAAGGTCAAAGATCACCTGGGAGGAGTGGAGGAAGAAAACAGAATAAAAACTTGCTTTGGGTATTGTGTGAAGAGCCTGTAAGAAGTGATTTTGTCAAGCAGAAATGGTCCTGTGAACCTAGGCCTGTTGTTTTGACTTTGTGTCTGGGGTTTTGGGGCTCTACAGGCCACACTGTAAACCAGCGGGAATTAGTTCCTATGGCCCGGCTGGGAATTAAATAGTGTGTTGCATCTGTGTGTGTGCTATATTTTTAATTTAAGGATTTATACTTTCATTTTCATATTAATAAACATAACAAAAGGAAACATTTTGACTAAATTTTGTTGTTCTGTAACATTGCAGACAGATTATTTTTTTCCTGTAAATCTTTAATTCTAATGCAGTATCACAAAAGCACAGATGCAGATTGTTAGCAAATAAACTGGCACAGCATAGTTTTGTCACACAATTACTGACAGACTGTATGTTGTCTGGGCATCTGCAGTCAAGATCTGTTCACAGACAGCATTGACAAACATCTGTTCTCTGAATATATGAGCTTTATTGTACAATAATTTTCTTCTGTATAAAGAATTTTAAAGATGTCATATTATAACTGCGTTATGTTGCATTTGGTCCAAGTTACTATCATTTAATCTTGTGAAGGCAAGATATGCAGTTAACTTAACTTCATTGTATAAACAAATAATTTAGTAAGTCTTTAACATACATTATCTAATTTTGGAACTCGTATCTAGGACATTACTCATTCTCAGACCTGCTTAATTCAATACATAAATACAAAAGGCTAGTGCCAGTACTGTGACTTTTTTTCCTTCAAAGATGGTACAACTTGACTTTTCTTTCCTTCAAAGATGGTACAACTTGCTTCCAACAGGGCTCATGTATTTAGCCAACCAAAAGAGTACATTTTTTTGGCAACAGCTTGGGAATCCTGTGTTTAAATCCTGGATCCTGAGTCAGTGTAAGATTCAGGAATAGTGTACTGTAAGAGACATTATTAGTAAAACCTGGTGCATGTTGTGGATCAGATCACAGTCCTGTTTTAATGGAAATCGGAATAGCTCTTAAAGAGATTTTTAGCCAACATTTAAGAATAATGTGGGTTGTGAGTAAGTTAGAGGACTCTGCAAAAGAGAAATAAATGAGGAGAAAGTAAACCTTAAGATGGGAAGTAAGGCAATGAAAGAACAGTCAGAAGAAATGTGGGAGGATATAGAGTGTAAGAGACGGCTGGTAGCTCAACCTGGCCTGGACGCCCCTACAATGGAAGGATGGGGAAGGCACATTTTCAAGGACACTGCCTCCCCCAAAACACTAGATGGCAGCTCTCCTAGAGTGTAACAGTGCCCCGGATTCCTACAGGGCATCATGGGACTTGGAGTTTGGTTTTTCAGCCCTGTTGGGTACGATGGGTACCTCCTGGAGGAGCTGTGAGAGGAGCTGGAGTTGGGAGGTAGAGGACACAGCTTGTTGGGAGGTGTGGAGGAGAGATTTTGAGAATTAAATATTATTGTGTTCATTTGTTTATTGTGGCTGAGGTGCTTTGAGCACTATTTATTTAAACACAAGAGATTAAACAGCTTCTTGGTGCTTTTAAAACGTGTTGTCAGTGTCTGTGTGTCGGGTTAAGCGCTGGTATAGCCCATTTAATGTTACAAAAGGAAAGCATACTTAAGACGGTGAAGGAGTTAGGTTGGAAAAAGAGGCAAGAAAAAAAATGGATGACAGTAGAAATACTGGAAAAAGATGAAGGAAACAAGGAATGTAAGGAATATGGAAAGAGAATAATGTAAACAGAAGGATAATGATTTCAGCAGAGAAATAGAGAGAAACTATAGAAAGACTAAAGAGTAAGTTGCAGAAACTAGACAGGAATTACTGCCCAACGTTTTATTGGGAAACTGAAGAAGATGAGATCATGAAAATGGAGTACACGCAAGACTAAAGAAGAAGTATAGTACACTGGTGGCAAGTGAGTAAGAGATGGGAACAACATATTGGGAAAGAGTTGCGACTTATAGTGGAGGAAAAGATGGAGAGAATAGATGAGCAGGAAATAAAGAAGTTGATCAGGAAATTGAGAAAGAATAAAGCAGCAGGAGATGAAAGGATTCCAAAAGAATTTCTACAAGTGATAGGGGTAGTGAGGAATTGGATGAAATAAAATTATTAAATTAAATATACCTATGATACATAAGACAGGGGGCGGCAAATGAGTGTGAAGATTAAAAAACAAATGGTTTGATAGCACATGCTGTGAAGGGTGCTGCTGCAGGTAGTGAAAGCAAAAATAACACCAGTAATAGAGAAATGCCTGAAAGAAAATCAATAGATTTCAGAAAAGGGAAAAGAAACAGGATGGGCTATACAGTATATGGTAAGGATGATAGTGGAAGGAATGATTGAAAAGAAGAACAATATATTCATGAGCTTCACTGATTATGTTATTTTTTATTGAGTGAAAAATAAACTGTTAGATATATGGGACAAAATAGGTAAACTGAGTCACAAGGATTCCACTCAACCTCATATTATATGGAACAATTACTGTTATGCAAAATGATTTGCGGACAGTTTGCACTGGAAGAAGAAAGCAAAGATCAGGACAAATTTCAGGAGAAAGAGGGGAAGTGCATATTAAGGGAAGAGAAAGACAAGAATGCATATTATCAGCCATGTTATTGAACATATATAGTGAATTTCTCATAAAAAAGACATTAAAAGAGCAGTAGCAGATAAAGATAAACGGAGAAGAGATCACAAAAATACATTATACAGATGATACTGTTGTACAGTATCAAGAATGGAGGATATGTACAAGGAATCTACAAAGTGTGCAAGGAGTATTGAATGGAAGTAAATGTCAGATTATTATGAAAGCTGAAATAATCCAATGTCATTAGCAAGAAGAGAATTTCATAGGCGAATATAGTATAAAAGTGGAATTAGAGAAGTAAAGGAATATAAATACTAAGGAAGCTGGATTAAAGAGCGAGAGGATTGCTTGATGGTCATGAAATGAAGAATAGGTAAAACAAAGAAGAGCTTCTGGGACTGCAAAGAATTCCTGAGAAGGAATCTTGGCATTGACCTTAAATAGAAATTTCTAAGAACATATATCTCTCCAGTGTTAGATACTACTACAACATTTAATAGGGTAAAAACCTTTGAGATGTGGTGCTACAGATGAATTATGAAAATTAGCTGGACAGAAACAAATGCAGAAGTGAGGATGGGTATAGAAAAAAAAAAATATGATGGAGGAGATGATGAGAAGAGATTCTTGGAACATGTATTGAGGGGTTTCAAGTAGGAATAGAAGAAAGAATACTGTAGGTGCAACCAGAGACAAAGCAAGACAAGGAGAATGTGGGATGATGATATAAAAATATAAAAACATGGTCAGAATCGAAAGAATAGGGGGAAGGAAAAAAGGCAGAAGATAAGAAGAGGTGGAAGGCAATGGTTGCCAACATTTAGATCGAAGAAGGCACATATGAAGAAGAAGAAAGGCTTGTTGACAGTCCCATACTCAGCCTATTCTTATCTGGAGTGTGTAATGCATATAATCTGTTACACACCAGTAAAATCAATTCTACTTACACCTCACTTTGGAGGAATGTTGTGTGTCTTTTTAAAAATGTGACATCCTGCATATTTTTCCATGGAAGGTCACACAAAAATTCAGTATTGTGCACATTGTTGTGCTTCCTCCATCAGCAAATCTCACTACTCAAAAAGTTGCACCTTCCCTTGCTATTACTTAGCAGCTGCCCTTTTCTATTTGTCATTTCCTACAGAAAAAGGTGAGGCTATGCACCAAGGAACCTTGAGTTACTTTTCTGTCTTAGATGCATCTTTAGCATTATGATTTCCAAGATTGTCACCATAAATGGCAAAGTGGTGATCACACAACCATAATAATATCTCAGGGCACAACAAAATGTCTGCATGTTACAGGAAATGAGTCAGGTGTTTTTTAACTAGAGATCCTTATTTAAATACTGGCAGACCATTGTGGAATTAATGCATGTAAATGGTTCCAGACTGGATTAAACACCTTCAATGGTACAATTTTTACTGGAAGCGAACCATAGATTGTTTCACAAATTTTTTTGTGAAGCAAAATACCAAGTTTTGCTGCAAATTCAATTTTGTGCGAATAATTCCACTCATTACAACCTAAATAAAGTTTGCATGTTCTCATTATGCCTACTTTGATTTTTTCCATGTACTTCAGATTTCCTTTCAAAGAATGTTAATTTAATTAAAAAGTCTAATTTAGCCTTCTTTGAGTGAGTGTCAATGTCTGGGAGTGTGCCCAGTAGGTATTCATACCTGTCAGCCCAGAGCTGGCTTTTTGTCTTGATCCCAGTGCTGCTGGTTTAAGCACCAGCCTTGATGTCAAATAGGTGAATTTGATGATTAATTAACAATGTCTCAGTTACAAGAATGTGAATAGTTTATTCTGGCAGAAACAAACTCAAAGCAGATATGTACCATAGGCAGTTCATCAGTGAAATGAACAGGTGAAATTAAAACAATTTGATCTGACACATGCCAGTTCCATTTACCATTTTTCCATATACCAGACAGTACATTCATGGAGGTATCAATAAGAAAAAGCAGTGTAATAAAATATAGTTGAAAATAACTTGAAACAAAAGGGTTAACATATAGGTTGAGCCGGAAAAGTAAAAAAAAAAAAAGAGAGATTTGCATTTAAATAAAGTTATCCTCCAGTTGACTTGACCGCACACATTTATTGATGTTTGGAAAAATGAGCAGTACATCTAAATGAAACCTCTACGAGTTTGCTCACCTACGCACTCTGCTCCCTGTGTTCATTTCAGAGGTTTCATTTTTCACTCTTTTTTGAAGTGTTTCAGGATTTATCCCTAGAGCTCTGAACTGGAGTATGAAGACTCTTATTTTTCTAGAGGCAAGGCCAAATGGAAGCTGGAAGAGAAGAAACATAGCAGAGTTTAATAGAAACAAGAGGGCTCTTTATTTTGCATGTCTTCATCTCGATACTGAGTGGGATGGAAATTGCAAATATTTAATGTTGGGCCTCAGGGCACAGATGAACAAAATTCATTGCTCTTTTCTTGAAGGGGCAGCAGGCTGAGTTCCCTGTAACCCTTCTGCAGAAGCAGAATGATAACTTGTTTCGAGTAGCTTCGGCACATTGATGCCTTTGATATACAGAGCAGACCTAGTGATGGATTTTGCTTTCACTCATGGAGAGGACCCAGTTTGTGTCAGTACTACACATATTTTGTGACTCACATCTGCACTGATCTGGTTTCAGTTTGTGGCATGGATACTGTGTGTAGTTGCACATCTTTCCTGTACCCATGCAGGTTTTCCCTGCGTGTTTTACTTTCCTTGTGTGTGAGTTAAGTGTGCTGTGCCTTTTTTTCTGAGGTAGCAATGCTACCCAAAATCATACATTCAAATCTAAACCAGTCAATATATGTGTGTAATTTAAATGTTTGTCCCATGTCTGTGTGGACTTTTATACATGTACTCTGATTTTCCTCTCACATCTCCAAGGCATGTGTGTTAGGTTAATTGATGACTATAAACTGGCCCTGTATATGTGGTTATAGGATTGTGCATAACATGGTAGAAGAGCTTGGTTAAGGGTTACAAAACAAAAGACTGTAGAGACTTACACAAGGACACAAGTGGCTCAATGGCTGACTTATGAATGACCATTTAAACACACTAGCTGGCTGGCAGAGTGGCTTCAGATAACTACCAAATAATTACAAATACTCAAAAGTATCAGCAAAGGTGATCCATCTGAATTCTTTATTGTAAATAGTGAATGGCATAATCGAGGACACTAGAGGAAAAAGACAAGAAGTACTTCACACAAAGAATTACGGGGATTTAAAACAATCATCCATCCATCCATTATCTAACCCGCTGAATCCGAACACAGGGTCACGGGGGTCTGCTGGAGCCAATCCCAGCCAACACAGGGCACAAGGCAGGAACCAATCCTGGGCAGGGTGCCAACCCACCGCAGGACACACACAAACACACCCACACACCAAGCACACACTAGGGCCAATTTAGTAACGCCAATCCACCTAACCAGCATGTCTTTGGATTGTGGGAGGAAACCGGAGCGCCCGGAGGAAACCCACGCAGACACAGGGAGAACATGCAAACTAAAACAATCATTCAGTTAGGTAATTGAAGCAGAAAGCTTGACAACCTTAAAAAAAAAAGTTTCAAGTGTGGGAATCAGCCCTTGACACAGACAGACATGAGGACACACAAAGTCTAAAACACACCCGTTTATTTTGCCTTCTTCCCTCACACAGCACACAGTGCACAAATCACCAACAATAATGCTCTCTGTCCTTTTCTCCTTCTTTCTTTCTTTCTTTCTTTCTTTCTTTCTTTCTTTCTTTCTTTCTTTCTTTCTTTCTATTCTCCTGCCACCTCCACTCCTCTCCCGCAAGCTTCATCCTCTTCCACCTGACTCCGGCTCCCGAATAGAGTGAGGCAGCCCCTTTTATGGCATACCCAGATGTGCTCCAGGTGTTCCTGGAAACAAATTGGAAATAATAGAAGGTGTGCGGTGTGATGGTGTGCATCATTTAAAAATACTCAACACCAAATGTATTAATTTACAGTGCCTTAGTGTTTTTGCTCTTTCTTCTAGATTCTTGACATTTGCATTTTAGACAGTCAAAAGGCCTTACATTCTTAGACTTTAGAATTTAATAGAGCTTTTGATCAAACATGTAAAGGATTTTTTGTTTTTATTTTCACATCCTTACCCTATTACAATGTACTGCTAGTCACATTTTATGCAGTGGAGTTATTTTTATAATCATGAACTTTTTGAAAAATCAAAAGAAGCTTTATTATAGGTGTACATGTGATAGCCTAACATGCATTTGTCAGTGCACAAGTTACCATGTGCTCAGACAGAAGGCTGTATTCAGCTGTAGCACGTGCTTATATACAGTAAAAGACACTTCTGTTTGATTGTGAAGAAGACAGGATGGTGGATGGATGGGTGGGAGTCCAGCTTTACCCCAGAATCACCACAACCATGCATTTATGATGTAGTCAGAGCTAGTTAAACCGTCCTTCTTTACATGACTTGTTTTATTTTTTGGCTTTTGCAAACTCCATGTATGGAGTTATTAAAGTTAAGTGACCAAAAGGAGTATACTGTTAGTAGTATTTTTAGGTTTAGGTCATTGTAAATAGAAATTGAGACAAGGGAGATACTATAAATTAATGAATTGGATTAATTCTTAATAGGGAACAACTAGATATCATAGTCAAGATTGCTTAATCAACCCACCTAAAATAGGTAACTAAAGCATACATTTAAATTATTTTTGTAATAGAGTATTTGCTTTATTTTTAAAGTATAGAGGAGGATTTAAGTCAACCTTTCAGTTAGATGTGATTGCAGCTGAGATGACACATGCATAACGACACCCTGAATATAAAGCAAGAGTTCAAGTAAAGAATGGAATTATAAATATAGAAAAAAAACAACTTTAGTTACTTGGGTAGCTGTATTTTTAAATGGAAAGAGAAATTTAGAGGAGTCACAAAGTCAAAATAACAAGCCAGAGATTGTAACTGTAAACACATCAGATAGGTAAACAAAGCTCAGGACATGAACCACAAATCAAAATCAGGAGAACAATGCAGGGTTTTAAAGCCAAAAGGGGACCCATAACCAGTGCCAACTCAAGGAGATGTTAATCAACAAAGGAAATTTTCATAATCTGTATATATCAACAAGAATGGTTTTCTTTGAAAGAATCTGAATTCTCAGATGATCAGGAAATGCAAAGCACTGACCTTTTATATAACTGCATTGATGATGTCACACATCATGCTGTCCTGGTTGTTTTGTCTGGTAACAGCATAGCAACTGTCAACAGAAGTCGTGGTGCTGGTAGCAAAGAAAATATGGAGCCATGGGAGAACATAATTCATTTTCAAAATTGTTAAAAACGTGTTAATTTCTTAATCTTCGAAATCCTGTAAATGATGTTTGAAAATTGTTAAAAAACTTTGAAACGATTAAAAAAATGAATTTTCCAGCCAGATCATGGCAAAAACAAAATGTAAGAAAACTAACCTAAAATATAACACAAAAAAATTTAACTTGCAAAACATCCTGATAGTAAACTGCAGGTTGCACATCTTCAGATTCCACATCTTCAGATTCCAGTTTCTCCCTTAACCCTCCAGGTACAGCTTTAGCAATGCCAAATGTAATTTTATTAGGTGATGACATTTTTATCACTACTGAATGGTTTCTATTGTCATATGATTGTTTTTTAATCTGGGTGTCCTGACATTAGTGAGACAGGTTCAGATTTGATTTTTGACTCATCCTAATACATAAATTTATTTTTTTTTTATTTGTTTTGCTAAACATTTTTTAGTAAATATAGAATATCACAGATGACAATTTAATTAATTTAAATGTACCTGGTCCTAGGAGAATATACAGACCTCTCAGGTATGTGAATTGCCCATAATTAAACTGTTTATAAGTAATAAGTATTATTAAGATGACATTTATTTAATTAACACATGATCATGCATTTATCTAAATTAGGAATTAAGACATCTGTTTGCCTGTTTACATTTATTATTTAGTTTTTTAATTCATATTTGGTTAGGCTTGGCAATGTGGTGCAGTGATTAACTCCACTGCCTCACAGTTCTAGAAGGTTATATGGAATTTGCGTGTTCACCCTTTGTTCATTTGGTCTTTAGCAAGTGTTTTTGTTTCCTCTTAAATTCCTAAAAATGTTTATATTATGTTAATTGGCTATTCTAGTTTTGCATGTTATGATTGCATATGGGTGGTCTGGCATCCCCTATATGGTTCATTTAAGTCTTGTGGCAAATACAGCTGTGTTAGGATCTTCCATGCTGTGATCCTCTGCTTGAAACAGTAGATTTAAATACACCAAACCATTCTTTTTCTAGAACGGTGTTATTTTTTATCTATTAATTATATTTATTTTCCCCCTTTAATGGCACATATTCCATTTTATGATGGCTTCTCTTTCACCATTAAATGTTTTTGTAATTCCCTTTGTCTAAATTCAGTACTAACTGATGATAATGGAATGTTGTGAGGACTTTGTTCAGCCAAAAATCAGTGAGGTCCAATGTGAAATGCGGAGGCCAATACATTTGATTTATCTTTTTTGTTCAATACATTTCCCTTATCTGTGAACATTGCCTGAGGATGAAACATTTACATTGAATAATTCATCAGTGTCAAAGGTGAAACATAAACAGATGTTGGCATTCGTACAATGAATTAACAGTTGGTCTGACAGTATCAAAACAGAGGAATATGTGCACAATGTAAAATAATGTGTATCTATTAAAAAAATATTCTGTTGTTTGTTATTATATACACTGTGTGCACAATTATTAGGCAAGTGAGTATTTTGACCATATCATCATTTTTAATGCGTATATTCCAACTCCAAGCTGTATTAACTTGAATGCTTATTGGATTTAAGCACGTCAGGTGATGTGTATTTGTGTAATGAGGGAGGGTGTGGCCTAAGGAGATCAACACCCTATATCAAGGTGTGCAGAATTATTAGGCAGCTAGTTTTCCTCAGGCAAAATAGGCCAAAAAAGAGATTTAACTGACTCTGAAAAGTCAAAAATTGTAAAAAGTCTTTCAGAGGGATGCAGCACTTTTGGAATTGCTAAGATATTGGTGTGTGATCACAGAACCATCAAACATTTTGTTGCAAATAGTCAACAGGGTCGCAAGAAACGTGTTGAGAACAAAAGACGCAAATTAGCTGCCAAAGATTTGAGAAGAATCAAACGTGAAGCTACCAGGAACCCATTATCCTCCAGTACTTTCATATTCCAGAGCTGCAACCTACCTGGAGTGCCCAGAAGTACAAGGTGTTCAGTGCTCAAAGACATGGCCAAGGTAAGGAGGGCTGAAACCCAACCACCACTGAACAAGAAACATAAGTTGAAACGTCAAAACTGGGCCAAGAAATATCTGAAGACAGATTTTTTTCAAAGGTTTTATGGACCGATGAGATGAGAGTGACTCTTGATGGACCAGATGGATGGACCTGTGGATCAGTAATGGGCACAGAGCTCCACTCCAGCGTGGAGGTGGGGTACTGGTATGAGCTGGTATTTTTAAAGATGAGCTAGTTGGACCTTTTGCATTGAAGATGAACTCAAAATCAACTCCCAAACCTACTGCCAGTTTTTCGAAGACACTTTCTTCAAACAGTGATACAGGAAAAAGACCATGATTTTTATGCAGGCCAAAGCTCCATCACTTGCATCGAAGTTCTCCACTGCGTGGCCAGCCAGTAAAGGCCTTAAAGATGAAGGAATAATGACATGGCCCCCCTTCCTCATCTGACCTAAACCCTATCGAGAACTTGTGGGCACTTCTTAAACGCTAGATTTACGGGGGAGAAAAACAATACACCTCTCTGAAGAGTGTCTGGGAGGCTGTAGTCACTGCTCCACAAAAAGCTGATCGTCAACAGATCAAGAAACTGACAGACTCCATGAATGGAAAGGCTTATGACTGTTATTGGAAAGAAGGGTGGCTATATTGGTCATTGATTGATTGATTTATTTTTTTTGAAATGTCAGAGATGTTTATTTGTAAATTGTGAGGTGTTTGTTTATTATTCTCACTATAACAGATGAAAATAAACAAGTGAGATGGGAAAATTTTAATTTTTCCTTTAGTTGCATAATAAATCTGCACACTAATAGTTGCCTAATAATTGTGCGCACATATGTATTCCCCTGATGATGTTCACACTCACATTTCCGTTGTGAAACATTCAGGTTTCAGGTTTATTAACATTTTGGATTGACTGATAGCACTGTGTTTGTTCCATATTAAAATGAATCCTCAAAAATACAACTTGCCTAATAATTCTGCACTCCCTGTAGTAGCAGTCTGAAAACATTGTACAATTTTTGTGTATGTGCTGCATTCCTGGTTAGGAAGTAAACTTTTCCACTGAATTAAATGACAGTCCAATACGGGGGTGACCCATCCATACCTAATCAATTAAAAACCGTTCAGAGCTGTTTTTAGACTTGGTGATGTGGTAGTGCAGTGGCCAGAACTGCGGACTCACAGTTCCATAGTATTGCATTTTAATTCTGACCTGGTCACTATTTGTGTGGAGTTCTCTCAGTTTGCGTGTGTAGGCCTTCTCCAGTTTTCCTTCCACATTCTAAACCCAGTCAGTCAGTTATTTTCTAACCCACTTAGTCCAGAAAAGGGTTACAAGGGGGTGCCGGAGCCTATCCCAAGCTGGCATAGGGTTCAAGGCAGGAGCAAATCCCGCACAGGGCACCAGTCCATCATATGGTCAAAACAAACACACACAGCCCAACCACACACTAAGGGCCGGTTTATACTTCACGCTCAGAATGTGTACGCGCCCGCATCATGGCTGCCACGTGTTGCCAGCATTCATTTCATGCGTCCTCTGAGCAGGTCCTCAGAAATTAACATGATGCGTGCGTGAGTTGCAGTACCAGCCAAAAGTCAGGGGGCGCAGTGTGCTAAAAGTCGGAATGTGACCTCAGAGTCTCTGTTTACTATCTACATCAGATCACGACACAGAACACATTAAATGTATGATATTCCAACTCTCTGCACATTTAGAATCTTTAGATTTATACTTGATATCACTTTCATGATGAAATGCATTAAAATGTGTATGTTACATTTTACATATAATTTCGTTTAAATAATGAATACTGTTAATTACACACATGCGGGTGACATGATGGCAGAGCGGTAGCACTGCTGTCTCGCAGGGAGTTATGTTGCTGGTATTTCCTGCTTGGATTCCACACTGTGCTCCAGTTTCCTTCCAAAGATATGCAGATTTGGGGATTTGGTGCCGCTAAAATGACGCTAGTGTATGTGTGTGTTTGTATTCACCTTGCGATGAGCTGAGGCCTCATCCAGGGATTGTTTCTCAGTCGTGCCCAATGCTTGCTGGAATGGACACATCCCTGGATTGATGAATTTAATCAATAAACATCTTTTTCAGCGATATTGTGGTGTTATCAGAATTTAATAAGTTTTCTAGGCAATTCACAACACAGAGAAACCGTACATGTTCTCACCGTGATGATATCCTGGTGGATTCCTCCAGATTTACGTAAAGTACGCGCGCAAGTATAAACACTACAACGCTTGCGTAGCAGGAGCGTCCGCTGCAGCATGCGTCGCGTCGCGTGAAGTATAACTCCGGCCTAAGGGCTCATTTATACTTTACGCTCAGAACGCGTACGCACCCACATCATGGCTGCCACACGTTCTCAGCATTCATTTGATGCGTCCTCTGAGCAGGTCCTCAGAAATTAACGCGACGTGTGCGCGAGTTGCACTACCAGCAAAAAGTCGGGGGGCGCAGTGTGCTAAAAGTTGGAATGTGATGTCAGAGTCTCTGTTTACTATCTACATGTAACAGAAAGCCACTTTGCGGATCCTACGAGATCAGTGTCCGCGCTTCAATGTTTGATGAATAGTTCGATGTGGTGAAGCAAAATGCCAACATACAGATGCATTCGTGGTGCTTTTATATTTAAGCGTCGCATATTCCCGATCGTAATGACACGGTACATTTTAAAAGTCTCACATACCATGTTTTGTGCCGTCATTTTTTTTTTTGCAACTTCAAAACAGCAACATAATGTACAGCACTGTATTTGAGCGACTGAGAAAAAAAATTAAGGACATGGTGAAAACGTGTATTTTGTGATTAATGTGGAAATTTTGGCTTTAATCTCGAAATGTCCACTTTAACCTCGTAGTTTACTTTATCATTAAAGCAGACCATCGTAAACGTCATCCCTGTTTTTAATCGCCACTGCAAGCAGCAATAGATCACCACACAGAACACATTAAATGTATGATATTCCAACTCTCTGCACATTTAGCATCTTTAGATTTATACTTGATATCACTTTCATGATGAAATGCATTAAAGTATGTATGTTACATTTTATAGATAAATTGTTAATTTCATTTAAATAATGAATATTGTTAATAATTACACACATGGGGGTGACATGGTGGCGGAGCGGTAGCACTGCTGTCTCGCAGGGAGTCATGTCGCTGGTATTCCCTGCTTGGATTCCACACTGTGCTCCGGTTTCCTTCCAAAGATATGCAGATTTGGGGATATGGTGCCGCTAAAATGACGTTAATGTATATGTGTGCTTGTATTCACCTTGCGATGAGCTGAGGCCTCGTCCAGGGATTGTTTCTCACTCATGCCCAATGCTTACTGGATTGGACACATCCCTGGATTGATGGATTTAATCAATAAACATCATTTTCAGAGATATTGCGGTAAGGTGTTATCGGAATTTAATGGGTGCTCTTGGCAATTCACAACACAAAGAAGCCAAACATGTTCTCACCGTGATAATATCTGGCACTGCCACCTGATGGATTCCTCCAGATTTACGTAAAGTATGCACACAGGTATAAACACTACAACGCAGTGTCCACTGCAGCATGCGTCGTGTGAAGTACAACCCCGGCCTTAGACCAATTTAGTATCGCTAGTCCATCTGCATGTCTTTGGACTGTGGAAGGAAACCAATGAAGACACAGAGAGAATATGCAAACTCAGGTTAATTGCTGAGTGTAAATTGTCCCCATATGAGTGATCATCCCCTGGAATGAACTGGTGCCTCATCCAGTGCTGATTCTTGCTTTGTGCCTGGCACACATAGCAAGAAAAATAGAGAAAACTTTGCACAGTTTGCATTCCCATCCATTATCACAGGAAGGGTGACAATAAAAGATTGTTAGTAGTATTTAAGTTATTTAAACAGTGATCTATCTGTACAAATATGGATTCATCGATTTGTGAATCACTTTGTAACTAAGTATCTGCTTTTCCAATGAATTGTCCTGTAGGTGAATTTGGGACTTAGTGAAGCTGCTGAGAGGCAGAAAGACATCACACAGACTCATTGTGACATGCAGTTTGAGAAAAGAAATGATGAGGTCAGTCAGGTACTGCCAGAAAACTCCTTATTGGCTATTGTCCGTCCATCCATCCATCCTACATTTGTTATCTAAGTCCTATTTTATTAGTTTGATGTTATAATGAAACTGCATTTATAAAACATTGCCTGACTAGAGTTGAGTTTCAAGAACATCATAAATCACATTAATAATTGGCCACTTCCTTTGCTTACAGTTATGTCAGATTTGCAAGTTGCAGGTTGCATGTGGCTGCTTACTATAATAATTAAAATATACTCATGTAATGTAATATGTAATAGTATAAAATATACTCATTAATGGAAGAACACATTTGAAATAGAATACGTGGTTGGACATGCTACCAATGCTCTGAGATTATGGCAGTGTGCTGTAGTGTTTTAAGACATTAAACTTAATAAAGGTGTTTAGACATTGGAAACTACAAGGCTGCCAGTAGTTTAGTTTCCACAATTGACTAACTGTGTGACCCTGAATACAAAGTGCCTGTGATCCAATTATAATACATGTGGACTCTTGTATTGAATCTTGATCCTGAACCTGACCTTATACATTAATTTCAATAAAGATTTTGGGCAAAGATACAGTACAATATACAATAATAATCTTCAACCATCAATATGTCATCACATGCTTCAGCCATGATATGTCGGTAACTTGCTCACAACTTGCCACAGTGAAATTAAAACCTGGGTGGTGCAGAATTCTTTAAAATTAATTTGCAGCAAAACTGAACTCCTGCAAATTGACACTAAAGCGCAACTTAAGAAAATGAGCTCCTTCTCAGTCTTGACGGTGATCTCATCAGATCAGATCAGATCTCATCCTGGTGTCATTTTTGATTCCTCACTTTCTTATTCCTCCAATATAAACCACATTAAGAAACTTTCCTGCTTTCAGCTTCGTAACATATCCAGTGTTCGCTCAATCCTTTCCTTTTCTAATGCTGAGAAACTCATCCATGCTCTTCTCACATCTCGTATCGATTATTGTAACTTACTGCTGACAGGTGCCCCTACTAATCTTACACAACACAACTCCAGTTGATTCAAAACTCTCCTACAAGAGTCCTAACACAAACCAGCAACAGTGAGCACTTAACACCAACCCTGCTTCGCCTCCACTGGCACTCTGTGTCTTACAGGGTTGAATATAAATTTTATTAATAACCTGCAAAGCTTTAAATGACCTTGCATTGGACTACATCAGTGACCTTCTCCATTACAATGGTCCTGTTCACCTACTAAGGCCCTCTGATTCTGATAATTGTGTTGTGTCCCACACTAACCTGCACTCTGTGTATGATGAGGCCTTCAGTTGTATAGCACCCAGACTTTGGAATGACATCCCGAAATTAATTAGATCAGCTGACTCCATTATTCATTGTTTTAAGAAATAAATTAAAACTCTTATGTTCAGGAAGGCTTTTCACTTAACCTGACATTCTGCCCCTTCTTTCACTTTACCTCTCTGTCTAGATACTCAGGGTAATTTGTGTGTTTGTTATATCAAAAATGATGCTATTTATTCAGGCTTTTCTTTTAGTATTGAATTTAGTATTTTACTCTGGTTTATTGTCATATTCTATTTAAAGCTTTGCATCTCCTGTATTTATTTGTTCAGTGTTCCACGCAGAAATATTTATAACCAAAGTTACATATACCCTGCTGTTTACATAAGTGCCTTGAGCATGGGCAAGGTGCTATATAAATTAAATTATTATTATTATTATTAACATTATTATTAACATTATTATTATCATTAACATTGTTAAACCCACATATTGTATCTAACTCAGGGTCACAAAGAGGAGAAGCTTATCCCAGATACATTAGATGTAAAACAGGAAGCAGCCCTGGACTTGGTACCAGTTAACCACAGAACCAGTTCTGCACATGCTCATGCTCACATGTCGACTAGGTCAGTTTAGAGTCCACAAGCAACTCAACCTGAGAGAACTGAACATGGAGAAAACATGAAAATAACACTGAGAGAGTGACCATGCTTGGGATTCAAAACTAAGATGCTGAAATCATTACTCAACAGCATTAAACATTCGGCCCATAATTGCAGTTTTCATAATCATCAATTAATTGAATGTTTTCAGAATGAAAATAGCTATTTTTAACATTTTGCTTAAATGTAAATAAATGTTTTACTGATCACTTGCAGTCTTCCCACGACCCCGACATGGATTAAGCAGGTAGTCGATGATGAGTGGATGGATGAAATTAGAATGAAGGCATTGAGCAGGCCAGTCATTCATGATAAACCACTTTGCAGTGTGTGAAATTTTAATGAGACAGCAGCTCCCTTCAGTTCCTTGCAATGAGTCTTTAATGGTAAATGGAACTGGCGCAGCACTGAAAGTGAATTCGAACTCCAATAATATTATTGTGCATGATGATCTTTATTTACCAGTCTCCTTTAAAGCTTAAGTTTAGTATTTTTGAAGATATTTTTTCACAGTCAAGGTGTATATTAATTCCCACCTTACACTATTTTCTAAAGTGAATCATATTTTGTAAATTAAATAAAAAATATGTACTCTGCTCTTGTTTGAAATGGAGATGAAGGGTACTGGGGTCCTAGATGAAAAACAAGAGAATTAAAACTTATTGCACATGTCCATTTTTGAAGCCAAACATGCTATCAAGTATTGATCTGCATCTTGAGATTGTACACATATTACAAAACAATGTATTTTGTTCATTTCAGGAAGGAATAATGCAAAAAGCAAACCATTATTGTGAGATTCAGACATTTTATTTTGTATTTATCTTTTATTGAATTTATTGAAATCACGTAACATTCCATACCATAAAGTCAAACTTAACAAAACTAAATTCAGTTCAGATCCCACCCATGAGAAAGAGAGGAAAGCCATCAGTCAGAGTAAAACTTTGAGAGTAGTAAAGAGGGATAGGAGTCCTTCTCCCCAGTATAAATGCTTATTCTAAAATGTTATTAATTTGATCCTGCCGGGTCAAAATGTTTTGTACAGATCCCCCAAGTGAGAATTAGATTTTTTCCAATTTTAAATAGTATAATGGAGTAAAGGCAATTCTGTGGTGGGCTGGCGCCCTGCCTGGGGTTTGTTTCCTGCCTTGCGCCCTGTGTTGGCTGGGATTGGGTTCCGCAGACCCCTGTGACCCTGTAGTTAGAATATAGTGGGTTGGATAATGGATGGATGGAGTAAAGGCAGTTACAGTTTGATTTGTTTGTTCATTTAGAGCTAGAGTGAATTATGTGCATGGCTACCTTCCACTCCTTTTCTGAGATGTTGAGTAAGAGATCCTTTTCCCACTGAACTTATTATTGAAAGGAAGAGACTTTAAAATGGTTTTATGCTGTCTGAGTCTTCAAGACTGATCAATATTTCTTCTGGAATAGAAATAGGTGGGAGGTGAGGAAAATTGTGCAGATTTTGTTTAGCATAGTTTCGAATTTGGAGTTGGTGGTGATGGGAAGCTACATTTGGAGTGTAATTGTTCAAAGAATGCAAAGACATTATTTATATACAAAACTCTAAATTATTTTATCCCATATGTATTCTAAACATTAAAAACTGTACGTTTGAGTGGGAAAAGATGGTTATCGTGCTGAGGTGCCACAGATAAAATCTTCCTACATTGGTTCCACATTCTGAATGAATGAATGGCATTTGAGTTGTTAGTACATTGACGATACCTTTTATTTACTGGTGTGCAAAGCAAGTAATAGAAATAAGTACTGCAGGATTTAATTTCCATTGTAAAATTGGCAGAGCCATGCCACTTTCTGATTTAGGTCACTGTAGGGTCACCCTTTGAATACATGGATATTTCAAATTCCAGATAAGTGAGGTTATGATTGAATCTAATTTCTTAAGAAAATGATTTGTTAATGTGTAAGATGATGCTTTGAAGTAGAAACAGAAGCTTAGGAAGGATATTCATTTTGACAGTGTTAATTCTCCCTGCTAAAGTAAGATGTACGGTAGGCCATCTATGCATGTCTTGTTTAAGTTTTTCCATGTAGACTGCAAAATTTTGTTTAAAAGAGCTTTATATTTACTTGCCATTATAAAAGGCAAAATCAGGTTATGTATTTTTTACAATTTATAAAAAATACTTCACTTTGGAACACAGGCTCATGTGGTGCATTAGTATATTCCATGATTGTGAAGAAATAACTTCACCTTGAAAAATGCCAGTTATCCTCGGTTTCTCCATTTTTCACTGTAATTTCTCTGAAACTGCCGGTGTAAGTACAGAGCTGCTCTGCTTTGTAACCATTATCCAAAGAGATAAGTACACATTTTTCATTTTAATTTCATCCTTGTTTTCATCTCAACATATATTAATATTTGACATACAGGATTTAGACATAACATGGTGATTAATTACACTATATTTAAAAATGTAGTTAAAAACTACTGAAGTTGTTTTCCTTCTGTAAATATTACAGCATATTGTGGCAAGTGATTGGATCTTCCGTTTTACCTCCCATTTTGAGTGATTTAACAACAGTTGCACCAGAGGGGCAGCAATGAGACGGCCCCGAAAACAGGAATGGCTTAATAGGCGGAGGAGTCTTTTCTGGCTGTTTTTTCACTAGTTTTGCATTTGGCTATGGTCAATGTCACTACTGGTAGTATGAGGCGATACCTGAACATTACAGAGGTGGCACAGGTAGTCCAACTTCTCCAGGATGGCACATCAATACGTGTCATTGCTAGAAGGTTTGCTGTGTCTCCCAGCACAGTCTCAAGGGCATGGAGGAGATTCTAGGAGACAAGCAGTTACTCTAGGAGAGCTGGAGAGGGCCATAGAAGGTCCTTAACCCATCAGCAGGACCAGTATCTGCTCCTTTGGGCAAGGAGGAACAGGATGAGCACTGCCAGAGCATTACAAAATGACCTCCAGCAGGCCACTGGTGTGAATGTCTCTGACCAAACAATCAGAAATAGACTTCATGAGGGTGGCCTGAGGGCCCAACGTCCTCTACAACAACAACAACAACATTTATTTATATAGCACATTTTAATACAAAAAAATGTAGCTCAAAGTGCTTTACATAATGAAGAATAGAAAAATAAGAGACACAGTAAGAAAATAAAATAAGTCAACATTAATTAACATAGAATAAGAGTAAGGTCCAATGGCCAGGGGGGACAGAAAAAAAAAAAAACTCCAGACGGCCGGAGAAAAAAAATAAAATCTGCAGGGATTCCAGGCCATGAGACCGCCCAGTCCTCTCTGGGCAATCTACCTAACATAAATGAAACAGTCCTCTTTGTATTTATGGTCTAGTGAGCCCAGTGCTCACTGCCCAGCACCGTGGAGCTCGATTGGCATTTGCCATTGAATACCAGAATTGGCGGGTCCACCACTAGCGCCCTGTGCTTTTAACAGATGAGAGCAGGTTCACCAGAAGTGAAAAGGTCTGGAGAAGCCATTGAGAATGTTATGCTGCCTGTAACATCGTTCAGCATGACTGGTTTGGTGGTGGATGCCTGGCCTCATGTGGTGCTTGGCCGTTCCAGGAGGATGAAGGAATTGATACTATTGACTGGCCCCCATGCTCTCCTGACCTAAATTCAATAGCACTCCTCTGGGACATTATGTTTCAGTCCATCCGGCGTTGCCAGGAGGCACCTTAGACTGTCCAGGAGCTCAGTGATGCCTTTGTCTAGATCTGGGAGGAGATCCCCAGAACACCATTCGTTGTCTCATTAGTAGCATGCCCCAACATTGTCAGGCATGCATATAAGCATGTGGGGGCCGTACAAACTACTGAGTATGATTTTGAGTTGCTGTAATGAAATTTAGGCAAAATAGGCTAGCCTGCCGCATCATTTTTTCACTTTGATTTTCGGGTGTCTTTGAATTCAGCCATTTGTAGGTTGATCATTTTCATTTCCATCAAACAATGTGGCATCCTTCCATTCCTAACACATTATCCAGTGTATATCAGTATAGATATCCAGCAGATTTTTTTCCCATTGAGATCTGATGTGTTTTCAAAGTATTCCTTTCGTTTTGTTTTAGCACTTTATATATGTGTATATATGGGTGTACAGCAATAGTATAATTAATGTAAAATATTCAGGAAGGAAAGGAGAAGGTCAAACAGGAGATGGAGTCTGACGTTCACTCATTTCATTTGTTAATTAAGTTTATTCATTTTAAACAAAGGAATGTGTAGAGATAAGATTATTCGCAATAATGAGATTAAAGCTAAAGCTGGAATTAACAAGGGTACATTGAACCAAATGACTATTAACTAAGTGTATGGGCAAAACATTGAAGAAGAAGATTGAGACAGTACCATGAAGTTCAACATACTACAAGTATTTCCAAGACAAGGATCAAAAATGAAAATCACTTGCTTAGGAGCTTTTAAAATCACGAGTAAACTGGTATTTCACAAACCTGTTCCCATCTATTCATGGTGATTTGTTGTATGGATCCTGTTGCAGATCTCAATAAATTAAGGATCTTTCTGGAACCTTCATGTAGATTGTTTTTTTGGAATGGCATCAGAGAAATAACACATTAGTACAATTAATACATTAATATCAAAATGCAGCTGTTACTCTGAATTAAAATGATTTTTCACAGTGGTGTTTGTAGTAGTGGCTAGTATGAAAGGTATACTATGCTGACTGATTGACCAAACCTCTGTTTAAATTCCTCCTGGCATTTTGCAGGCTCATGTATTCAAACTTTTCAGTCAAGATTTCATTCACTGCAAACTGTTTCACAGATAGCAGAACAGAATATCTATTTGCATTTTCAGTATATCTGTATAAACCAAATTGTAATACATTTATAGAGTTTCAAAAATTTCTTTGTGGTTAGAAACAACAAAGAGACAAAAAAATATCTGATAGTTTTGCGCAGCTTACATGTTGTATCAATGATTCAATTTAGCATAAAGGCATCCAGTTTATTGATGTGAGATTAAACATCTTTTTGTGAAACCTCAGTATACTAGAAAATATAAAGAAATTCCATTCATGGCAGCAACACTTTTAATTGTGGAATCCAATAATTAAGAAAAAGATCAAATTCTTGACTCATGTGAGCAGAGAAATCAATAGTTATGAAAGAGATGATGTAGATGACAGACAGCCAGCATTGACAAAAGGGCCAACATTTTAAAAACACATAAATACTTGTTTTCTTACCTTAACCCAGTATACAAATATACCCGGGCAATGCTGTTTACTTCGGTTAGTACATCTATAAAACCTTTAGGTCTTACTGAGTATGATATTATTCACTACCTGCTTAAATAAAGTCAGCACAAATTTCAGTTAAAGTTATTTCTGAGAGATGTACTTGTACTGATAAGCCCAAGGTGCCATCCAAAATTGAGAACTAGTCCTTCTCCTATGAGTAATAGGAGCAGGGAAGGAATGAACTCCTGTCATAAACATTACTTGCTGTTTCTTAAATGTGTAGTTTTTAAACTTTGGGCTTTTACTTTTATGTTAATCCTCCCTTTTGTCCTGCAATCTACCAGCTTGTCAGATATTTGAAAAGGCAGCACAGTGCTTTCTTGATTACCTCAGAGAAGGTCAAACACTTTGGCTTGTTGAGGTGATAGCTAAAAACTACAGACTACGCAGATGGGAAGTCAGGCTCTAATGACTGCACGACTGGTTGTAACTGTCATTTCTTATAACTTTTTTTTAATTATGTTGAAGCCAAAAAATTTGAATCTAATAATAGTTCTTTCAAAATTTGATGATCTAAAGTCAGTAAAAGTAAAGTAGGAGAAATTAATACAAAGCAATCTGTAGACTTTAACCTCCGAACAGGAGGATAAAGACCCCACTGTCTGAATGCTGCCATTTGTTGCCATATGGAACAAAAATGAGAGCAGACAATAAAGCAGTAGAGACATTTGGTGTAAACTCTGTTATTATGAAACCTTTTTGCTTCTGTACTCCACTTTTATCATTCTGATCATTTTCAATCTGGTTTTTCTCCAAGGGCCACTGTTGCATCATGCCAAGCTGGACTGACCAAGCCACCCTATCCACAGCAACACCAGATGCTTCCTGGTCAATTGAGAGATATAGTGGCTCCAGTGTGTTTGCTGGGTCTGCCATTGAGTCTTCTACCAGGTGTAGTATTAGTTGGAGTAGTAGTATTAGTAGTATTGCCACAAGTAGATTAAAAGTCTTACTTGCATGTTTGACTAACATGCAATATGTGTCCAGGCCCAGTGTGCAGTCTAACTGCATGAGTAGACAAACTGATCTGGCTCCTCTTGATGAGAAAAAGCAGCAGTTCTACTCAGAGTTCATCTCATATAGCTAAGATCCTCACCCTATCACAGAAATTTAGCCCAGCAACTCTATGCAAGAGCCTTATTTTGGTTACTTGAACTTGAGATGTCATTCGTTCACTCTCCATCCAGAATTCAAGACCAGATTGACTGGTAAATCAAACGTTTTGGTGGAGGTTTAGCTATCTCTTCATTACCAGAGTAAAACATCTGTAAAACTGCATTTACACCCCTGGATTAGACTGGATTCATGATATGTGGTAAGTCAATACCACCTCTCAAGATATTCAGGATTAGAACAAGTGAAAAGTGACATGCTGAAAAGCAGACCCTGCATCAGTACAGAACAAACATTAGGAATAACATTCCACTCGAATATGATTCAGTTTTGTGCACTAGTCTGATTTTCTGGAATATTTTTTTAATAATAGCACAGAATACATGTGTGTTGGGTATTTTAAGCATACAGTATGACAGGATAGCTAACATGTGGATTAGGCAAAATGATTAATTTGAGATTTTTCTTGGTCATTTTACAATAGTTTGCTGTTGTCTACTTCTGGCCACATCGGAACTTACTGTATGAGAAACTTTGTTATCTTTCAAAAGATTTCTTGGCTTATCACTACAAACAACATGGTGTAAGTGACAGATGAAATAATAAGGTAAAGTACTGTACCACTTCCGGTTAATGGAAATAGTCCAAAAGTTGAAATATATCTATGTTTTGTACCTAATACTTGTATGCAAAATTTAGTTGACCTAAGTGAAAGTGTACTCAAGTTATTGTGTTTACATACACATACACACAGACAGACACACAGACAGAATTCCAAAAATGGTATTTTCAGACTCGGGGAAGTCTAAAACGTTGAGATTTCTTCGGACGATTACAATTCGTTCCCTATACTTTGTATACGAGAAAGCAAAATAATAATTTCTAAGTGGGGTATTCATGTAATCTGTAAAACGCATTTGTGAGGCTTTACGTGGAGTACTGTGCACAATTTTAGCCATCGTATTGCAAGAAGGACATAGCAGCAATAGAGGAAGTCCAGAGAACAGTAAGTAGGCTGATTCAAGGACTCAGAGATATGCACTCTGAGAAAAGATTGTAGGAGCTGAACCATTTCAATTTAAGCAAATGGAAATTAAGAGGTGACAATACTTGAAGTGCTTAAACAAGCACAGTAGATCCTTTAACAAGAACATGAGGATACAGATGGAGACTTGTTAAGAGCAAATTCTGCGAAAATATTAGAAAGAATTTCTTCACAAAGAGAACCTCTGGCACATTAGATAAATAAGTAGTGTAGTTAACCGTCAGACCTCAAGGACCTTCAAAACTGGACTTGATGTCATTTTAGAGAACTTAGATGAATAGGATTGCTAATTTAGTGGGCAGAATGGCCTGTTGTCATCAAAATATTTGTAATGTTCCAATAATATTAAGACTTCTTTTTATTACTGAATTGTTAGACTTTTGACTGCCTCACTGAAAAGGACAATGTGGCCCATTCTGGTTCTGCTTTAGGACCATGTGCTATGTAACTAATGGACTGCTGGGAAATTATTACCTATCTCTTCCACCTGTTAGGATTTGACTTGGACTCTACTTTGCCCTCCATTTTGGCCACTCAGTACCCCAGCCTACCCCATTAATTGAGGCATAAGCTATAAAATTACTCAAGAGGTAATAATACTGTCATATATTATACTGTATATTTTGCATTCCATGTATGATATTGTACTCCTTGTCTTTTTGTTATCTTGTTGGCATTGTGTTACTGCCACAAGTCTGTGTGAGACATGCAAGTAAGAATTTTGCTATGAAAAATAACCTAGAACTCAACTCTTTAGATTTAACAGTTCAGGCAGTCTCCACATTTTTATTCCCTTTGAATCTCCCATCACAAGACTTCATTACAGTAAATGTTTCTAAGCAACAGTTGAAGATGGGGAGGGCCTGAGGAAATTGCATTGTGAGAGGTGGGGTGCGGAGCCCATGCCTGTTCCAGACAATGATTATGAGTGCGCACATCGCATGTAGTCGCATAATTCAAATAAGTCATGGCAGTTTTAGGAAAAGGACTTAAAATTTTAGAGAAGAGTCAAATTAGCATTGAAGAAGTAAGTGCACAGTTGATGACATTGCCTTTGAATTGAAAGCATTGTGGTATCAGTCATTTTGTTTCTCATATGTATATTGTGGATTGAACAGATGCTGCAATCTCACAATGCATTTGAGTGTCTAATTTTATCCCTAGTGACACTGTTGTGCGCCTACTTAAATCTTAATTTACATCTCACCAGCCCACTTGTAACTAAACACAGCACAATTATGAGGGACATTTAAAATGTATGGGCTGAAATGAAACAAAGCTGAAACCAATGGCTGATTTTTACTCGATTCCTCAAAGTTCTGGCATCTAATATTGTTAAAACATTAAGGAAAATAAAGGTTTTTTTATTTCAATCTCATTTCTACTGCCATAAGATCAGTTAAATGAGCAATGAAGAACAGCATGGTTCATGACTTCTTCATGAGATGAGCTCTTAATACTGTGAAGCCTGGAGTTTTTGTTCACCACAAAAGCCTTGATAAATAAATAGGTCCTACTGACTTGGAGGCTGAAGGTTTTTGGCCTTTGGTTAAAATGCATGTCTTGTATAATTGATGAGTTTAATCAGGCCACAACAATACAATCAAAACTTCTTCTGTTGAAAAATTGTTTAGATCAGAGGTGTTCATCTCTGCTCCTGGAGATCCTCAGTGGCTACAGGATTTTATTGAACTGATGATGCTAATTCTACTTTTTTATTGAATGCCATGATGAAATAGATGTTTCTCTACTTACAATTCCTTGCAGTCTCTTTATTATATATCTAAACTAGTGAACCTTAGCCGAGCTCAAGAACTTTCCTTTAAGAGCGTTTAAAAATTTTCAAATTATGCGGTGTAGCGCTACACCAAAAGAAAAAAACGCCGATAAGGCCTAACTATTTTTAGCCAGCATGTTCTCATGTAAATAGTTAAAATGGTGCACTTAACCATTGTTTTTTTTTTTCATTTATTTTTCTTTTGTTGCAGCAGCACTGAAAGTGTCACTAGCATCTGAGGGTGGCGGTAAAAGCATACAACTGCCATTCCTGGAAAAAAACGTTTTGGGGTGGCCAACCTTAATGCAAGTCACAAGGTATGCGGCAGTCGCATTGCAGCGTGGCCACCATGAAGCCAGCTTACACAGAGGGAAGAGTAGGGAACCGCTGGAGGTAAAAGCCACCGTGCTACAAGCTTGGAGTAGTCCTGCAGATATTGCGGGAGTGGACAAAGCAAAAGTAACAAGCTTTCTAGATGTTTTATGGAGGCCAACAACATGTAGACTCAGCTACAGGCGCTACGTAAATCAGGATTGGGTGATCCCCTGGAACATCACCCATGATTGGTCGCTGAAAAACCTGCGGCCATATAAAAGGAATGGAGTGGACGCCAGTGGCCATCTGTCTTTGGGCTGAATCTGAATTATAGGATTAGCTGGTGGCAATCCAGATAGTGACAAGGCACACGGAGAAAACTGCATACAAATTGGAGGTTGTCAGCAAAGAAAGAGAAAAAGAAAAAGAGAGAGTATATATTTGCTTACTACTAGGAGCCTCATTGTTAAGGTCATGCCAAGGGTTCAAGGGTGTCCACAAATGTTAATAAATACTTTTAAATAATAACAAATATTTTCTTAAAAGGGGACTGGTTCTGAAGATTATTATCCAATGGGAAACATCACATTGTTCAAAAGAGCACTTTGTTAATCTATCATATTTTTAGTAATAAATTAGCAACTTCTGAAAAAACTATTAAAAATCCAGTTACTACACAACAGTGCAGGAAATGTCAGATAGTATTGTACAACAAGCACCACGGACAATCTGCCAAACAAAATTTCCATTACTGTCGGATTGTGGAGAATTATCTAGAAATCGACAGTTATCAAGGTTTAACTTTTAACTGCTGGAGCTGCTTTGATTTAAAACAATTCTAGGTCAAAAGATCCTAACTATTCAGCTTGAACATGTTCAATATTGAACCATCTCCTGTTATGATTTAATTTAATTTATTCTTTGGACACCATGTAAATGTTTGTTTAGATGGAGTTGGAGAGCTGGTGATTTTTTTTTTTCTGTGAAAGCAGATATTTCTTAGCTGTGGTCAGGCATATTTACTTGCTTCTTTCTTACTTTTCCTAGTTTTGAACTAAGGATCTAGACTAAGTGTTATTTTATTGTATTTGTGTAACAATAACGATACACTAGATGTACTGTAGAAGATAAGTTTTATGCTGTGGCTAGAAAATCCCAGTCTGAAGGTAATAGTGGAAAACAAAAAAAAAATCATTAAGGAGAACCAAACGTGATGTCCAAATGCATTTATTTCTATGAAAAATTAAGGAAATGGAAGTAAATCAGTTCTAAGCTTTGTTGAAAAATGTTTTCAGTGCTCGTCACTTCATTTAATAGAAAATGATATAATACATTGTGAGCCAGGAGGAAAGCCAAAGTGCTGAGAGAAAATACATCCAGAAAGGAGCAGAATATTACAAAACATAAGTAGTACCCTGGGAGGAATTTGAAAACAGACCTCAAGGCTATGTAAGATGGCCAACCTTGAACCCGGGACATCAAAAGTCAAAGACCGAGATGGAATAGGTGAATGAGAAATGTTGACCATAGTGCTGTACATAAACACAGAATAAAAACAAATTCAGAATAAGTTGAATAAATATGTTCAAAATATAAAAATATTACATTAAAAACAAAATACAAACATAAATCATACCAAACCATTGTAAAGCTCTAATAAAAAAATAAAACTACCTGTAAAATCTTTATATGCCAACGAGAAAAGATTTTTTTTGAGATTTTGAAATATCAATAGTGTTTAAAGAATGAATATAAAAGGGAAGGCTATTCCATAGAACAGGAACAGAAAAGCATGCACTCTGTTTAGCTTCAGCCGAGACAGCGGGATGGACAGAAGTTTTTGATCAGATGATCTCAAAGCCCTAGAAGTATAATAAGGGTGAAGATGTGCAAAATAATGTGGTGCCCAACAATTGAGTGCTTTAAAGACAGACAATGTAAAGGTGACATGGCAGAGAGAAGAAGAGCAGAGCCATCTGATGAGTGTGAAGTGAATTGCAGAAGCTGATTATGTAAGCATCAAGCACTTGTGTTGCAGCAACCTGCTGGTAGTGGTGAACTACTGAGGCTGTAACCTTGATCTTGAAGAGACTGGAGGTCTGCATGTTTCTAATTCTATGAAAAACTGACCATAATATTCACAAGTAAATTGTATTACATAGAGCACCTTTCTGTGATGGATATCATTCCCAGCCACTGTATCTGCTCATAATAGAATTTTTATTTCCTTATTAAAAAAACTGGAGCACTGTTGTTTCAGGTGAATATCTCAGAGCCACACTGTGTGTCAGTGACAGCCATTGACCTTGTAAATTTATGATTATCGGACCAGGAACTCTACTTTTCGACCACACTTCTGGTATTCTAAGATAAAAAGTCCAAAAGGAAATTTAAGTAATGTTACAAATAACAATACAGGTTAAGACATTTGTATGTTTGTAAAATTCTTTCTGTTCCTTTTAAAAGCCCTGAGACCACCATTAGGACACCGAACATTTCATTGCCCCCTTTACACCTGGTGATAACATGTATTTTGTATCTGTATTGTATCTGGATATAATTTAGCTGGATTACATTTAAAATGCATCTCCAGCGTGCACTTTGTGTCTGGATAGAGATAACGACACTTACCCTGCACAAAATTCAAATCCACTTTCACTTAAATAGTTGTTGCATGCAAAGAGAAGAAGCATTTGCAGTTACACTTTGTATTAAACTGACTACTGACTATCCCTAAAAGTGAACCAGTCGAGATCAAGTGCCAGATGCATTTATACCTACTTTTCTATGTGAGGATGTGCTATTTGATCATAGTCAGATTATTGAAAATGCATGTTAATGCTAGTTGTAAGGGAGACCTTACTGTTTAAAGCCTACAGAGTCATAGTTACAGTTTTTAATAATTTTGGATCTGGAGAACACCATAATACTGTACATTGTGGCTCACGTTTTGATCTTTAAAGGACATGAGATTCATCCATCCATCATCCAACCCGCTATATCCTAACTACATGGTCATGGGAGTCTGCTGGAGCCAATCCCAGCCAACAAAGGGCACAATTCAACAACAACAACAACATTTATTTATATAGCACATTTTCATACAAAAAATGTAGCTCAAAGTGCTTTACAAAATGAAGAATAGAAAAATAGAAGACACAATAAAAAATAAAAATAAGTCAACATTAATTAAGGCAGGAAGCAAACCCTGGGCAGGGCGCCAGCCCACCACAGAGGACATGAGATGGGTTAGCTAAAAGAAAGGAAAAATTAGCCAAACCCACCACTCCAACCCTGTCAATCCACAAAAACGATAAAAAGCATAATAAGAATGTGTGACCAGAAAAGGTAAGCTATTAGCACATTAAATATCTCAGGTGAGAGAAAAGCTAACAGGAAGTGCTTTTCAAATGACACTTTCTTATCACCTCTCTTTTTAATAGTTCTAGAGCACTCAGCACCTCTTGCATGTGTTAACAGGCTAAATACATTTTGTCTCGCTTCTGCCTAATGCTGACTTCTATCAAAAGAAACATCTGGTGGGTATCAAACTAAACAACAGTGAGGCTAGTGTTAATGCTAGGAAGAAGAAATTAACTTGAAATTTTAAGTATGTCAAAGAAATTCATGACTATGTGCAAATGAGTGTCACACTTCCGTGGCAGGCTGTAAAACTATAGTTAATTACCAGGATTCATTGTATGGCCGTTGTGTATATGTGTGCTGATTAATTTTGGTATATTTGTGAAACTGGTATCTGCTTGTGAGTCCTTTAATTAATTGATTGCTGTGTAATTTTCATTTTACATTTATTTTGTTAACTCATATCAGGTTTTACATGTGAATCACAGGCACATACAGTTCTATAATTCTGTAGATAGCATGGTGGCATAATGGTTACACAGTACAGGAAGTTGGTAATGGGTTATGAACCAGTCACCTTGTGGCTTTTCAATCCCATACATTAGCCACATTGCCTACTGGTGTTTCCACATAAATCATTACACTGTTTCAGATTTAGTAACCATAGCAGGAAAAAAAAACGAAGAGAAGAGCAGAAAAATAAATAAGAAGCAACACTTTGTAAAATAAAAAGAAGCTCTGTCTATAAGCTGTTTATGTTTCTCAAAAGAAAAAAGAAACATATATACAGTATATACTGTATATATGTTTTTAGTGGTGAATGGTATTTCTTTCTTTCTGGGATAAATGTAACATCTGTGTGGACTTAGAGGCATTCATGAGCCAACTTCAGGTTGAGCACCGGAAAACAAAAACAAAATTATTTACATAATCAAGTGAACACTAGGAGAAGAAGAAGGAATAATTTGCAAAAGGATGAAAATAATAAAGCCACTCTAAAATCTAAATCTAAAGATTAACTCTTCTCTCTGCAAACTTCTGGCCTGCCTGGCTGCCTTTCTTGCTTCCTTACTTCTAGCTGTCTTATTCTCATCACTGACTACATCCCAATTCCAGGCTCCCCAATAGATAAGCAGAAGGGGGGCTGGGGCCAGAAACACTTTCTGGACTAGTTTAAGGTTTTCTGGCCAGCATTCATAAATATGGTGCAGATTTGAATGAGCTCCTATTAGCAGCACCAGGATTTCCTGAAATCTCCTCATACTTTACAAGGAGACTGAGTAGTTTCCACGGGCATTGAGAACCAACCGTGATCCCGGGGAAATGATTGTTTTACAGAAAATAGTAATCATATAGCGCTCGGGGTTTCCTCTTCCCTACAGCAACAGGCTAAGAGCATAGGTTTATTAATATAAAGAACTAATACATCATCCCCTTCTCATTGGGCCTGGGAGTACCATACTACCTAGCTTTCCTCCCAACTACTTTTGCGGGTCTAAGTCAAATGGCCACTTTTTGGCCTAGGCAATACTCATAACAAACTTAGAATCCTACTTAGTCGTGTTGTTGCCAATCCATTCCTTACAGTCTGGTATGAAGAAACCTTTTAAATTCGTATGGTTCTCTTCTAGTGGCAGACTTGGAATAACTTCAGAAATCAGGACTGAACAATGAAAACAGATAACGATTGTGCTATATGGCTTTTGACTTAATTGCACCCCCAGTGCACTTGGAAAGAAAAAGACATCTAGACAGTACCCTATTCAATAAACAAAAATGGCTCACTGTTCTTCCATATTTCAATAGCCTGAAATAACACTTAGAAATATTTATGTGGGACCAGGGAATGGATGGATGGATGGATAGATAGATACACAGATAGTACTTCATTTGTGACTGGGGGAAATGTTGCCTTTTAAATAAGCTCAAGTAATATTACAAATAACATCAACAACCCCCACAAAAAATAAATGAATAAAACAATTTCTGACTTGGCTAAATATGAGAGCAGTTTTAGTGAGGCATAATTCAGGTACTGTATATTGCTGTTGGTATAAAGGAACCCCCGTAGTGTTTCTTGGCACACTAATGCTGAATAAGTACTCAGCGTTAGTGAGTCACAAAGAGGTTGTGCAGCATTGTTCATATTGGCTATCAGTTTTATCATTCACACGCCCCTTCTCTGCTACCCTCAGAGGGTCTAAAGTGTCTCTTCTTATTCAGCTTGTTCCTTTCAGTGGGCCTCTCTTGAAGTGATAGTGTTGGCCCAGCACAACGCAAATTAGAAAATCACACTGGTTATCACAGAGTTATAGAACATGTAAAGGGTATCAGTACTCACATTAGAGTACAGTCTTCTAAGAAATAAACTGCCCTCTTTTAGATAGTTTATCATTGTTACAGTCAATTTTATATTCATATATGTAAAGTTCAAAGGATTAATTTCACACTCATTTTTGCTATATCTATTCAAGTCTATTCCTGCTATCTGATTGTGAAGAACTGTATCTCCTTCTCCTTTAGTATGCATGGACCCTCCACATAGCTATATGATCCACCTGTGTGCCAACTCGATACTTGTGCTCAGAGCAGGTACAGTCAACAAGTGATGTCCTAATAAAGGTAAATCACATCATCTTGGTATTTGTACCTTTTCTGGTCTTTCCTCATAATGTCACAACATTAATCACAGAGAAGGCTTTCTTCTGAAATGTCCATTTTTCTTGCCTCTCATTTAAAAATGTATTAATTGTATAATGGTTTAATATCTCTCACAATATTCATATTTCCAGTTGATACTTTATCATACAACTTTCATATGTTTAAAAATCTGCTTTCTTTTTAGTGCAGGTGTATGTGAAATTATACACATGAGCCAAACCTTAATGAAGCAGTACTTGATTACATGGTACACCCATATTCACATTCATAACAATTAACATAGTATATTTATTATTTGAGTGTGGTGGAAAACTAGAGTACCCAGAGAATACCAGTGTTTGATGGGGGGCATTACATTACTTAACTAAGTTGTTGTTACCTAAAGTTTTTACTAAATATCACTTAAGAACTTACTGTACTGCCCAACAGGGATGTGTGTAATTAGGTGCTTAAGTACAAGTGTGAACTTGTGATCTGTTATAACAAATGGTTCATCATATGACTCAACAAGAACATTTATTTTTATAGCCCATTTTCATACAAAGGGTGTAATGCATTTCAGAAAGGAAAGGAAAAATTCATATTGCCCACAATAACAGATCTATAGTATGCTATGATCAGATGGCCATGGAGAAAAGGGAAATTTAAAACTCCAGCTACTTTGAATTTTGTAAAAAATAAGCTTCTGGGGGTATCAAGGCAAAATGATTGTCCAGCCCCACCTGTACATTCATTCTAAATAATTCTATAAAATGTATCTGTTTTCATCACTAAAATAACTTCTTCATGCCTTCTAGCATCAAACATGGCTGCAGAGTACTTAGGCTGTTGTTAATGGTGGCACAGCACACACTCACACAATACAGGAAAGAGGAAAAAAAAACAACCAACATCAATCCTTTTTAACATTTTCCTGCAAGAAGTTTGATGGAGGGCAATAACACAGCAAAAACAGTTCACAAGGGCTTGAGTAGAGCAGCATTCCAGCTTATTATTTTATGTGCTTGGCATTCCATGCACCATAATCATTGTGTAGCAACATACACAGATGGGAAGGTCCTGAAGCTCATGAAAGGTAAAAGAATGGGCTGTGGCCAAACCTCCTCCCATTCCTGACAAAGAGCCAATAACTTCCTGGCAGCAACTGAAAAGCCATGCTTTAAAAATATTACATCCAGATGATTTTGTACTTAGTATTTAAAGTAATCAGGTAATAATTCTGACCCATTCCTGGTCCTATATTTTTATTCCAAATTCCTCCTGATGCTTCTGAAATATGTAACAACCACCCATGATGTAAAAAATGGAATAGGTTAGCTTTGACAAACATAGTAGAAATTAAATTAATATTGCAATGTTCATCGACCTTCTAGTTGGATAGTTCCATCCTTAGTTGCTCATTCAAAACTTCTTTGAGAACCCTTTGGACTTGGACTTCTTCATAAAACTTGTACTTCAGGCTCCCATGAATGCAGCAACCGGCATGACGTGCAGTAGTAGAAGTGACAGCCCCAGTTTTACAAAGTAGGTCAGAGTCAGTTTCCCTTTAGTACAGAAAACAAAACCAGGAATCAAAACACAAGGATTGTATTATCCCTGACTGTGTGATCTGGGGAAGGGATAATTGAATAATGCCTTTAAGCAAAGAGAATGAATGCTACACGAGAGCCATGTTTGCTCAATGCCTGAGGAAACAATAATGAAAATGAAGCATCTTACCTCAGACTAAGAACTCTATGAATAAAGGTAGTAGTCATTTTCTAAAACGACTATACATAAACCTGAAAAGATTTTATCAAGCAGGCGTAGACTATTAAGAAACATTTTTAACACATTTTAAGAGAAACAAGGCTGACATAAGCTTTCAATAATAGTGAGAGATGTTTAGGAAGCAATATAGCAGAACAACAAAGAGTTGCATTGTTTAAACAGAAATAAACAGTCAGCTGACATGAAACTAGTTTAGCCTTAAAAGTCATTTACTGTGCAAGAGAAAGAAAATAAAAAAAAATGTTTTCATGAGTGTCTCTCTTCAGAAGAACATTGTGGGTATTATATACCATCTTGCCTTCTCACCACATATGTTATATAACAATATGCTTGCCTTGATGTCTGGTTATGCAACATATTGAATTTTTTTGTGCCTTCCCCTATTTTCGGGCCTCCAGAACTGAAAACCCCTCATTTGTAGACCAGTTTTGGACCATTTTTTTGCAGCTAATTACATGGTAAAGAGTAAACCAATAATAGGTGTCTGTAGCATAAATGATTAAGAGGACTTGAAGTTGTTCTTGCCACATCAACAAACCCCAGGAGTTCACCCCCTTATGGGACAGGAGGGGTCAAATTTACTCTTCTTTACAAAACTTTTAAAAAACGGATATTGATAATATAGGTAGGCACCTGGAGTGTCATTTTATGCTATTTTGAGGATGCTGATCACAGATATATTTTTGATATTTTCTGATAAGCGCCGCTCCCAGAAGATTGAAAATCGCAAATTTCAGACACAATTTTTTGGGGTATTGGTTTATGATTATTTCATGATCAGTGATAATGAATACAATGTTATTTTTGACTTATGATCTTTTACTAGTGATCTAGCCCTATATGGATCTCTATCAGAGGGTGATAAATGACAAATTCCTATTAAAATTGAGAATATTCAGACTGTTAACATTTAAAATGAAACACACACACAAATACTTGATGCAAAGTAAATCATTACATTTCTACTGAACACTCCAAATTAGTGTGACCTGTGCTAATTCAGACTTTATTTAAATTTATATTTGTTATGATATTTTTACTGAAGAAGCAGTATAGCATCCCCAGACCCCACAATACCCACCCTGCAGTAGTAGTAGTAGTAGTAATACTATAATATGTGGAGTGTACAGTGAATTTGCATGTCTCGCCAACATTGGGTACATTAAAGGTTCAATGAAAAAGAAAAAGATCAGAAACCAAGGTTGCCCCTACAGTCTCCTGTGAGAGTGCGATTCCCATGGTAAACACACAAAATGGTCACAAAGTAAAAAGGTAACCACGTTTGTGACCACCAGTCATGCAGCTCTCGAATCACCACTTCTTTATTTTTCAACTGGACAACATGTTGATTACTGCTGTAGGCATTTCTAATAGGACTAAATTAACCCAAGAATATTTTCAGAAGTTAAAATAAAAATGATTTGGGAAATTTCTATTGAAAAAGCCAATTTAGCAACATCTATGCCTATGAAAATGGTCCTTGCTCGCTAGAAGTAAGAGTATGAACTAAGGGCCCCAGAAAAAGAAAGATGTTAGGTGAAAGAGGAATATCAATAACGAGAGACTGACATACAGAGAATCAGAAACAACCAGCCATAAAGCAGAAACAGGCGCAGTCCTAAACGCTAAGGAGAAAAGTGCAAGTGGAAAAGTAGCACTGGACCTTTTTAAGAACAGTTACCACTACTACAATGTAACGCTTGGAAAGGAGACGCTAGATAGACAGATAGGTCGATAGGTAGGTAGACAGACAGATAGTGTACATATGTACTTTATTTCTCCCAAGGGGAACTTTAAATGGTACACACATAAGAATTGCAAAAAGAAGACAGAATACTTCAGAATACTAGCATCCCAGATGAAGGATACACAGAATATCAACTCCCACAGAAGAACAATATGGGGCAGATCCAGTTAAAAATAAAAAGATAAAATCCAAATGAAACTACCTGTAGCAGGATGAGAGTGTATTGTATAACTAGGGCGGCTTGTTGATTTAATGGGCCTCTCCTGAAGTAATGTTACTGGCCAAGCACACCACAGCGGACACTAAAATTGTACTGAACATCACAGAGTAATAAAATATGTGACAGATATTACTACCCATTTTAAAGGAGTGTAGTATCCACTAAAAAAGAGGCTACTTTGCCCTTTTCATATGTAGTTTCTCTATATTGCAAGACCAGTCCAGCTAGTCATTGATTTGGACCAGTGAGTATTAGGAGCAGTACATCACCTCCACATCAACTGCCTGAATTGTGACTGGTCATAGATGTTCTTTTTTGTGGAGAATTTCAATATCGGATTCTTGGTTTTGTTTATATTGAGTTGCACCAAGAAACAAAGCCAAGAACCCTGTACACCCTGCAAATGCAGAATCATCAGAGGAGTTACATGACCTGGTGTCATATTTATAGTGTACGATGTACAGTGCAAAGGAAAAAGGAGGTCAGAGTCAGTTTGTTGGGGTGCTTCAGTGTTGGTTCTCACAAACCATAGGCTCATCCACCTGTATATTCCTGGGTTTACCTCTTATCGCAGATGGTTGAATGGTGTTGAAGAAACTGGAGAAATCAAGAAACATAAAGCTCATGTTGCTTCCATCTTTGTCCAGACGGGTATAAGCTTTGTGGAGCAAATGGATAATTGAAATTTGCACTCTGATCTTTCTTCATCAGGCAAATTTCAGTTTGTCCAAGTGATCTTTCACAGGAGGAAACATATATTTCTGGAACAGCTTCTCGAATTTCTTCATAATATGGGATGTAGAGGCCAATGGCATGTAGACATTACATAAAGAGGTGTTTGCCTTATTTCTAACTGGAACAGGTAAGAATGTGTTTCACAGCAGTGCGTGAGACTTGCCTGGACACCACCAGTCAGAAACCACATCTTTATAAAACTCACACATTTATTAATCACTACTAAATACAGGATTAAAGTTCCAAATGCCACACAGTGCACTCAGCAAATAAATCACCACAATAATCCTTCTCTTCCTCAGTCCTTGGCTGCCTATCTCCTCCTGGGAGCTTCGTCCAGCTCCCACTCCCGACTCAAGCTCCCCAACTGTAAGGAGGCGGTGCCTTTTATTTCCGCCCGGATGTGCTCCAGTTGGCTGGTGACGATCTTCCACACCAGGAAGTGCTGCCCTTTGCCCCGGAAACACTCCGGGTGTCCCTGGCAGATTCATTTGCCATCTTGCCTGGTGTGATGGAAGTGACAGTTCCCCAGGTCCAATGAAGCTTAAGGTGCCCCCTGGCGGTGGCCTCGGTTCCCATCAGGCCAGACCCTTTTTGTCCCTTTCCTGTGGTCCTCTCTTTGTCCAGGGTGTTTGCACCCTCATGACCCGGAAGCTATTAATGTCCCTTTTTGGTCTCTTCAGGCATCCTGGCCAGGTAATGACCCCGGAAATCTGCCACAAGGGACACTTTTTGCAGTGACAGACTAAACAGGTGACAGGAGATACCACAATGTTGGTTAGCACAAGCTGTATTTCTATGAGGAATAACTTTGTCTGGTATTTTGGCTTTTCCTGTGTGTAGCCTCCTCAAATTTAAATAAAGTATGTTAATGACTAGGATTTTTGGAAAGTGGGGATGAGGATAGTAGGTCATGCTTCCAAAATGAGTGTAACTGCAAAGGCATGAAGGCCAATTTAAGCAAAACAACACAAAGAACTACCAGCACCTTCACTTTGGATAGAAAAAAAAAAAAAGAGTAGGAATACATTTTAAAAGAGCATGTGGATTAAGAAGAAAGGGGGAGTATCACTCTGAGTACTGATTTAATTTGAAGATAAAAGTAATAATCAGGAGTGGTCTCCCCTAGACGTCCTTGTATACTCAGATATGGGGACGGATATTTGATGAGTAAACCGCAAGATAATGATTATAATTTTATAGTATGTACATTAAAGAACCAACAACAATAAATCAAATCAAATTAATAATATATTGAACAGTTATTGTAAAAGTAAAGTTGAATAAAGCGGACTCTGCAGTTGCATGAATTAAAGGTAAAGAACCACTTCCGGTTAACAGAAATAGCCCAAAAGTTGATACAAATCTACGTACGTTTTGTACCTAATACTTGTATGCAAAATTTGGTTGACCTAAGTGAAAGTGTACTCAGGTTATCTGGCTTACACACACACACACACACACAGACATAGTTCTAAAAATGGTATTTTCAGACTCCAGGAGGTCTAAAACGAATAGAACAAAATAGAATTTTTGGATGATTCCAATACTTTCCCTAAACTTCGTATACAAGAAAGTAAAAAAGAGGTGCATTGTGCTGGTTTATATATATATATATATATATATATATATATATATATATATATATATATATATATATATATATATATATATATATATACTAGCAAAATACTCGCACTTCGCAGCAGCGAAGTACTACCTTAAAATTTTTATTAAGAAGAAAATTAAACTGAGGGAAAATATACCAATAATTATTTGTTAAGGATCTCTTTGTATACCACATTGTGAGTTTGGCCCTCCGGTTGTAATATGACCAAGCTGTGCGCTGAGCTTACTCTCGAACATGCAACATACAGTTGGCCATGTGAACAGTAATCTTGTTTCAAATCTCACAGCTTGGATAGCTGCTGTCATAATCGGTTTGAGTTTCATGGTTTGTTTCAATTACGACAGTATTTGTAGGACGTGTTGAAGAGACATTCAGCATCTGTCAAGCGTTATAAGTATACAACCAGTTTCATTGATAACTTCACATCCAGCTTTTAATGGTTTAAACATTCATAAACATCAAAGTGTCCACTACTGAAATCGTCACCTGTGAATCTAAGATGTTTAAGAGGCATTGGCGGTTCTCCAAAGGTGTAAAATATTTGGCCATTTCGGTACACTTGAAAGCGACAACCGAACAATTCAGCAGCAGCCATCAACTCACAGCATAGGTGAAGGGCTTAAGCATTTCACTCTTATAGTGCTCCTGTGTAGTATAATTATCTCCTGTACCGTCATCAGTCCGCACCTTGTACCTGTCCCAGTCATTTAATACATAAGATACAATGTTCCTCTGGATATCAAGAGTGAGCCTGATATGGCCGTGCAATATGTAACAAAGAGAATGGAAAAGGTAGGTGGTATCTCCGGGCATGGAAACCACTCGGTAAGTGACAGTTCTTTGATCGATGGTGATCACCTCGATAGACATGTTAATGGGGGTACAGTTGGAGTGATAAAGGATGGGTACCTGAACAATGTAAAGTAAGTCTAAAATACCTACACAATAACTATAATTGTAATAAATGAACAATAAAACAGCGGAGAAGCCGTGGATTAAATAAAAAGGCTGTAGTTATCAGCAGGGAGACGTGAATCCCGTGGCAAGGCAATGAAGGGAATGTAGAGACTGCAGCGACGGATGGCCTTATATAGGCAGACAGCCAACAACGTGGGAGGCGTTGGGATGGGGGACCCATCGCCGCCTCACACGGTGACCGAGCTGTAGGCTATGGACGTATATATGTACGTAAGTAGGATTCATTTAGCGTTGGGAACCCGCGAACCAATTTTCTTGAAGATGGGCCCATAAGTAACAAAGACCGTTGAAAAGTTCAATATGGTGGCGGACAGTGGCATCATACCACCGAAATAAGTACGTACATTGGTTTCGGTTAGCGCAGGTAAGCTGCCTACCAAATTTCGTGAAGATGGGGCCATAAATAAGAAAGTTTAACGGTTATCGACCGTTATGAACGTTACGTGTAGAATTTCGAAATGAAACCTGCTTAACTTTTGTAAGTAAACTGTATGAAATAAGCCTGCCAAATTTCAGCCTTCTACCTACACGGGAAGTTGGAGAATTAGTGATGAGTCAGTCAGTCAGTGAGTGAGTGAGTGAGTGAGGGCTTTGCCTTTTATTAGTATAGACTAGCAGAATACCCGCGCTTCGCAGCGGAGAAGTAGTGTGTTAAAGAAGTTATGAAAAAGAAAAGCAAACATTTTAAAAATAACGTAAGATGATTGTTAATGTAATTGTTTTGTCATTGATATGAGTGTTGCTGGCATATATATACACACACACACAGACACATATATATATACATATAAACATATATATACATATAAACATATATATAAATATATATATATATACACATCTATACACATACTGTATATACAACATATACATATATACTGTATATACACATATATATACAAATCTACATATATATATCTACATATATATATATATTAGGTGGGACTCGATTAAAAAATTAATCCAATTAATTAGAGGCTGTGTAAGAATTAATCTTGATTAATCGTATGTAATCGACACGTAAATTTGCCCCAAATCGCAAATGTTTTTTTTTTTTTATTTAAAACGGTTTTAGTGGGCACAGAATCAAATAATAGACATGGACATGAATATTGTAAACTGAAGCTGTTTTAATTTCTGAAAAAAAGCTTTAAACTGCATTTGAATTCAAAACAGAAACAAAAATATCATCCCTGGTTAAAATTGGGCAGACTTAAAAATAAAGTGGTAGTTTAAGTACTTTAAGTACATTTTCAGAATAGTATTGTCTTTAAATAATAATAACCAAAATTTCACCATAAAGTGCAGTTTTCTTCTTAAAAAAACTAAGTCAGAAACATAAAAGGTAATTTGACCAGCTTACTCTTTAAACTCTGAGTAACATTAGCCAAAATTATTTTGTACATTAGGCTAAAACAGTGTGATCATTGAACATTTTGTAATTAGATGTATTTAGAATTACTAACGGTCACGGAAGTCCAATGATCCCCAGTAAAGCCACAAAGCTTTCTGTAATGCATCTAATTTTGCTTGCTTTTCAGTGTGCACAAAACCATGCTTTTATCAAGGCTTCTCGGAAGTCGAAATGATCAGTCGTAGGAACGCGCTTTATTCCGACTCTAACATTTTTGTAGCTGTGATGTGTGCATCAGTGTAATGGATGTACCAGGAAATCATGCATTGACAAAAGTTCCCGTTTGCTTGGAATTGAAAGTGTGATTAAATGCGTTATTTTTTAACGCGTTATGGAGTACATGCATCGAAGCTTCTCAGCTGTGCTTGTGCTAAGAAAGGGAAAATTTTAAAAATAACGTAACATGATTCTGCGTTAACCTAATATTTTTCATACGTCCCAAACCAAGGAGATGCGAAGGTAAAATGAATCGGTAGCGCATACATAGTCAGTACATCCCTCTCGGGAATCGAACCTCGAATGTCGGCGTTAGAGGCGAAGACTCTACAATTACGCCACAGCGTGTGGCTTATCTATGCTAAAGTATGTATTGTAGATCGGGTATATATATACATTTATATATATACCCGTGTATCGCAGTGGAGAAGTAGAAGTTATGAAAAAAAAGGGAACATTTTAAAAATAACATAACATGATTGTCAATATACAGTAATTGTTTTGTGAGTGTTATTGAATGTTGCTGTCATCAAGGATTTGATTATCATTATTTCTTTCAATCAGGCTCGTATTTGTAGGATGTGTTCAAGTTACATTCCGTGTTTGTCAATCGTTGTAAAGATAAGAGGTTTCATTCATCGATTAGTTCCTTACTGCATCAATAAACAGCTCGTCTTCCTTTTTATCTGTGATGTGACAAACTGCATGCACGGTTTTTTTTACACTGTCTTCCTTTAGCAGGACATTCACTTTTTCCACCGTGTGCTTTGTTTCGCAGTAGCTGCACTTATGAATATGATTCTATGTATAAGGCGCTTCATATTTTTTGCTGCCTTCTCAATTGTGTAATTCGGTTTTTGTTCAGCACTCTTTGGAACTGTTGCTTTTTGTCTGTGCACTGCGTCAGTTCACGTGAGCCGCTTGGTGTTCTTGCATCGAAGGTTCCCAGCTGTACTGGTGCCATCTCGTGTAATGTCAGCTAAGACCCGCACTTAAAAGTTTCTCTCGCAGTTTCAATGAGTTTGTGCCAAACACCACCCTGACCATCTCATCTTCCTCTGCATAAGCACAGTCCTTCACACGTGAATATTTACGGCAGTGTTTGTATTGGATTGCCGCTGATGGACGGCCTTATATGGGCAGGCACTAAATTACAAACGCTAGTGGCAGCCTGTCTATGAACTTAATTTAATATAAACTTACGGTTCACGCCGTGCTTTGTTTCCGCAGTAGCTGTACTTATGAATATGCTTGTATGCATCATTTGCTTCATAATGTTTTTCTGCCTTCTCAATTGTGAAATGGCGTTTTGTGCTGATCGCTGTTTGGAGTTCTTCCTTGTTCTCTACGTACTTACGTAGGAGGCGTGATGATGTCACACGAAACTCCGCCCCCCGCGGCCATCTCCAACTCAAGACTCCATTACATTATATGGGGAAAAATAGCTTCCAGTTATGACCCTTATGCGTAGAATTTCGAAATGAAACCTGCCCAACTTTTGTAAGTAAGCTGTAAGGAATAAGCCTGCCAAATTTCAGCCTTCTACCTACACGGGAAGTTGGAGAATTAGTGATGAGTCAGTGAGTCAGTGAGTGAGTCAGTGAGTGAGTGAGGGCTTTGCCTTTTATTAGTATAGATAAATATATAACATGTAGATTTGGACCAATTAATTTTGCATCCAGAAATAGCCATATTTGAAACAAATAGGTGAAAAATATAGAGGAGATCATGACATGCATTTACAAAAAGGCAAAAAAAAAATCAGTTGTTTACAGAGAATTGTTACTGCGTACTTTTCATTCAAGCAGTCACCTTATCATGGACAGTGATGGGATGGGGCTCTAAAATGTTTAATGTAAAGGAGACAAAGAACAGCCCTGTCTGACTCCTTTAAAAATATAAAAAAATATGGGACATTTCCAAATTGGCAAGAAGAAATGGTAACCAAGAGGAATATATTGTTTTGATCAAAATAATATACCCCTCACTAAAACCAAACAAACTATAGAGTAAAGACCATTTCATACAGTAGACATACTAGGGACTGCATCAATTATATGAAGAAGGCAGAGTCACAATGAGAATGAGCGACTCTTTTTGGGAATCCTTGTATGAATCGTTGACAGTATCTTTGCATTGAAATTCATTCATGTAATTGGAACAATCACTGAGGCTTATAACCTGGCCTTGAATGAAGATTAATCATAGACAAATTTATCGAAGAACTGTTTTGTGGAGAAAATAGCAGCATTCAATATTTGAATCAGAGTGACAGCTAACTGGTTCCAAAAAAAACAAAACATTAATTTTGATTGGAGACCCTTGGGGTCAGGGTGTCTCATTGAGCAAACTGAATCTCCTTGGGTTCCATCTATCTTTGGGAGGGAGAATTTGATAAGGAGTCCACTCCCTTAATAAGCCTGTTAAGAGGCTGAAAATAACTCTTGATAAAATTCAATAAACATGAATTAATTCCCATAGGTGTACTGGTAAAAGACTTGGTCTAGTTTTATTGGTGACAATGGTGGAAGAAAGGTTGCACCTCCTCAATCTAAGTGTCAACAATTTACATAGGCTTAACTTCATTGGAAAGCAGGCCTCTAATATGTGGAATCATTGCAAAAGTACAAAATATTGAAGTGATGATGTTACTATGGGGAAACAAAAAGACAAAAAATCAAATTACTAATATAAAATAGAAATTAAAGCTGAATGCTTAATCCTGACACAGGTAGAGGAAAACAATAAAACACTGCATGGTGCAAAAATCATGGAAAACCCTAATGTTTGCTGAAATAATTAACCTACAGATGAAAGCAATACTGTCAAAACTAGACAGATGTGATTGCTTACCTAACTAAGTATCTCTTAATGAGCATACAAAACAGTGTTATAAACAAGAAGGCAAGGATAAGCTGTGCTTCCCCACAACTCTGGATTGGATAAAGTGAGTTTCAGAATGTTATGTTACTTTATTCTGTTTTCTACTACTACTACTACTACTACTACTTTGAGGTTTTCTAGTCAAGTTATTTTGGTACCTAATTTCTTAGACCTTTCTGTATTAACTCCTGCTCTAGCTAGAATACTGCTCCTGTTTTGACCTCTTCCTCAATTTAGAAAATACAATTACCTTTTAGTCCACTTTTATGGAAGTTGTTTGTGGCCAAAATTGCTTGCACAAATATACAGTATGAAACCTTACAATTTACACATACTGTAGGTTGGGAATTTTTTGTTTTGTGTAGTGAAGTTTATTGTTGATTATATTTACTTAAATGTCTAGATCAGGGGTCTCCAACTTAAATCCTGGGGCCTCATTTAAAAACGGTGCGTACACACAAAAATGTTACATACGAATGTTTCTACGCTCAAATCGCGATGTATAAAACCTAAACTTGGCGTAAAGCCACACACATTTCCATGGTAGCTCATACCCTGGCATACGCAAGTTCTACGCTCAGTTTTGCAAACTGGCGGCACCCAGTGTCAAAGCAGTGCTACTGTTCCAGTGTGGTTTCTGTTTCTTTTTTAGATCCACATCACTGACGCGGCTTTATAAATACACTGAAGTTAACCGCATATTGTTTATTAGTTTAATGCATCTGATTTGTAATTAACCTGTAACAATATAATGGTCCACAGAATGGTCAAACTATTCTAAATACAATAGCTGCTTTAGCATTGTTACTCTCACTGCACCTTCTTCTTCTTCTTTCAGCTGCTCCTGTTAGGGGTTGCCACAGCGGATCATCTTTTTCCATATTACTCTCACTGCACCACTCGGAGTATTTATATCACTGTATCTGAGTGGGGAATCACAGCTGTACAGCAGGTGATCGGAAACAGAATTATTGGTATACAGCATCAAGCACATTGTCTATTGAACTTCTCTCATACAGCAAATGCTTCAGAGCCTTTCCTCACGGTTCAGAAACAGTTTCATCCTAAGAACTATAAACACACTTAATCAGTCCATCAAGTGCTCCTTGTAGAACTGTTTGTACTTATACAGTAAGTACAATTACCTCACTGTAAACTTGCACTACAGTTATCATATTACACAACCTGAGCACTTTATAAAGAGCATATTTACATATGATGATGATATTATTTTTAAGATGAAATGCAGCAAAATAAAACTTTAACTTAATTTAAATAATCTATATTGTTAATAAATAAACATGTGAGGACACAGTGTTGCAGCGCTAGCAAGGAGCTGGTGCTCCGTTCACGGATTGTTCCTGCCTCGTGTTGTATTCTTGCTGGGACTGGTGTGACACTGGATGGATAGAATAATTTAACATGTATTATGAAGATATTTCAATGTTCTTTAAAACGTTTGAAGAATCGGCATTCTAAGATTACAGATGGCTTAACATCTATTACAGAGCTGATTGTGTGGTGATTGGGTATTTGGAGAGAGAAAAGGAAGGACATGAATTGGAGGTCAGTACATTTGAAAGAGACAGTACTGCTGCAATAAATAATTTCATTGAAGGTAGCACACGGCGCAGCAAGCATCTTGCATGAGGCATGAGCAATAGCTGCGCCTAGTGTTCCCATGTTTAATAACATGCTTTAACTCCTATTATCATGAAAATGATATCAAGTATACATCTCAGTATTTTAATTAATCAGAGAGCTGTAATATCACGAATGTAATGGATTCTGTGTCCTGTCGGAGGAAGAGAAAGACGGTTTAAGAAGCACATAGTGATTCACACACATAGATTACATAGAAGATCAAATACAAAACAAAGCATTTAACGTGCTACTTTAGTTACGATGGGATTTGGGAAACTAGTAAATTAAACAATTTTAAGATGAAGTTTATGATGTTTTACTTTAATGACAAAATAAACTACGTGATTAAAGTGGAAATTTAGAGATTAAAGTTGACATTTCATGCATTTTTCCCACTGTGTGCCTATTTTTTTTTCTCTGTACCCTAATAAGCTTTCATATGACACTCAGACGGTGGGCTATAACTCGCCTTTTCACGGCGACTTTGGTATCTGACAACTTCTTTTTTTATTTTGGGCACTGTGTGACTTGAGCTTTCAAGTTTCTCCGACACTCTATGTCACTCGATCAACTTCCTTTTGTTGTTTATACCACTGTTTAAACCAACAAATAGTATGTTTTTCCTTGCCTCCACTTGGTATTCGTTGAAATTCTTCTATTTCCTCTGTGCTTTTGCCATTCCCTTTTCACAGAACGCTGAGCTTAAGTGCTATTTATATTGATTTGTATATTCGAAGAGGCGTAATTCTGGGAGGAGACAGGGCGGGACAGCAGGTGCATACATGTCCGTTACTTTTTACACTGACCAGGATTTATATAGTGGAAGAATGTGGAAGCTGGCGTCCGCACAGATTTATGCATCTGGATTTTTTTGTGTGTAAGCACATTTCCGCTTTTGTCCGTACGCCATGTCAGAGTGTGAATTCTACGCACGCTGTTATGCATGAGGCCCCTGGAGAGCTACTGTGGGTGCAGGTTTTCACTCTAGCCCTTTTCTTAATTAGTGACCAGATTTTGCTACTAATTAACTCTTTACCTTAATTTTAATTGATGCACAACTTAAGACCCTTAATTATTTCTTTTTTCCTTAATTAGCAACCAAACAATATTAAGACACAAAATGAACCAACACATAAACAACAACCTGTGTCCATCACGCAATAACTGAAAATAAAGAAGGGTGAAGGCCGCAGTAATGCTGTTCTGCTCAGGTCCACAAAACATTTTGACAGCACTCTTTAAAAAGAAAATCAACAGTTTTAGAAATGTCTGCAATGGCAGAATGAGCGCCATGGAATTAAATAACAGTTTTAATTAGTAACGAGAATTGGCTTCAAGTTAAGAAACTGAATGAAGGTTGGAGTTTGAGGGTCCAACTTAGTTGGTCATGTGTTGGCTCATTTCACATCAAATTTATGTTTAGGTGCTGTTTAAGGAAAAAAGAATCAATTCAGTGGTCAGAGTCTCAGGAAAAGTGAATTAAAATAAAGGGAAATAGTTAATTAGCAGCAAAAATTGGTCACTAAGTAAGAAAAGAGTTATAATGAAAATTTACAGCCAGAGTAGCTCTCCAGGACTGGAGTTGGAGACCCCGATCTAGATAATTAAGAAATTGAATAATTTCAAAGATTATTTTTAGCAAAAACGTGTTAAAGAGATACAGGATAAAAGAAAAACAGGTTTTCGCGATGACGTCACAATAGCATGGGTTTGGTCTTGAGAGCTCCTCTCTTGGTGATTCCTTCGTCTGCTCTAACAGGGCTCAGATCATCAGGTGACCTTTTTTAGAGAGGCTGAAGTGAAAGGGTGGAGCATTGTTCAGCTGGGGTGGAAATGACGTCACGGTTTGTCTGGGTTGTGTTCCATTTTTCCTGAACAAACAGGATACAAAAATTGGATTACTTCTAAATCCTTCCCGTGAGATAAGGTGACCCGCGTCCCCAGTGACATGCCTCAAGGTCTCATATTTAACACATGATTTATATTAATATTTTCTATAATGACGAACTTGCTAAAAAAACATCAATATCCTTTCATGATGATTTCTGGGGATTTTAATCATGTCTCACCTTCCTTCAGCTTAACAAAGTTATCATAGCTTGTAGAATGCACAACCAGAACAAATAACACTGTGGATCAGTTTTATACTAATGTAAATCATTCAAAAACTGGTAATTATCAAATGCACTGTGAGGAAGTGGCTGATGAAACCTTAAGGATGGATTGGGCAAACTGGAATATACACTTCTTATGGAAGACATTGAGAGTCCTTTTCAATGAATTATTGTCTATATTATTGTCTGTGTTTATTCTCAAAAATGATGTGAAATGTGAAATACTGTATCTGCTGACCAGCTGCAGCTGTAAAGTGTGGAAGAAGAAGTCCGGAACAGGGTAAGAAGCACCTCTAGCTACAAGCAAATTAGTAATTGGATGGTGAAGAAGTACTTAGACAGGGTCATTGAGCTAAATCTGTTTATTAACCAGTTTGATTTCCATCCACCAGTCAGGCCCTCCTTTTTTAATGCTTGATCTTCTCTGTCCTAACTGCCCGCTTCCTTACTTACTTGCTTTGCCCCCTATAAGAGCACCATCCCTAAGGCCTGCATTCCACTTCCTTCCCAGATGTTTTTTTCTCAGTGAATTAGTTAAGACGAAACCTGGAGAAAATCCATCCTGGCAAATAAGGTGACCCTGATGACATCAGGTTGAAGGTGTTTGAAGCAGCTGCCAGACAACTCTGTACAGTCCTTATCAACTGTTGGCGTTTTGCGGAACCTGCATAGGGTTCTTTCAATTTAAAGGGCATCTGAAAAGCTCCCATCTTTTTGAATTTCTTTTTAAATAATAACATTAAAATCTGAAAATCTAATATATAGGAAAATTGAATTCCAATCTTTGGTTAAGGCAGAGTGAAAAATCCTGAAATCTAAGAACAAAAAGAAAATCAGCTTCAGATGAATGAAGCAAATGAGAGGGAAATACTCCGACTGGGACCAAATTATTGGGGACTTTATATGGTATATAACTAAAAGAATCTTAGAGGTTATCTGATATTTAACTGACAGCAAATCTAAATAATAGAAGATCCTAAGTTTAGTATATCTAAGTAAACACTGAAAGCAACTGAAGCCTGTTAACCAGCTAACTAATCTTGAAGTAATGAATGTACACATCAGTTCTGTGAAGATAATAATATGAAACCCAAAGTACAGAATTTATATGACATTCAAAAGGAAGAACTGTTAAGAATTACACTTTAAATTTTTATCTATGTACTAAGTGGTGTGACAGTAGGGGGCGCTAGTGCTCCTTTGAACCCTCAGGTACAACTCCAGACACCGGGTAAAAGTCCAATACTTTTTATTTTGTTCTTCAGTGCACCAAGCACCCTCCACACTACTCGTACAATAAACCAACAACACACTATCAATAACTCTCCTCCTCGCCCAGACACTTAGCCACCCTTCCTCCCAGCTCAGCTCACCGTCTGGACTGAGGCACCGTCCTTTTATAGTTCCTGACCCGGAGGTATTCCTGTCCCGACAGTCCATAGTTCCTTACTCCTTCTGGGTCAGGGCAATCAGTCCTTTTCTTTAACCCGGGAGCACGTCGTTCCTTCCTATCATGTGACCCTGACGTACTCCCGGGTCATAGGGCATAAAAGAACCCATAAGCCCCCCTACAGCGACTCCTGGTGGCCCCCAAGGTATCCAGCAGGGTTGTGTTAAAACACTACAAAGTCCATAAGGCCCTGCTGGACCTCGGGGCATGGTCCTGCTGTCGGGAGAGCTCCTCCTAGCGGCCTGGGGGTGCGAACCGGCATGGGAAGCCGGCAGTCCTCCACAGTGGTATTAGACAATTGTCAATGAAGAAAGTTAACAATATCAGATTCAAGTGGATCTTGAGTCTGTAAGAATTTCAGATTTCTTACTGTCCACGTTAAGAATGTGGTGTGTTATGTAAGCTTTACAATCAAGACAACATATCAAAATGAAATGCTTCAGAAGGTTTAGAAGAATCAACAGATGGGTATCATCTGCAAAACTCTGTAGGCTAACACCATAATAATGCATAGTGGACCCTGGAGGTTGAATAAACACAGAGAGCAAAGGACATAATACTGAGGGTAGATATAGTTTGCAAAAATAAATACATCCAAGTAGATATAACCCAACAAATGATACAACTGAACTAACACAATCGAGAAGTGGCAGCCAGACACACACATCTTACTCTCAGCAATATTCTCACAAACATGGGCACTCCAGAGCTCAATAGGTACTACAGACAATTTTCTCTCACAATATACATCTTGAAGAGTGTTTGGAGGCTCATCCTGAAACAACAGTGCTGTTTTTACAGACAAACGTGACAGCCTGCAGTTTGTTTAAGTAATATATACGGAAACATGATGCTAGAAGAATGCTCTATGTGTATCTACAGAGCCTTCTACATAGAAAAGCTGGCACTGAGGGACTGAAAACTACTTCTGGGGTTGCAGGGGTGTTTTCAGTTTTGCTCTTGTAGATCATGCAGTTAAATATCCAGTTAATAACTGCAAACAACTAGGATTTTAATCTGCTACAGAGTCCTGTTATAAATGGGATGGGGTGGACACATATTGTAAACAGCTTTTTAATTTCGAGACAAGTGCATCAATTTGGAAAGTCTTCCATCACTTTCTAGACGTATCTAGGCCTTAATGTATGCCATTTACCAATATGTAGATTGAGCGACATTGCCCTGTCATGTTGGTAAAAAGATCGACTAGAGTAATAAGAGTTGAATGGCATGCATTTGAAAAGGTTAAAAATGTTATTGATGCATAGTTATTGTATGCTAGTAGCAAATCTAATTTCTGGAAGGTAATTACAAAAAAATGTTATAGCTATTTTAACCTAAAAACAACAACCAGCAGGTTTAACCATGTAACTATGATTAATCAACATAATTTCATTACCGTTAAGAGTGTTATGGCTGTATCCAGAATCCATTGATGATATCATTTTCTGACACTCAGTGGAACTGCCACCTCTTAGCATAATTCTCCAGCAGATAAGTTATTTCCAATACACTCTGTAAGTGCCTTAGCTTGTTGCAATTCTGAAATTTGTATGGGAAAATAAATCACCATTACCATAGAAATAACTCTTTATAGGATGCTTATTTATTTGTATGTATACTAAAGTCAATTTATTTTCCAGACATTTTGTAATTGTGACTGATAGAAAAAGCTTTTTTGATATAATTCAAGCATTCTATGTTAAAGGAAGCAGATTTCAATGGGATAAGTAATGCCATTCTTCATCATGGACATGTTAAAAAAATGCCTGCATGGCAAGGGAGAATAATATAATGTTCAACGCAACTTACTGTAGGTGCCTTAGCCTCCTCTTAGGTTTCTGCCAAAAAGTAATAAATAGCTATGTAATTATGCATTAATGCAGTGTGGGTTGAGTGACAGTTGCGATTAAAAAATAAAAATGGCAATAAAAATGTAAATGGGTAGCTAGTTAATGTGTCAGACGCGAAGTCTCTTCTGTGGTGACATATGCTGTTCTGTACTAAAGATATTTATATTTTTTTCGGAATAGTTGTAAAGTAATTCTGACTGGTCATGTGCGCACAACTTTGTCTAGTGATATTTCCTGTAAGATTCAGAACACCTCAGAATGTTAAAAATAATTTGCCACTTATTTTCTGTTAGACTCAGCTCTTTGCTACACATAAATCATCAGTAGACTTCGTCAGATACCATTCTGTGTGAAATGAATCATGGAGGATTCGAAAAATTAGATCTGTCTCATTATGATATGAACTAAATGTTATGGGATCGTCCTACTGCCTTTGCTTTTAAAGTCATAGTTTTACCAGGTGACAATGCTTTGGTGCTTATGGAGTTTAGACTCGCCAGAAGAGAGTAGCAATGCTGTCTGAGGAAATGCACTCTTGAGAAGGAAGTTATGACCTTCTAGCTGTGTTCCCCCGCTTCACTAGGGCCTTAAGAAGTATACTATTTAACTAAGTACTTTTTTGTATAAAATATTTGTAGGTTATTTTTGGCTAATATTTTTGGCAGGGAGTGTGGTGTAGTTCTTAAGGCTTTAGACCTAGGAATTAAAACCCTGATGTTGTGGGTTCAAATCCTGCTACTGATACTGCGTGACCATGAGCAAGTCACTTCAGCTGCCGATGCTCTAAATGGAATAACAAAAGAAACGTAACCATTCGTATCTCAAATGTAGCAAGCTGATTTGGATAAATGCTTTAGAAAATAATAACTAAGATTATTAGATCACTCTTGAACATGCCATACATAGATGTCCATGACTAAAACATTCCTTCATTAGATCAGTTCCTGCTTTTCCTATTGACCTGGTATTTGTTGATGGCCATTGCAAAGCACAATTTTACAGGAGAGTGTATTGTTTTGAATTGAAATGGATATCAATAGGAATAATATGAAATTTAAGTGTATATTATTTGATTATTAGATGTTTATGATTTTCACTTATTTAAATTGTTCAGTCAAACATCAACAACATTTATTTATATAGCACATTTTCATATAAAAAGTAGCTCAAAGTGCTTTACTTAATAAAGAATAGAAAAATAAAAGACACAATAAGAAAAACAAAATAAATCAACATTAATTAACAGAATAAGAGTAAGGTCCAATGGCCAGGGGGGACAGAAAAAACAAAAAAAACTCCAGACGGCTGGAGAAAAAATAAAATCTGTAGGGATTCCAGACCATGAGACCGCCCAGTCCCCTCTGGGCATTCTACCTAACATAAATGAAACAGTCCTCTTTGGATTTAGGGTTCTCACAGTTGGACTTTATGATGATGGTCATGTAGACTTCTGCCTTTTAATCCATCCATCACTGTTGGAGCATCATGAAGCTTTGAGTAGGTGGTGGCGCAGGCCACCACCACAAAGAAACCGGAAAAAGAAACAGAAGAGAGAGTAGAGGTCAGTACGGATTTTACAGCCACCATGAATAGTTATTATGATGAACTGAACATACAGAGTATCAGGATTAAGTTAAAGTGAAGTTATGAAAAGGCCATGTTAAAGTAATGTGTTTTCAGCAGTGTTTTAAACTGCTCTACTGTATCAGCCTGGCGAATTCCTATTGGCAGGCTATTCCAGATTTTAGGTGCATAGCAGCAGAAGGCCGCCTCACCACTTCTTTTAAGTTTTGTTCTTGGAATTCTAAGGAGACACTCATTTGAGGATCTAAGGTTACGATTTGGAATATAATGTGTCAGGCATTCTGATATATAAGATGGGGCGAGATTATTTAAGGCTTTATAAACCATAAGCAGAATTTTAAAGTCAATCCTGAATGACACAGGTAAAAACACATGTTTAAAGTCTGCAGATGTGAATGTGTATATATAAAGAATTTTGGAAAATATAGAAGACGGGTGGTGGACCATACCAGTTCAAAGTAACCAAAGACACATGTAAATAAACGATTTTAGCACAAGGTGTAGAGGTTCCCTTTTAAAGTCTGTAGATCTGCATATGTATATTACAATGGAGTGGCTCATGGGAGGCACATTACGCTTAAACTTACGCCATCTGTACCCTTTTACTTGGATCCAAGGATGGCCGTACTTTTCTTTCCCTGCCTTTTTGCTTCTAGGGAAGCAACACCGGCACTTGAGATTTGTTTACTCACCATTAAACTTTGTATCTTCCTTGAACTTCGCAAAACTTTCTTTTTCCAATTCACACTTCATCATGCCTCTTTTCAACTTTCCAGTCCAGGCTTTTCTTCAGTCGTCCATCCACTCTTTAGGTTAGTGCTGCTGTCAGTTGCTTCTTTTTTTGTTTGTTTGCATAAAGACACTTCTAAGCACAGCACAGATCATGTAAGTTAGAATAATAATAATTACTGACAAACAAATTACCAAAAAAAAAAGTCGACTAATTTACTTTTCTTTAATTTAACAAAATTTCAACAAAATAATTCAAAGCATTTCTGACATTTTGGGATATGTTTTATGGGAGGCTTTTACTCCCAAATATCGACATACCAAAAAGTCATTTCTTAGCAAATACTGCACTACCCTGATGAACTTCAGCTTTTTAAATAAATGGAAAATAGTGTATTTGTTGATGAATAAATGAGTCAACTTTGTATTTATATATATATATATATATATATATATATATATATATATATATATATATATATATACATAATAGATAGATAGATCTACTCTATATATTGTGGCTGATGGCCTGGTCCCATGACTGGCTGGGACACCCCTTCGACATATGTTCCAGGGGAGCAACCATGGGCTGCTCAATACCTCCCCCGGGACGCTTGGTTTCAGCCTCCCTGGCTAAAGGTGGTGCCTCAGCTTCCCGCAGGGCACCATGGGAGATGGAGTCCTCCACAGCCTGGTTGGGATCTGGGGTGACCGTCAGGGGGCACTGCATGGGTTCCTGAGCCCGGCTGGACGAGTCTTCAGCCCCACCCAGTAGTGCAACCGGAAACAGGTGATCAAGCACCTGGAGCACTTCTGGGTGGGCTATAAATGGGGCCAGCAACCACCACTCATGGGTCAGAGTCGGAAGGAGGACAATGCTTGTCAGGAGGACTGGTGGTGCCAGAAGGAAGTGTTGCGGTTACTTGTGCTTATTGGGACTGTGTTGTGCCTGTGGGGTTCACGGGAAAGACGTGCCCCACAGGTGAAGAAAAATAAATCTTTTTTTGTTTTAACACGTGTCTCTGTGTCAATCTGTGCCAGGTCGGGCGTAATATAGCATCTTACGTTACAATATATAAAATCCTAAGCCTAAAAGTGCAACAGTGATGTTTTTATGTCATATTTTTTGTCATGCTTTAAACTGGGCTTATTTTGAAACCTACATATATGTGTTTGGTATCATTTTTTTGAGAATTTATCGAACTTTAATGTGGTGTTGTTAGATTTTCAGATTCTTATTCCATTTTTAACTTATAGACTAAAAAATATCAAGAACTCATATCCTGCGAGACGAGAATTTGTGCCAAGAGATTTAACCACGCCCGGAGTCAGAAATAAAAGACAAAGAGTGGGACATTTGCTGTACAGGCTTTTAAATCCAGCAATCCAGCAGCTGATTGAGCAAAGAAGAGGTAAAAAAAACCTGTATTTGTTTCCCATTGTATCACCATTTAAGAGGGGGTTTTGGAGGAGCAACTGCGTCTCCTTGGGGTGCGTTCTGCCCCCCTCTTCATAACGTGAGCAGCAGAGACTCGAAGTGGCTGGCGAGTGAAGTAAGCAGGGGGTTGGTGAGTGAAACGAGCAGGAGGCAACCCTCTGGTAGATATATAGAAACACACGTACAGTACCTTCCATAATATTTGGGACAAATACACATTTTTCCTCAATTTACTCCTCTACTCCAAACTTTAAAATTATCAATCAAATAATAATTCAGAAATTATTAAAGTGTACATTTTGGATGTCCCATGTAGAAATGACAACACCTTTTATGCATGGTTTCCCATTTTCAGGATACTATAATATTTGGGACAATTACTATCACAGGTGTTTGTGATTATTCAGGTTCTTACTTCTATCTACAGACAAACCTTTAGAGTCTATAGTTGCCATTCTTTAACATGAGCAAAAGAGCTGTGCAAATGAACGTTAGAGAAGCCGTTATAAGGCTGAAAAAGCAAGAATAAAACCATTATAAACATCAGAAAAACCTTAGGATGACCAAAATCAACTGTCTGGAATATCATTAAGGAGAAAGAACGCACTGATGAGCTCAGTAATCGCAAAGGGACTGGTAGGCCAAGGAAGACCTCCACTATTGATGACAGAAGAATCTTCATTTTGGTAAAGAAAAAGCCCAAAACGCACTGTCCGACACAGCAGAAACAGTCTTCAGTAGGCAGATGTGGATGTGTCAGACTATCTATCTGCAGAAGACTTTATGAACAGAAATACACAGACCACACCTCAAGATGCAATTAACTAGTTAGCTACAAAAACAGGATGGCCAGAGTACAGTTTATGAAAGATTGCATAAAAAAGCCCGTAGAAAACTGGGAAAAGGATCTTGTGGACAGATGAGACAAAGATGAACTGGTATCAGAGTTGATGGCAAGAGCAAATTGTGAAGACAAAAAGGAACTGCCCAAAATCCAATGCATACCACCTCATCTGTTAAACATTGTGGCAGGAGTGTTATGGCTTGGGCATTTATGTCTTTCTCAGGTACTGGCACACTTATCTTCTTTATTAATGTAACTGCACAATGAATTCTGAGGTGGATAGAAACATTTTATCTGATCAAGTTCCAGTAAATGCCTCCAAACTCATTGGACATCTGTTCATCCTACAAAAAGATAATGATCCCAAGCATTCTGCAAAGGCAACACAGAAGTTTTTCAAAGCTAAAATATGGAACACATTCTTCAATGGCCAAGCCAGTCGCATGATTTGAGTATATCTTCCATACGTTGAAGAAAAAACTTAAGGGGCAAGCCCCCGAATTAAACAGGAGCTGAAGACAGCTGCATTACAGATATGGAAGTGCATCATCAGAGAAGATCCTCTGCACATGGTGATTTTAATGAATCACAGACTTCAAGCAGTAATTGCAGGCAAGGGATATGACACAAAGACCTAAATATGAGTGCTTTAAAATACCTGCCATTGCAATGTCCCAATCACTACAGTGTCCTGAAATGGGGGGACCATGTGGAAAGAGTGTTATCATTTCTACACGGTAAACTATATGATTTGTAATTTTAAACTGTGGAACAGAGGGATGAATCAAGGAAAAATGTCTTTGTCCCAAACATTATGGAGGACACTGTATATTTTTATCTTATATATAAATGTCTATGTGTGGAAGTGTGTGTGTCTGTCTGGCCCGGAAGTGAGAGGTGAAGTCGGGGTAAGGGCTCCACCACCGAGGAAACAGAAAACTCGCTTAGCCACTAATAAAACAGTGGGGCCAACACATCAGCAAAACAAAACCTCAGAAGAAAAACAAAGTCACTTAGCCACTAACTTCAGCAAAACGGCATCCCTTTACTTTTCCTCCCACTGCCAATGCACAAGCAAGGCGAGCACGTTGGCAAAACGAATCCTCCTAGGAGAGAGATGCCCAGAGTGTTTCCTTTCAATTACCTGACATCTCTACATTTCAGGTTTTTTTTTTTCGTATGATTTCAATAGTTTCTAGGACCCCGGGCTTTTTACAGCACAGGCTTACACAGCTAGTATTTATATAAAAGAGAAATTAGCTTAGGCAGTTTGGAAAATACAGTTCTTTATAGATGTGAATTTGGTAATATTGTCCTCTAAATGGATAATGTGTTAGACAGCAAGTCTCAAAGTGGAATGTTCAGTCTAGAGTATTGTCTCACTGAGTTCTGGATGGTCAAGTTCAGTTAATAGAGTACTATGTTGCCCCAATATTTTATCCAGATACTTTTAAAAGTTATCCAAGTCTCCACTTCAGCTGCACATCTCCATAATTTGTTCAACATTTCCGCAACCTTTCATATGCAAAGAATTGCTTCCTGATATCCTATTTCAGTGCACTTCCCAAACATTTCCACTAGGTGCCCATGGCTGTACTATTTAAATGAAAAGATTCTGTTTGATCAAATTCTTTGAAAACTATGAAATGGTGGATGGTTTGAATTAGATCCCCACATTAAAAATAGAATCAGTTGCACCTTGCAGCTCTGATTTGTAAGAAATTGTGCATATTTTGTCCATCCATCCATCCATCCATTTTCTAACCCGCTGAATCCGAATACAGGGTCACGGGGGTCTGCTGGAGCCAATCCCAGCCAACACAGGGCACAAGGCAGGAACCAATCCTGGGCAGGGTGCCAACCCACCGCAGGACACACACACACACACACACCAAGCACACACTAGGGCCAATTTAGAATCGCCAATCCACCTAACCTGCATGTCTTTGGATTGTGGGAGGAAACCGGAGCGCCCGGAGGAAACCCACGCAGACACGGGGAGAACATGCAAACTCCACGCAGGGAGGACCTGGGAAGCGAACCCGGGTCTCCTAACTGCGAGGCAGCAGCGCTACCACTGCGCCACCGTGTGCATATTTTGTGATAATAGAAAATAAAAATGTATAAAAGGCATGGCTTGGTTTATTGTATAGGACTATAGAGCATGCATCATGTGTAGTCTGAGAATTCTTTTTCCCTTTTTTTGTTTCACTTTATAGTCCGTCTGCTTTGCAAAACATTGATATCAGAGTAACACACTTGTATTTAAAGTATTCAGGTCTCCTTCTCTAACTAAACAATGCACATACTGCTAGACTGATGATTCGGAATTTGTCCAGGATCACTGAAGGTGGATGTGTGTATGAGTGTGTCTTGTAATGGACTGACACACTGTCTGGGAATGGTTCCTCCTTGGCACCCCATGCTCTCCAAGTCCCTAGATTGGAATGAGTTAAAATATCAGACTGCCTTTCTGCTAACTTATTATTCTGCAAATTGCTCACCACATGACTAACAGCATATGAATTTCTATAAAAGTACTTTTTATTTTGCTTCATTTATATATGTGTGGTTGTTATCAGTGCTGTCCTGAGCAAATTGTGACTCCATGTTTTGTTACTTCTATTGGTCTATCATATTGGTGTCTTATTGATTCAGTCACTTAAAAGCAAACTGTTAAATGTTTGGAAAGAAATTACTTTACAGCAGCCTGTAATGCCAACATTAAAGGCTCAGCTACATTAAAAATAAAAAAGTAATTTATGTGCAACATTTACAAGTAAGAAACAGTCCAGCAGACTATTATTAAATGATAACAATGGTTTAAGGCTATTATCTGATTTGAATGAAAATGTTATGTTATATTATAACACAATGTTGCTGAAGGCTCCATCATGTAGCATACTCAGATGCACATACACACATCCTTGTTTAATCATACCATTCCAATTTATGCAAATTGAGAGTAAAAATTCCACATATATAATGATCAGATACAGAATTGAATCCAGGGGCCTCAGGTATAAACGGTGCATACGCACAGAAATGTTGCGTAAGACCTTTCCCATGTTCAAATCGCGATGTATAAAACCTACACTTGCCGTAAAGCCACGCACTTTTCCACGGTACCTAATACCTTGTCGTACGCAAGTTCTCCGTTCGGTTTTGCAGACTGGCGGCACCCAGCGTCAAAGCAGTGCTACTGTTCCTGTGTGGTTACACCTTATTTTCCTGACGCGGCTTTATAAATACACTGAAACTAATCGCATATTGTTTATTAGTGTAATGCATCTGATTGTAATTAACTTGTAACAATATAATGTTCCAGGGAATAGCCATAGTATTCCAAATACCATAACTGCTTTAGCATTGTTACTCTCACTGCACCTTCTTCTTCTTCTTCTTCTTCTTTCAGCTGCTCCTGTTAGAAGTTGCCACAGTGGATCATATTTTTCCATATTACTCTCACTGCACCACTCAGAGTATTTATATTACTGCAGCTGAGTATGAATCACAGCAGCAGCTGATCGGAAAGAGAATTATCGGTATTCTGCTTCAAGAACACGCTGTCTCAGCGACGGCAAAACGTTTCAAAGTCTTTCCTGTATGGACCTCGCGGTTCAGAAACAGTTTCATCCCAAGAACTTTAAACGCACTCAATCAATTACTCCTTGTAGAACTGTTTGTAGCCTACTTATAAGTACAATTGCCTCACTGTAAACTTGCACTACAGTTATAATATTACACAATCTGCACCACTTTATAAAGCGTGTATTTACATATGATGACGATATCATTTTTAAGGTGAAAGCAAAATATGTTTATTATATTATACAGATAAAACTTTAACTTCATTTGAATAATCTATATTCTTCACTGGGACTGGCATGAAGGATAAAATAATTAAACATGTACTACGAAGATATTTCAAAGTTCCTTAAACGTTTTGAAGAATCTGAGCTCTAAGCTTACAGATGGATTAACGTCTATTACAGAGCTGATTGTGTGGTGATCGGTTACTTGGAGAAAGAAAAGCTAGGACTGCAGGGGCCACTGTTTGCCTTTTTTTTCTCTGTACCCTAATAAGCTTTCATGTGACACTCAGACAGTGGGCTACAACTCGCCTTTTCACGGCGACTTTGATATGTGACTTCTTTTTTATTTCCAGCACTGTGCGATTTTGTGAACGTGAGCTTTCAAGTTTCTCAAACACGCTATGTCACTCGATCAACTTCCTTTTGTTGATTATATCACGGTTTAACTAAACAAATAGTATGTTTTTCCTTTGCCTCGACTTGGTATTCGCTGAAATTTTTATATTTCCCCCCCATGCTTTTCCCATTGTCTTTTCACAGAAGGCTGAGGTAAGGGCGATTTATGTTGATTTGCATATTCAAAGAGGTGTAATTCTGGGAGGAGTTGGGACGTTACATAAAGCGCGTGCACGAGCGTTACTTTTCATGCTGATCGGGATTTATGTAGCGGAAGAACGTTGAAGTCGGAGTACGCACATATTCCTGCATCTGGATTTTTCTGTACATAAGCACATTTCGGCTTTTGTGCTTACGCCATGTTATAGTGTGAATTCTACGCACGGCGTTATACATGAGACCCCTGGTCCTTAAGGATATAAAACAGCACTGCTAGCTGCTTTGGTACTAAGCCACCCAGTATATACTTTGTGCATTACAATATTTTAAATCAGCATTTGTTAATAAAACACTTAAATATTTACATAATTTCTAAATAGTTCTCTCTTATCGTCTAGATTTTCATGTTAGGTGCTTGAGTTATAAAGAAAATGTTAAGCTTTTTGTGAAATGCCATAGAAACAAAATCAAAATATGCCTACTCTTTAATGCACTGTGCCTTGTAGTCGCAAGACATGCTGTTATTCTCACTGTTCAGATATTTTCTGTCTTTTCAATGCCCCAATGGACAGTTTACTTTGTGCATCACTTTCATCTGAACACACACACTGTACTGAAAGTGCAGTTTGTTATGAACCTTATCAGTCATTGAAGAAGCTCCCATCTCAATTGTTCTTTGGCTGTTTGTTCCAGTAAAGATCCTTGTAGAGTACTTGAGCAAGAATTCATCATGCTTTACAGATAAGCACTAGGACGTTTGCAGTGAAAAGTAGAACACAGATGTCAGGCCTTCTAGCTATCTGAAAAAAAATGATGTCACAGCAAAAGAGATTAAATAACAAAGGTGCATCTGATGTGCGGGTCAGTGAGTCTAGCAAAGGAATTCCTAAATATGGTAAACTCAGAGCTCAGCTTCAATAAACACATGAGCAAAGCAGGGATTTGTTTTATTATATTACTCATCCTGAAGATGTATTTTAACAGTTCAAACACTGCTGTCTGATATATTGTATACACACCTGTAAGTGAAAAGAGACTTAGAGCCAGGAAAAGAATTGGGGTCCTAGGTAGGGGGAAAAAAAGACATTCAATGGCAGGTAAAGAGAGGTTAAGGAATTTAAATAGCCTCAGAGCACTACACTACTTCAGCCTTCAGTATACTCTTCACAAAGGAAGTCGACATTAGTACTTCTTGATGCAAAAGTGAGGGTCCTTGGGTGTTATATATTCTGGTAGAGAGAAGAGGAGGGTGAATTGGTCAGGATCACTGGATGTCTACTTTTTTTACTATGGAGAGAAAATAGGCATTTGAATTTGGGCATAATCAGAAACAGTTTCCCCCGTGCCTCTTTTACAACTGTCCCTAAATATAGACTATACCTACATGATGTAAATATATATTGTAAGAGAAAAGACGACAATAAAGAGTTGGGTACCAGCCTGTTCGTCCCGTATAATTGGTTTTGAAAAATAAACAAAAGACACGCAATTATTGTGGAGTCGTGTCTGCTGATATAAGTTCAGAACAGAAACTGTCAAAGATGGTGTGGGCTCTGTCTTTGTGTCCTTCCGTCCAGGTGGATGGACACTGGAAGCAATGTCAGAGGTGTTGTAACCATCAGTCATCCAGTCTGCAGAGGGAGGAAGAGAGAAAGGCATTAGTACAGAGCACCAACCACTCAAGTAACTTTAGATTTAAAGTCACTAGAGCCCTTCTGCTGCCCCCTATGTGCATGCACGTACGTGCATACACACACACACACACTGTCATGCATAAGTGCCAGAAGAACACCTTAAGGGCTCATCCAAGGTGCAAGAGAGGGTGCTGCCACTAACAGTATCATCTGTTTCTCCTCCATAACAACAAAAAGATGCATCTTGAAGACATCTTGAGCGCAACACCACCAAATTTCATTGTTTCATTTCGACCCGGACAACCTTAAGGGCAGAGCGCCGAAGCTGCGACCCACTCATTAGAACTATTTTCTATTATGTTCTGTATCACACCCATGAGCACCTATTTTGTTTATGATTTGCTACTGAATTTAAAAGGGTTGGCAGCCCAGCACTTCAAATTTGCATTCTATGTTCCTTCCACCCATCCACAATACATACTTACATAAAGACTGGACAGACAGTTAATTGGTGACATTACATTGAAGTGCTGAGACATCTATGGGAAAGCATCAGGGAAAAAAACTTCCAGAGAAATTGTACACCCAAAACTGGATTTTACACCATGACAGCTCACCTGCTTACACACCGCGTTTTCAGTCAAAGACTTTTTGACTAAAAACAATGTATCTGTTCCTTCGTACTTTCATTTTTCGCCAGATCTCATTCCCTATTACTTCTTTTTGTCCCTTAATTAAAATTGCCAAGACGCAGGATGCAAACCAAAGTTGAAGAATAGAAAGCAACACACAGGAAGATCTTTAAAATAATAAGTTTAGAATTAATCACAAACTCGGGCAGTAGGAGTGAATGATGATGACCTTTGCACCACTGTGGTAATTAGGTCATGGGTCACACACTTCTAGGCCTCTTCCCTGGCAACTGCTTGGCAACCCTGCATAACAAACAAGCAATTGCTGCACAACAATATGGTGCCTCAGGAAGATAAGCGTCAAAATGAATGTCGTCAAAAACATCATCAATCAAAAAACAGACCATTACATTCCTTGACTTCTAAAACTCCCAAAATGAAGCATCCATTATTTTTATAGGGCAAGACATAGGTTGTGAAACAAATGATAAATATCTAAAAATAAAAACAAAGTCCAAATGAAATAATAAATATCTAAAAATAAAAATAAAGTCCAAATTATAACATACAGACGTACGCCAGTCATAATTTACTTTGTAAAATCTACTAGAGTAAGTGTGGTGTACATTGTTTCTGAGTTCAGATGGCTAACGTTCCGCATTACGGAACATAGCACCCGTATGTCCTGCAGTGGGTTGGCACCCTGCCTGGGATTGGTTCCTGCCTTGTACCCTGTGTTGGGTGGGATTGGCTTCAGCAAACCCCCGTGACCCTGTGTTCGGATTCAGCGGGTTGGGAAATGGATGTATGGATGGCACCCGTATGTCACTGACTATATTGAAAAATGCATCATTCTATCAATATATACATGAAATTTAAAATAAGCTTGGTAAAAAAAATAATTGGTGCCTCCTTCTTTTAAGAATTGCTTTTGCATTGTTTTGAAATCCTACTTCCTGGTGGTCTTTTAAGGAAAAAAAAATACTGATATTTGATCTTAATGTTCATAATAGTGGATGTTATTTCCACATTACATTTTGCCAGAAAACATGACATTTTTCTGAAGACTTTATTTCTGAATGCTGTTTCCCATCTTCTTTCTCATTTCCACACTACACATTTCCAAATGACATTGGCTAATGCCATCATTCCTGTGCCTTATGCCGCCCCCATAATAAAACACAAACCCAGCATCTATTTCATTTCTGCATTAATGTTATACCAGAATAGTCATAAATATGAGCTCTTGACTTTATAAAACATTCACTTCAACATTCAGGTCGTAAGAAGGAAGCTCTGGATGTATGTTGGAGTTCTTATTTCTTCTACTTGGTAATGTCACGAGTCACAGAACCTGCAAAAAAAAAAGCTTCATTAGAAGAACATATTTGCAAAAATAAACGGTTAGGTAAATCAAAGATCACATATTAGTACTTTGTTATATATTTGGTTTTATTAATCCCGCTGCAGTTTGAACCTTAAAACTGACTTTGTCCTTCTACAGCATATTAATATGAAGTTTTGTATTATCTTAGGCAGGATGTCTGGTGTGGTGTCTAAGCACTTTTAACCACAACATAGCCAATTTAGCTCCTACCACCTACTCCTTCTTTGGCCCAGACCAAGGGATTTATGCTGCCTGTACTCCAGCTGTGAAAAAATGTGTAAAAATTAATTGTATCCTAATCTTATCACACTTGCCAAAGGTATTAGTTAAACATATAATAATAAGAAAGATCTGACAACTGCCCAGAATCCAAATACTAATATGTATACGTATGATCCATTATAAAATTTTCATAATTCATTTTGATATGGTGGTTTTCTCATATTTAAAGTCCATAAGAACCATTCATCTGGAAGCTTGAAGAACTGCAATACAAGATCCAAACAATTTTGTAAGGACAAAAGGATAAATTCCTATAAGTTAATTATTAAAAAAAAAAAAAAACATTTCAAGTAGGCCTAAGTTAACACCACTGCACAAAAAACAAATCTCTATCATGGAAGGTCAGGGAATAGTCAAAGTCTATCCCTGCAGCAATAGGCACATGGGAGTAAACTGTCTTAAATACAAAGCTGATTCCTGATGGGCCACACTCACACAATATCATAATCTACAGTTCACATGAACTAATTCATTTAACACAAACCCTTTCATTCTGGAATCTGCCTAGTCCAAAAAAGTCATTAGAGCCTAAACTAGCAGCACTGGAGAGGAGCATTGCAGGGCACACTCACATGGGGCTAGTCTCTAATCATCATTTACGGTAAAATTCATCTCTTTGGAAATTTGGGAAAAATCTAGCTGTACCCAGAGGAAAATCCACTGACACAGGGAAAATATAAAATATTGTCACAGACAATCCGGAATACAGGATCCATGAGCCATTGGAACTAATCACCACATTACCCATAAGCTTATTTAAAATATTATTTCTAGATTTTAATCTCTTAAATGTACGCCTATACTTTAATTTGGTGTATGGTAATGTAGTAACTATAGTTAGAAGATTGATGATTATTTGGTGGCAACACAGAAAACGTTATAATAAAGAGAGAAGTTTCTAGTTAGTATGCAGTTGAATAGCATTACCAAAGTAAGTTTGGTAACTTTGATTTACACATTAGATTTTGCTAGCCCAGATTAAGTGACCTTATATATAATTTAAAGTGATATCATTAACACTGTGATTAAGCGGTGGTTCTCTTGAGGTTTCTCCACCCCAGAATAAAGACAAGAAGGCCACAAAGTTTTTAGTGAATTCAAGGATCAATGATCACTAAAGCCGGGTTTATACATCATGCAACACGATGCATGCTGCAGCGGACGATCCTGCTACGCAAGCGTTTTACTATTTATACTTGCGCACGTACTTTATGTAAATCTGGTGGAATCCAGCAGGAGGCAATGCGAGATATTATCAAGGTGAGAACAGGTTTGGCTTCTCTGTGTTGTGAATTGGATAGATAGATAGATAGATAGATAGATAGATAGATAGATAGATAGATATGAAATACTTCAGCATTTAACATTAAATTGTCATACAGTAAAAGGAATGCCCGTCGCTTTTAATACACACTTTATAAATATGGTGATATCCAATACTGAAAGCGAAATATAACTAAATATAGTGCAAAGTACCTGAATCGCACTGCATCTGGGACTGAAATGATCAAAAGTGTTCTTGCAACAGAATTCTATGAGAAACTCAACAAAGTAAAATATGACAATACTATAGCACCTTGGATGTAATTGTGAGAGGGGCACGCTCCTCTGGAGGACGCGCAGTGTCCAAATGAGTGGAAATTCCCGGAGGAGTCGTCTATAAAAGCAGTCCCGTGAGTAACGGGTGCAAGAGGGTGCAGACCGCTGTTCCCCCAGCAGATTAAAGTTCATCGGTTATGATGCTTTGCCTCCAGTGAGCATCATATGTGGACGCTGGCCTTGGGTCGGCTCACGGAAAGGGATGAAAATGTGGTGTATGGGTTGCCTCTGACCCAGGGTCAGTAAAGTGACACAGAGCCAGCAGTGGTGTAGCTTCGGGCAAGGGGTCATCTATCCCCAGGCGCAGCATCCAGGGGGTGCCAAATTGATGTTACAAAATTTTACAATGAAATGTTTTCCATTCTTAAATGCACTAAAAAGTAAATAAAAAACATTTGCATACTCAATCCATCACTCCTACAGTATGAGGATATCTTTTTCCTATGTTTTTTGTCTCTTTCTGATTTCGAAGCACGTCTTAGTTCTATATACCCAACAGACAATAATTTATCCCCTCCACTAGGCCTACTCTAACATGATTGACTCCCACCCAGAAACATTTTTGACGTTATTAAACAGGTTGCGCGACTGACATGAGGCATTAGTGTATCATTGTCTAAGTTGTTACAAACGCCATTTCTGTGTGCCAAGTGATTTGTATTTATGTGTTTGATAGAAAATTGATTGGGCTGTGGTGAAGTATTCTAGTAGATGGCTGCAAAAGTCTAGACGTTTCCCCATCCATCCATCCATTTTCCAACCCGCTGAATCCGAACACAGGGTCACGGGGGTCTGCTTGAGCCAATCCCAGTTTTTATAAATATATAATTATTTTGCTTTATAATTTGCTATATACTTTCTTTAAAATCATTTTTAAATGCGGAAAACGATTTTTTTCTTACAAAACTAATGACGGATTTAAATTTTAAAGAACATGAGGTGGCGTTATCATTTTCGGTATTTTTCTTAAAATACTATTATTTTAAATACATTTTTTAAAATTTTCTTTCCCTTCCCCATTGCATTTTGGCAAACAGGAGGGGGCGCAAAATCTTCAGTTGTCCCCGTGCGCTGAAAACCCTTGCTACGCCTCTAGGAGCCAGGTGGCATGTAGGAGCTGAAGAAGTGAACTGTAATTTTTTAGGGCCACATCCAGCAATCTGGCTTAAAGTGGCTGATTCCATTTCTTCTTCTCTCTCACCCTCGAGTCGTCACAGTACAGTTTAGGTTGACGCCTAATCAGGGCGGCTGCTGGCCAAATGGGTGCCCTAAGCAGAAATTTACTTTTGTGCCCCCTCCCCCAAATATTACGGAAGTAAAAATAAAATAATTAAAAAAACACCTACTATAGGGGCCATCACGTGTGCTTAGCCTACTCTGCGTTCACCATAAAATGCAATATATACGTTTATATTTTTGTTTATTTGTATATGTATATTATTAATATTAATTTATTATTATAATATATAAAAACGATTTTTTTGAGCAGCTGGGATGGTGCCCCTGGGAGTTGGTGCCCTACGCAGACTGCGTACTCTGCGTAAAGGGAGCGGCGGTACTGCGCCTAATAACTACAATGGTGTTTAAGTAAACTTAATAATACTAGGAATATAACAACTTGTCATACAAACACTACATTGCGCATGTCAAAAAACACAAGCAAGTAGCGTGTATGTTACCAACATGTATACTAATGTAATAAAAACAGGTCAATAACAAACATTTTTAAATGCTGAGTTCTATCGTCATGAAGTTATAGCTTCTCTACCAATAACAATACTGAAATATGTTTGTGATACTTTAAACACTGCTCTGGCGGATGTTATTATTTCTGCCAAAGTATAAAAAAATTTGCAAAAGACAAGAAATCTCCTTACAACATTCTTTCTTCCACCACACAACTCGTTGAGAAGCTGGGATTAAATCGTCAACTTCAGTTTTCACTGTTTTTTTCTGCCTCGATTTGGGTTATCCACTGCTCTTTTTGTTTTCATGCTTCTCAATTTCTTTGCGCAGTCTTCATTTTGTTTGCATGATACTCCAGTTGCATTTGCTGTTTCTGATATGTTTTTGCGCATTCAGTTTGTTTTTGCATTTCCAATTTGTTTTTTCACATTCTGATTTGCTTTTGTGTATTCAATGTATTTTTACACATTCTGATTTGCTTTTGCATATTCAATTTATTTTTGCGTTTTCTGATTTGGTTTTGCGTTTTCTGATTTGTGTTTTTTGTTTCCAACTTTCTGATTTGTTTTTGCTCATTACACTTCAGGACGACCATAGTGAAGAGTCGGAGGCACAGTAACTCTCACATAGCATGTTCACCCATTACCATAAAAATATTTTCTAGGTCATTTAATATTTGTTCCCTGTGTTTTGTTTGAAGTATATTTTTATAATTTTTCCAAGCTGCATATGCTTGCTGAATTTAAATTTTAAGCAACATCTTCTTTCATCTAACATCTTTTTATATTTTTTAACATGCAATACATGATACATTAATTATAGTAAGACTCCTCTTAGCCAGTTTTGCTTAAAATGAAAAGCTTTATACCTTTCAGCAGCTCCTTTATGGACTTTCCTTAGCATTATCATATGGTGCTATATAAATAATCAAGCACCCTGTGTGGTTTCTCTGCACTGCCTGCATGTAGAAGGGAATACATCCATTATGAGTATATTTAGATGAAAGGCAATTTATAATGGCTTTCTCCTTCCTGTCTCTCATTTACCAAATCTAGCATAGCACAGAGCTCCCCATGGATTTTAGCAACCATGAAAGAGAAGGCCCTCTGTTACTGCATATAGACTCCATTAGATACAATACCAACACATTATGTTATATAACATATCTTACAAAAAGATCACAATGTGCTTCATGATATTTTTGGATTTAAAAAGTTTTTAAAAGCAAGTCTGCATAATTTAAAAGGCGGATATGGAGAATTCCCCAATCGTTGTGCACAGTTAAGCAACTATTGTGATCTCTTTGGCTTCTTTACGCAATAGAAGAAAAAGTGTGCAACTGTTAAACATACCATTTACTTTATTGTGACTGAAAAAGAAAATTATCATTAATGTTACCAAATTAACCAAGCAAATGAATTCAAATCACTCACTAACAAAAACTTACACCAATTTTGGTGTTGTTATTCTCCCTTTTCTGAAAATAACCTCAGTAAACTAAGAATTATTAAGCAAAGTAGGATTATTGTAATAACATTCTATTTTCAAAAGATTATTGTTAGAGTAGAATATAACCAGAAGACGTGAACATGAAGCAAAAATAGTAGTCAGATGGGAAAACCTGGTCAGAAGTGAAAAAGGCAAACAACAAAAGGCAATTGAAACGTGAGGGCAAACCAAGAATCATAGGGCAGAAACTGAAGTCAAAAAGATCAAAAACCACAAATGAGACCTGATGATAGCACCTACTTGTTAAAGCAACTAATGACACCAAATTTTAGGTTCAAAAGGTTTTATCTACTGAGACATAATGTGTAATGTGATCATTGCCATATTTATAGCGTTTCATCCTGTGAAATAAAAATAGTCAAGAGATGTATCCAACTATGCCACATAAACAAAAGAAATGGAACAGGAATAAAATAAAACTTTTTTGGTTCACTAAAAAATGATCAAACAACCTTGAAAGCAGATTCTACTAGGTAGAAAACCATAGTTCAAACCAAAAATGGACATATAAAATGTGTTGATTGTTGCAATTATTACATGCACTGGCAGGGCCATTTTATATAGTAGGGCCTGAAAATGAAAATAAAGAGGGTTGAAGCTTCATTAGGAAATTCCCATTTATTAGCCAGAGGGCTAAAGATGACAGTTATTAAATAAAAATCAATATAAGGTCTCAAAATGGTGAGAGACCTTTCTGCTGCTGGTGTTACAAATGACTCTTGTTTCCTGTCTCTGTGTGGACAGGTTAGTATATGGAGCGTATTCCTCTGGATGTGTTCCAGGACTGAAAACAAAGTGGAAGATGGGTAAGCTACCGTGTTACTCCCAAATTCTTCCTTGGGTGTATCGTAGTATAATGTTCAGTTCAAATCATAAAAACATAGTTGTTCACAGAATGTGTTCAATCTGACCAACACTGTATCTGGTACATAAATTCAGGTATGTTTTCCCCTTAAAGGAGTGGCATCATAATTATTGTTTTCACTTTAAATAAAAAAAAAAAATCTCAAAAAATGATGGGCTCAGTGATTCATTACTTATGGGACACCCTGTAGGTATAATCTCTTCATGATGAAGCTTTAAAAGCCTATCTATGGAAGTATTCTTCAGATAAATCCCTAGCGAACAACAGACTTATCCAAGTATGAGTTATGACAAGAACACACAGGGCCCTGTAAGTGAACCTAAAAGAGGTCACATTTGTCTAATTGGTAACTGTAGTCCTTTATATCCCACAGCACTTATTTTTTTTAGGAAATGTCTTATTTCAAATAATGCTTTGAGTTACAACCAGTAATACTTTCACATAGTATTCATGAAAGCAGTTCTGTTCTTTTTTCAAATGCATTATAAGTCTTAGTGTCGAACCTCATTTGAAAAATGCATTTCTTGTATACTGAATGAGTATAAGCCAAAGCAACTTAAATATATGTTAATTTTAATGATCTAATTTAATTACCAAAATCATCCAAGAAGTATTAACAAACTTAAATTAGTTAAACAGCACACAGGTACAGTAGATTACATCCTATGCAAAAGAGTTGATCTGAAGGAGATTGAAGACTGCAAAGTGGTGGCAGGGGAATGTGTAGTTAAGCAGCATAGGATGGTGGTCTATAGGATGACTTGGGAGATCAAGAAGAGGAAGAGAGTGAGGGTAGAGCCAAGGATCAAATGGTGGAAGTTGAAAAAGAAAGACTGCAAGGTTGAGTTTAGGGAGGAGGTGAGACAGGCACTGGGTGGCAGTGAAGAGTTACCAGACAGTTGGGAAACTACAGCAGAAGTAGTAAGGGTGACAGCAAGAAGGGTGCTTGGCATGACATCTGGAAAGAGGAAGGAGGAAAAGGAAACCTGGTGGTGGAATGAGGAAATACAGGAGAGTACCGATTGGATAGACAGAGGGACCGAGCTGGGAAAGATGTGCAGCAGGTTAGGGTGATAAAAGATAAAGATGGAAATGTACCCACAAACGAGGAGAGAGTGTTGAGCAGATGGAAAGAGTACTTTGAGAGGCTGATGAATGAAGAGAACGAGAGAGAGAAGAGGTTGGATGATGTGGAGATAGTGAATCAGGAATTGCAATGGACTAGAAAGGAGGAAGTAAGGACAGCTATGAAGAGGATGAAAAATGGAAAGGCCATTGGTCCATATGACATACCTATGGAAGCATGGAGGTGTTTAGGAGAGATGGCAGTGGAGTTTTTAACCAGATTGTTTAATGGAATCTTGGAAAGTGAGAGGATGCCTGAGGAGTGGAGAAGAAGTGTACTGGTGCTGATATTTAAGAATAAGGGGGATGTGCAGGACTGCAGTAAGTACAGGGGGACAAAATTGATGAGCCACAGCATGAAGTTATGGGAAAGAGTAGTGGAAGCTAGGTTAAGAAGTGAGGTGATAATTAGTGAGCAGCAGTATGGTTTCATGCCAAGAAAGAGCACCACAGATGCAATGTTTGCTCTTAGGATGTTGATGGAGAAGTTTAGAGAAGGCCAGAAGGAGTTGCATTGCATCTTTGTGGACCTGGAGAAAGCATATGACAGGGTGTCTTGAGAAGAGCTGTGATATTGTATGAGGAAGTCGGGTATGGTAGAGAAGTACATAAGAGTTGTACAGGATATGTACTAAGAAAGTTTGAGTGGTGAGGTCTGCGGTAGGAGCGACAGATGCATTCAAGTTGGAGGTGGGATTACATCAGGGATCGGGTCTGAGCCCTTTCCTGTTTGCAATTGTGATGGACAGGTTGACAGACGAGATTAGACAGGAGTCCCGTGGACTATGATGTTTGCTGATAACATTGTGATCTGTAGTGATAGTAGGGAGCAGGTTGAGGAGACCCTGGAGAGGTGGAGATATGCTCTAGAGAGGAGAGGAATGAAGGTCAGTAGGAACAAGACAGAATACCTGTGTGTAAATGAGAGGGAGGTCAGTGGCATGGTGAGGATGCAGGGAGTAGAGTTGGTGAAGATGGATGAGTTTAAATACTTGTGATCAACAGTACAGAGTAATGGGGATTGTGGAAGAGAGGTGAAAAAGAGAGTGCAGGCAGGGTGGAATGGGTGGAGCAGAGTGTCAGGAGTAATTTGTGACAGACGGGTTTCAGCAAGAGTGAAAGGGAAGGTCTACAGGATGGTAGTGAGAACAGCTATGTTATATGGGTTGGAGACAAAGGCACTGCCCAGAAAGCAGGAGACAGAGCTGGAGGCAGCAGAGTTAAAGATGCTTAGATTTGCATTGGGTGTGACAAGGATGGATAGTATTAGAAATGAGTACATTAGAGGGTCAGCTCAAGTTGAACAGTTGGGAGACAAAGTCAGAGAGGCAAGATCGCGTTGGTTTGGACATGTGCAGAGAGAGAGATGCTGGGTATATTAGGAGATGGATGCTAAGGATAGAGCTTCCAGGGAAGATGAAAAGAGGAAGACCTAAGTGAAGGTTAATTGACGTGGTGAGAGAGGACATGCAGGTTATGGGTGTAACAGAACAAGATGCAGATGACAGAAAGATATGGAAGAAGATGATCCGCTGTGGCAACCCCTAACAGGAGCAGCTGAAAGAAGAAGAAGAAGTGATATTTATGGATATAATCAAGAATGACAAAATATGTAATATGGGTATATGCCGAAAAGCACTATATAAATGTAAAGAATTGTTGTTATTGTTATTATTATGCCATCGTCTGTTCTGTTATTTCAGTCAAAGTCAAGACATTTATTTACTAAATAAATGCTAAAAAGCAGTATAAAATGTAGCTTGTTATGTTTACCTTACCCCAGTCAGTCAGTGTCCAGTTCTTTAAAGGAATAGTTTTCATCTCATTTTGGTACTCTAGAATGAGGAATGAGAATGCTTTTAGTATCAGAAAAGACATCCAGTGACTCTAAAAACGTTTATTGTGCTGTGTACTATAAAACCAGTGAAATTAAGAAGGCCTTCATTGGAAGGAGCCATTGATACATGATCTAATGTTTTATCTCAGAATGTTACAACTACAGTATGTTTTCAATAATATCTGATTGAGAATGAAAATAGATGTATATGATAAGAGACTGGGTAGATAGATATTAGACTGATTAGATAAAGCAAGCACATGAGCCAGGTGAAAAAATTAATGTGATCCTGTAACAATGCATTAGAATTCATTTGGTAAATTTAAACAAAATTCTTCCTAAATGTAAATTGTCAAAACATATATCTGCACAAAAACTATTATTACAAATGCTATTATTGTAAATTGATAATAGTTCATGAAGAGAGTAAAATGATAATCAGCGTGAGCGTCTGGTAAATATAGCCATATAAATAGGATAGGCAAACATTAAATGTGACAAACAGCATGAACAGTAGCTCTAGCAGGAAAGATGCTGTATTAAGATTAAATCACCCTGCTTTCAGTGCTTGAAGTGAAATGTTAGTCACTGGTGCCTCTTCCAAATTCAACCTTGTACAGGTGAGTACATTTTTTGGATCTTCACTGGGAATAATCTGCCAAATAACCAGCAGTCCCTATCCCCCTGCTCTTTGATCAACTGGTAATGTATCTTGATGATTGTAGTCTCAAGGTACTGACACCATTTTTGATAGAATGTTGACAAATCCCGATACTCAAAGCTTCACAAGGTGCCCCTCTTACTTTCTGTTCATCCAGGAAGTTATAACATGGACAATATCTTGTGTTTGCAGGTAATGCTCTGGTGAGTAGCCATTAGCATGTTCAGAAAGGTAAATGCAAATTTTCAGCTAGAAGAATTTTACCCAACTCTAAAATGGAAATCAGCAACGAGGCTTATGAGCAGGCATGATATGTTCGTTTGCCCTAGTTTTTTCTTTGTCTACTTTATATGAGTCATGATACAAAGGAGGAGGCTAGGGATCTGCAATGGCAATCAGAAGGTTGCCGGTTCGAATCCCATGAATGCCAAAAGGAATTCTGCGCTGTTGAGGCCTTGAGCAAGGCCCTTAACCTCCAATTGCTGAGTGCTTTGAGTAGTGAGAAAAGCACTATATATTGTAAATGCAAAAAATTATTATTATTACAAAGGTTTCTGAATGTGCCTAACCCAATTTTACATTCTATTTTTACACATAATGTCATTTATACTTTGTTTTTATTGCCATGTTCTGTATTCATAATACTTGTGGCAGCATTATTTATGGTCACCATGTCTGAGTCATCTTTTCCTACCTATGTAAGACGGAGCCATGCTGCTATGAACGTCCAAGTCTCTGGATCTTGCATGAGCTTATTATGGTGTGTTTAGTTATTTCAAAGGGACTTGGGACTTTTTACTTGAATTGATTTGGTTTGCGTATTAGCGTTTGGTATTTTTTGGTTTTGGATCTGTTGGTTTCTGACCCTTTCCTGCATCAGACTGCATTTTTTCCCTCTGATCTCCTGCCATTGTATGAAATTTTATTTGGTGCTGCCTTAACACACCATGGCAAAATCTGGAAGTGTAAATGAACTTTTCTGCATTCTGAACATTAAGAAGTTACCTTAACTGTGGTAATAACTTCAGGCAAAAATGAAAGGTTAAAGTATATCTAAGTGGAAAATAACAACTATGCAAATAACAAACTGACAAAAATCAGTAGAAAAACTTTTGCTTCTTCACATCTATCATCTTGTATTTATTCCTTCTTTAACACACAGGTTTCCTGGTGACTGTCTTACAACCACTGCAGATTTCATGCTAAGTTATAACAGATCTTGTTGAATACAGTAATATAAGCATAATGTTGTACAAGTAGTAGTGCAGTAGTAGCATGGTCACAGACTATAGAGAATTTCTTACTTTTATGCACAGCATTTCCATTATATTAAGCACCAGACAGAGATGACCTCGTCTACTCTTTTTAGATTGGAATGTTTACCCGATATATTTTGGAGTATAGTAGAAGGGTGGATTGGCAGTTCTAAATTGGCCCTAGTGTGTGCTTGGTGTGTGGGTGTGTTTGTGTCTGTCCTGCGGTGGGTTGGTACCCTGCCCAGGATTGGTTCCTGCCTTGTGCCCTGTGTTGGCTGGGATTGGCTCCAGCAGACCCCCGTGACCCTGTATTCGGATTCAGCGGGTTAGAAAATGGATGGATGGATAGTAGAAGAACTAGAGGAAAAATAAACCCTTCAGTAATTGCGTCTAGAACCATTTTATTGATCCATTTACCCAAAGCGACTTCCCAATCATTAATTTTTTTATAGCACATGCAGAATTTGAATTGATCAATTTATAGTTCTAGTTATATACTGAAATGTTGAGTTTATAGCATATTCCCTCTTGTTTTCTGTGTTTGCCAAGATTTCTTGTTTAATGTACTTATATGTGTTCTGTAATGATCTATATATACTGTATAATTCACTAAGGGCACGCAAGACGCACGCAAGACAGAGAGCCACGCCCGCCAAGTCACAGAACCCCGCCCGCCAACTGTAAGACCATGGGATACAATGGGATAAGCACGACTGGGCCAGGCCCCCCAACTCACAGAGGCCTGCCCTGCCAACTCTAAGACCATGGGATACACTCGACAGAGCCCCACCCGCCAACTCTAACCCTCCTCCCGCGTCATGGGATACGCATGACAGAGCCCCGCCCGCCAACTGTTACCCTCCTCCCATGTCTACCGTTGACTTTTCATTGTTCTTTTCGGTTCCGGCTGCTTTTCTATATAGATAAGTCGGCCGACCATGGGGGACACACGACAGAGCCCCGACTGCCCACTCTAACCCTATAAATTAAATGAAAATGCCTAGTCCATTATTACATTTTAAAATGTAGGTGATGGGACCAGTGTCCAAATATGAAGACAAAGTCTTAAAATTTAATGTATACTTCCTTTTTTAAACTGTTATCAAGTATTGATTCACATCTTGAGATTGCATACATATTACAAAACAGCAATACAGCAGGCACTATTTAGGAAAAAATCTGATTTGAGTGTGTGTGTCTTTTGATAAACCACTGCATCTGTAAGTGATTCAGTATGTATGCCAACATTGCTTAAAAAATTTAAATATGATTTGAGTACACATGGTATAAGAAAATAATATGATTTGAGTATGCATGTGCCACCGGCATTGGCAAATGTAGTGAAATACTTAACAGCACTAACAGACAGATCTGCTGGTAACAGTATATTAGACTCTCGTCACTATTTTGTGCAGACTCTCATTTGTTACAAGGCATGGCAGAATATAACCATTGAATAAAATGAAACGTAGGGTCAAAAATAGAATAATATGCAACCTGAAGCCACTGAAATTTGGCAAATTGGGGTCACACCTGTGGAAAATGTCAAAAGTCCACCTATGAAAGCCACTGTGAGCAGTCACGCAAACAGGAACATATCTTACCTCAAAAAAATACAGCAGTATAGCAGTACCAATGATCTACAATTAAATGTATTACTTCACTTTATTTTTGTTTTCACAGGCATGCCTCAGAAATGTGAAGGGCATGTTTTCTTGAATTAAAACCTTTGATGCTTCAAAATAAATGTATTTAGTAAGTTTTAAGGCTTTTACTTTCATGTTTGGATCTTGGCCCTATTACCCCTATTTTAAAGCTAAAGAACAGAATTGGTATTTTTTTAAAGTGTATAAAAAATACTTCATTTCAGAACACAAATTTATATTGCAAATTGATACATACTATTATTGTAAAGAAATAACTTCAACTTAAAAAGCTTCAACCATACTGGAAACAAGTGTGTATTCTCATCTTGTGCTCATCAGAATCCTTGCAGACACTTCTTCACCTCAGCATCACTCCCAGGCATCATCTTTGCAGCCTTCATAGAGGTGGTAGTAATGAGAGAGCAAGATCTGGGTGGTAGGGTGGATAAGGAAGTGCAGTTCCCCCAAATTTTGTGAATGCATATGGTATTTTCAGACTTGTACAATAGGGGCGGCACGGTGGCACAGTGGTAGCACTGCTGCCTCGCAGTGAGGAGACCCGGGTTCGCTTCCCAGGTCCTCCCTGCATGGAATTTGCATGTTCTCCCTGTGTCTGCGTGGGTTTCCTCCCACCTAAATTGTCCCTAGTGTGTGTGTCCTGTGGTGGGTTGGCGCCCTGCCTGGGACTGGTTCATTTTCTTTCTACATTTACATCACAGTAAAGTTTCCCACACTGAGTCTAAGATGGGCAATGAACTAGGAACTGTGTGGTCTAAACCACACTGCCACACTGCTTGTCTAAATTAAGTTAAACTAACTAATCTGAACTGAATCCTAGAAACAGGCCTGGGGTAACTCATGTGACTAGCACGACAAGCAGTGCTTAAGCCTGTCTATAGAAATCGGATACTCATAGTTCTCGGAAAACCAATGCAGATGTTTTGATTGAACTTCATAAGCATTTTGCTATGATGACCAATTGTTTCTTTTTTGATTTTAACAACAATGCATTTAGACCTTTGATACAGATAAAATACACCTTTTCACTAAGACACTCCTAAGGGACAGTGCAGTAGCTGGGAGAAGTCCAAAGCAGCCAAGTGTAGATAAACAAGAGTTCCTTCATTATCCATATTACAAGAGACACAGTGGCAAGCAGTTTTTGGCAGGATTACATGAGGCTTGTAAAATGGATTAGGCTGCTGGCAGATAATCAATTTAACTGGGCTGGCATACCACTCTAGAATTCTGGAGGCTTTTAAGAAAAAGGAACACAGACAGGTACTGTAGTTGGAATAAAATCAAATTTTGTTTATCATTTGCAAAGAGTGTCACATTAAAAGAAAAAAGCTTTCCTAAAGAATATGATGCCTCCAGGGCTGGAGTTTTGTGTAGAAAAAAACAATAACTGTACAAATTGACAACAAACTGTTACATAACAGAATTTCATTCTTGACAATGAGCAGCAAAGCCAGACTGAACAATGGAAGAGAAGAAATCAAACCAGGATATTGTACTGGATTTTTTTTTTGTAGTAAGGTGAATTTATGTCTTTGATTTTCATAATATTAATTAATGGATGAGTAGCAGGCATAGATTTCCTCATAAAACTCAATTTGCTGTTCTCTATTGTTTACTGTGTGCCCGGGATCTTCATTGCCTGATATATCTTAAGCTATTATTACATTTACTGTATGGCATACTGATCGATATTACTTCCTTTATCTTGTGCCATAGGTTACAGTTCTTGTTAACCTTTGGCAAATTATAAGATAACAGAAAATAGGAGTGCTAGACTGGACAGCGCATCATAGATGATAATGGAAGATCGGTACCCTAAGGATCCACTGTAGCTGCTAGATTTATTCAATACAGTTTCTTAAATAGAAACTAATTACTTATGTTAGTGCAACTTGTTTGATTAGATGGTGCTCTTGTTTTCTGTCTGCAGTTTTTTAAGCTTGCCAACAGTGTGGATTTTTTTCTCCTCAGGAAAAATTTGTCCACTATGGGTGCTCAGTAAACTGAAGCCTTCAGTACATAGGAGTTATTTTATTTACATGAATACTCGATAACTTTTAATTTCACTAATGGCATCTGTAAAGGGTAGTGTGAAACATTTCCAAGGATGAGGACCTTTGGTTGTATTTTCCTGGCTGTACTCTCTGACAAAGAAGACAGCAAAGAATTAGAGATAAAGTTTGAAAGTTGAAAGGTATCCCTTGGATAACCACTGGAAGTCAAAAAGAGAATGTACGTAAACCAAGATCTGAACTAAAACTCATAGTATAGACATGCTGGAATTCATTGCCAAATTAGAACATTAGAACACTCTAGACGAGAACAGGCCATTCAGCCCAGCAAAGCTTGCCAGTCCTATTCACTTATTTCTTCCAAAAAAAACATCAAGTCGAATAATCAAATAGTGCTCTCATAATCACCCACAAAATCATCACAAAATCCATACTCTTAGACAGTTACCTTCAGTGCAATGCTAGTTTAAATATTGTTGCATAAATGATGTCAGCCAGCACAACTTCTAATAACCATCAGCTCACAACCAGCTGTCACATCATAGAAATGTCACTACAAAGTGGTGCCCACCATTTTAAAACAAAACGCTGTTGAAGCACAGACCTTAAGTCACATACTGCATAATCTGATCTAACATGTTCATAATGCAAAATTGTGTCAAAAGCAAAGTGAAACTGAATGTTATAATCTTCAGTATTGAGAGCTCAGGAGCTGACTCTTTTGAGTACCAGAAAATATCAGCCTCTCATGGTTTATGTTCTGGTTTTTATACACTTCAGAATATTACCAAAAGAAGCAGATCTTGTATACATGTAAGAAACTTCTCCAGTGCTATCACTGACTCATGGGTATTAGGTTTCCTTCCAAAGTGTATCTGCCTTGATATGTCTTTTAGTGCTCTATGAGCATAGATGCGTAGGCATCTGAAGGTCTTAAACCCCTCAAAGCTGCATTCTCTATGCTCCAAGATAGGAAGACATTGAGTGAAATATGCTAGCACCTCTTCATAATACCCGCCTCTGTGGTCAGTGGTGCATGTTCTGTCAGAACATGAGCTGTTTGTTTTCCAATTATAGGTGAAAATCTCACAGAGAAGTACGAAACCAAAATAACTGGCTTTTTTCACAGATAATCATCCCTTGGTAGGATTATAAATTAGAACATCCTTGGATGCACTTAGAATACTTCTGATTATTTTAATTAAGTAATTAAATAAAAATGAAGCTGCCCAAAATTAAAATAGGAGTTTAACAATCTTGCCACCAGACACTAAGAAGTCACTAGTATTCCAAGCATGTAATCCAAGTGGGAAAATGGAGTGTGGACAGTCAACACTTGCATTAACAAAACCCATTGTTGCCTTGGCCTCATTTGTAAGGGTAACCTGCCACAATCATAACAGTGGTGAAGCCTACTATTAATTGCGTTTTGGTTTCCAAAATGTAATATATTACAACTGTTTTTAAGAAATTTGAAAATGATAAGAATTTTGTTTTGCAAACGATGGTAATGCCATTCTCCCATCCCAAAGATGTTTAATTGAGCTTAAAAAGCTAAGTAACAAAAGAATGAGGTCACTAGATAAAACTAGCCTAAACTAGTTTTCAAATAGACCACACCATGAACATTGCATCCTCTAACACAAATACATGCCTTGTTTGGCTGCTATTTGGTACATCTTGTTACTAGTAAGATGGCCTTGATTTGTCGTCAAAACAACCTGAATTTTTTAACTCTGCAAGATATCAGAAGGGAGGCTGGCCTATGTCAACTCAAACGTGTGTCACACTTTTCAAATTAGGTTGGCAAGTATATCTTTGTCAAAAAGGTCATCCAGCAGTATACCACAGACATTTGATTGTATTATGATCTCTTCACTGGTGGTTACTCCATTAAACAGAATGAGGTGTGTCAAGTATCTGCTTTAATAAAACAGAGTGACCTCCATAATGTTTGGAAGAAAGACACATTTTTTCCCTAATTTACTCCTCTGCTCCATCCATCCATCCATTTTCCAACCTGCTGAATCTGAATACTGGGTCGCGGAGGTCTGCTGGAGCCAATCCCAGCCAACACAAGGCACAAGGCAGGAACCAATCCTGGGCAGAGTGCCAACCCACCGCAGGACACACACAAACACACCCACACACCAAGCACACACTAGGACCAATTCCTCTGCTCCACGGTTTAAAATTGCAAATCAAACAATTCAGATGTAATTAAAGTGCACATTGCAGACTTTAAATTCAGGTCACATCATGTAGAAATGACAACACTTTTCATACATGGTCCCCCTCCATTTCAGGGTATTGTAAAGTTTGGGACATTAGGCGTTTGTGATTACACAGGTGTGTTTCATTGCCTCATTAGTGCAGGCATAAGATTCCTGGTTTCTTCCGACAGACTACCTTTAGAGTCGGTAGTTGCCATTGTTCAACATGAGAGAACAATGTCATTGTGCAGCTTGACAAGAGCAGTGCCAATGTAAGGCAAAGAAGAACTTAAAAGAGCCTGCAGAACTCTGGAAAAGGGTCTTGTGGACAGATGAGACAAAGGTGAACTTGTATCAAGTGATGGCAAGAGTGAAGTGTGGAGACGAAAATTAATTCTGAGGTGTATAGAAACTTCTTACCTGCTCAAGTTCCAGTAAGTACCTCCACTCATTGGACGGCACTTCATCCTGCAACAAGATAATGATCCCAGACATACTGCTAAGTCAGCACGGTTTTTCAAAGCAAGAAAATGGAACATTCTTGAAAGCAATTATGAGGCTGAAAAGCAAGAATATAACTATTAAAGACATCAGAAAAACGTTAGGATTACCTAAATCAATTGTCTGGAATATCATTAAGAAGAAAGAATGCTCTGGTAAGCTCTGTAATCGCAAAGGGACTGGTAGGCCAAGGAAGAGTTCTACTGCTGATGACAGAAGAATCCATCCATCCATCCATCCATTATCCAACCCGCTATATCCTAACTACAAGGTCACGGAGGGTCTGCTGGAGCCAATCCCAACCAACACAGGGCACAAGGCAGGAAACAAACCCAGGGCAGGGCACCAGCCCACCACAGCGGAAGAATCCTCATTCTGATAAAGAAAGAGCCCCAAATGCACTGTCCAAAACAACAGAAACAGTCTTCAAGAGGCAGATGTGGATTTGTCAGATTACTATCTGCAGAAGACTTCAATAGAACTACAGAGGCCATACTTCAATATGCAAACTACCAGTTAGTCACAAAACAGGATGGCTAGAGCACAATTTGCAAAAGATTACTTAAAAGAGGCCACAGAAATCAGAAAAAAGTCTTGTGGACAGATGAAACAAAGATGAAGCTTTATCAGAGTGATGGCAAGAACAAAGTGTGCAGATGAAAAGGAACTGCCCAAAATCCAAAGCATACCACCTCATCTGTTAAACATGATGGTGGGAGTGTTATAGCTTGGGCATGTATGGCTGTTACAGGTACTGGCACACATACTGTAGGTTCATTGATGATGTAGTTGCTGATGCCAGTTGCCCAATGAATTCTGAGGTATATAGAAACATTTTATCTGCTCAAGATCCAGTAAAATGCCTTGAAACTCATCGCATGGCGCTTCATTCTACAACAAGATGATGATCCCAAACATATGGCTAAGGCAACACAGGAGTTTTTCAAAGGTAAAAATTTGAACATTCTTGAATGGCCAAACCAGTCGTCTGATTTGAGCATGTCTTCCATGAAACCTTAATGGGACTAGCCCCCGAAACAAACAGGACCTGAAGATGGCTGCATTAGAGGCTTGGCAGTGCATTGCCAGAGAAGATCCTCAGCACCTGGTGATGTCTATTAATCGCGGACTTCAAGCAGTCATTGCATGCAGGGCATATGCGACAAACTACTAAATATGACTGCCTTTAATATACCTGCTATTGCTATGTCCCAAACATTTTGATGCTCTGAAATGGGGGGACTATTTAGAAAAAGTGTAATTTCTACATGATGTGACCAAAATGTATACAAATGCTTTTAAAGTTTGCAATATGCAGTTTAATCATGTCTGAATTGTTTGATTTCTAATGTTAAACTGTGGAGCTGAGGAGTAAATCAAGGAAAATTCTGTCTTTTTTGCAAACATTATGGAGGGGACTGTATGTGGAAAGAAAAATGAAGAGAAAAAAGGAATGGCTAACAATAACTAATCTGCTGTGGTTCACAAAACCATTAGAAAGATAAATCTACAATAATATAATGACTTGATGTGGAGAATGAAAACACTAACAAGACAGAAAATAATCTGTTATTTGTAAGGAATTGGCTTCTTAAATAAACACGTTAAGTTGGAACAAAAATCTTTAAGCACATTGGCCCTCCATAACCAAACTCGAGCATAGCCTACTTGCACTAGAGACACAGTTGCCCTAACAGAGAAGAGGAGAATGAGAAACTCCTGCACTCCAGCACCCAATGTTCATGCTCCCTAGCCCACAACAACAGTAACAGTAAAATCCTGTTTTATATTGACAGGCTTGGAATTTTGTTGGGCCATCACCTAACATAAGGTACAAATACCATACCACTCTGCTAGTTAACTGATTGGTACCTGTCTGGCCTACACACGGTTAATGTGAATGTTCATGAAAGGTCTGTTTCTGACTACAGCATAACCTTTAGCTCAGTATTTTCTTGTAGTACCCCCTTCTTGATATACCTGTGACCCTTTTCTGTGTGATAAATCCCTCAAGAACTGCTGTTGCTCTTACTGACACATCTAGTTCCCATTACTATGCTGTCTACACACACACACACACACACACTTTATCAAATGCTGCCTGTGCTCTTTCTTTATATCACATTGTCTGCAATTATTTTGGTATTAATTGATTAAGTCATTAATTACACAGCAACAGCAGGAGTATCTTAATAAAACAGCTGCTAAGTGTACATTTTAATTTAGTTTAATTTAATTTATACTAATATAGCACTGTTAACTGTGAGCAACCTTAGAATGCCAAAATAGATGTACATGATAAGCAACTGGCAAAGATGCAGTGTGGCCAGAAAGAGAAGGAGCATCTCAAAGGTGGCTGGTAGGGCTTTTTGTCTTGTTTTTGTGTTATTTTGTCATTAAGCAAGTTAACAAAATTATGTGGTACTAATTCCAGGAGGTATTTTACATGGCTATTCAAATTTCCTTATTGTCATATTAGCCATTGTTCCAAACAGTATGCAAGGGTTCTTTAAATTCAAATGGAATTAAATTATGTGGTAAATCTTAAATATCATTGTAGTGATGATGCCATGCATTGTAACTTCTGGCCGTCACGAGGTAGCAACAAGACACCAATACTGACAACAACATTGAAACTGCACAAATAAACAACATCTGAGATAAACAATAATAAAATATGATGAAATACTTGAGATCAACAGTACAGAGTAATGGGGATTGTGGAAGAGAGAGAAAAAGAGAGTGCAGGCAGGGTGGAATGAGTGGAGAAGAGTATCAGGAGTAATTTGTGACAGACGGGTATCAGCATGAGCGAAAGGGAACGTCTACAGGATGGTAGTGAGACCAGCTATGTTATATGGGTTGGAGACAGAGGTGGGTAGAGTAGCCAAAAATTGGACTCAAGTAAGAGTAGCATTACTTCAAAATAATATTACTCAAGTAGAAGTAAAAGGTTGTCATCCAAAAAATTACTCAAGTAAGAGTAAAAAAGTATTTGGTGAAAAGACTACTTAAGCACTGAGTAACTGTTTGATCATAATAAATGATTTATTTTTTAGAAATGTTGTAATAAGACAGACAAAAATATAAAATAATGTGCAAATTCTGCTATTTTCAAATAATAAAATAAACAAATGAGTAAAATAAATAAAATCTTTGCAAAATAAAGAGCACAAATAACACAAAGTTCCAAATCTCAGTTTTTCACAACAAAGCTTTTGAAGCCAGTACCTACAGTAGGTAGCATGTATGTTTGAACAGTGCAAACTGCTTACAGTGAGAAGATATACTGTACACTTACAGTATAATACTGTATATTCACTTTGTGGTGTAGCGGGTCCACAGCTTCAAAAAAAAAAAGAAAAAGGCCAGTTTCAAATCCATAAAGCTGTGTTACTCTCCGTGGGTGCAATTGCATGACCGTGGGGAGTTAATGAGGTAGTTAGAGCGAGTTGCACCTGCATGTGCGAGTGCGATCCTTCTCAATTGCTTCATTGGCTTCCTGCAGCATGTGATTAAGGCCCACAGAGACGGAAGTGTATATATACGGGTCAGCAGAAAAAAAAGAAGGGGGAATCAAAGAAAAGGAGAAAAGAAAAGAGCCAAGATGTAGGTTGGCCGAAAGGAGCGCTTGGCTGGTGAGTCTCCGCTGGCTACACGAGCAATGGGTGAGCCAGGAGAATGAGGAGGAGATGGGCTGAGATCAGGAGGAGTTAGTCTGCATTTTAACCTCAGATTTTTAACGTATTTATTCATTGATTTTTTTATCCTTACTTTTCACAATGATTTTTATGGGTTTATATATGTACTGTGATTTAGAACACTGCACCATCGACAATTTTGTTGATTTTACTTTTGCTTTGACTGGTTTTTAATAAAAGCACATGGGCACTTTTTCCACCAGCCTCTGGCCTCATCTGTGAATTATCCTCTTATGTCAGCTCATCTCGGTCATAACTATCGATGGTGTGGGTTCAGCAGACTCCCATGTGGGAAGAGGGAGTCTGTAGGGGACCGGCATCATCACACACTTGCCCTCCAAATAGCACAACGGATAGAAAATAACATTAAAACCAGGCAGCTTGTGCACGTAGAAGAAGTCTCACTTTACTATGACTGTCTATGTCTGTGCATGTTTGGTTAAAACGTGCTTGTTCTTCACTCAGTGAAGTAATGGTTGAGCTTCTGCAAAAGTTGGCTCATACAGTGAAGCAGTGACCGTTTAGCAGTGAACAGGAGCCCCGCATGACAAAAAAGTCTCTCACAGGCTGCAGACGCAGGAAGTTTGTGTGTGGTCATGTGACTGCATGACTAAGTCTGATTGGTGAAATGAAGTGAAACGTAGTCATGTGATTATTGTTGCTATGTCTGGTTAAAAACAGTCATGCAGTAGATCCACTGATGACTTGTATCTGGCAAAAATAGTGTAATGTATAGATGGAAAAAAGTAACGAGTGTTGCCCAATGTAGCGGAGTAAGAGTAGCGTTTCTTCTTTACAAATGTACTCAAGTTAAAGTAAAAAGTATGGTGCAGTAAAACTACTCTTAGAAGTACAATTTTTTTTTAAAGTTACTCAAATAAATGTATCGGAGTAAATGTAACTTGTTACTACCCACCTCTAGTTGGAGACGGTGGCACTGACCAGAAAGCAGGAGACAGAGCTGGAGGTGACAGAGTTAAAGATGCTAAGATTTCCTTTGGGTGGATGGACGGGATTAGAAATGAGTACATTAGAGGGTCAGCTCAGGTTGGAAGGTTGGGAGACAAAGTCAGAGAGTTGAGATTGTGTTGGTTTGGACATGTGCAGAGGAGAGATGCTGAGTATATTGGGAGAAGGATGCTAAGGATAGAGCTGCCAGGGAAGAGGAAAAGAGGAAGGCCTAAGCGAAGGTTTATGGATATGATGAGAGAGGACATGCAGGTGATGAGTGTAACAGAACAAGATGCAGAGGACAGAAAGATATGGAAGAAGATGATTCGCTGTGGCAACTCCTAACGGGACCAGCCGAAAGAAGAAGAAAAAGAAGTTGATAAAAATTAAAACTTTGTTTAAAATGAGTAAATGGAACCAAAATAATAATAAAAATAAATATATTAAATAAATTATATTAAATAAACTGTGAATGGGCTTCTAACGCAGGACAAGGCTCTGTGCCCCAAGACTTGTAAAGATGTTGGATGAACATAAAGAAATGCCAGTAAATTCAGGTTATTGAAATAGTCTTCAAAGTCACATGATCAAAAAGTCTTCACAACACCATAAATTTTCATCCTCCATCGGTGCCATTTGAGTTAATGGTGGATGGGTACACTGTAGCCTGATAATCTTCTCTACAATACAAGCACATCTTATTTTCCACTAGATGAACCTTAACCCTCTACTAGAACAATGGCAAAAAGATAGGCCATATTACTCAAAATTTGAAGATAATTAAATTTACCCTATAAAAAACGATACTACAGTGTTCCAGTGCATGGCAGCCCCCATCAGTGCAGACCTCAGTTTGTGCTGTTTATATAATCATTTGTTTTTCTCAGTCACTGGAGACTTTCTAAGTTTGTTATCATTTCTGACTGAGTGGTATGCTCTCCCATGCCAGTCTGTTAGCAGGTAGAAAGCAGCAGGCCCACCACCAGGGGTGGACAAATAGGACTCTGGTCCAGGGCCCTAATGGAAGGGGGCCCCTTCACGCTTGATTTTTTTTATGCTGATGTTGTGTGCGTAGATATATATTCGGACAATTATTCAGGTTACATGTAATAGAAAAGTTAAATCATTTAGCTTACAACAATACAAGTGGGTGTTTTAATAGTCGCACGCTCCACGCAAGTAGATATCGTGCTCGTGTCGTGTGAAGCACGCTTGTCAAAGGGGGCTGGCAGCAGCACGCTTCTCAAAGACAAAGGAGAGCTGAAGCCGACGTCCTTGAGCTTGACGTTGAGTAGTATGTTTGTTGTACAGGGTACATGGATAATGGATTGATTTCGCCACTGTAATTGAATACTTCCGTTTCACACACACAGGCGCTGTTCTGTCTCAGACAACAGAGATATTGTTGTGCACTATCGTGGATGTTGACGTGTATGGTGTAGCAGAAGTCCGTCTCTGTAGTTTGATAATTCATTTGCTTGGGTGTTTATTGTTGCTTTTAAAGCAGTGATGAGTGTGCATTGGTTTTGTGTGCATCACTAAAGATTCTGGATCACCTGGATTTTTTGAAAACTTTGAAGTTTGATACAGCAAGTTAGCATACTGATTGTACACCATGTAGATAACTCTAACCGTTAGTATATATTAAAATGTTCACATGTTACTCCTATTCATTGCATTGGTATAATTGTACCGTTACACGTTAGATAATACATAGGCCTATCTCATTAATGTATTGTTTCAATTCCGCTATTCAGCTTCCGTTAGCACTGGCTTTCCTTTTCGCAGTCAAACTTTGATGTGCGAGAAGGCTTAACTCATCAAGTATGGTATTCATAAATGCAGCATTGTTGCTGTCGGATAAACAACATTTCAATCCTTTTGTATACGTATTTGAAGGTTTTGGCATGTGGGGACCTGGGGGAAGGCAGAGGGGCCCACACGTACCCAGTTGTCTGGGGCCCAAATATTTCTCGCAGCGGGCCTGAATGCAGGTTCTGAATGTTAGTGTCAGACAGAGCACAGTTTGTGACCTTTTGTGAATTCTCAATTGATTCATCAATTTATGTTAACAGATTTAATAATAATAGTAATAATAACACATTTTATTTATATAGCAGCTTTCTCATGTCAGGGGGACTCAGTATCTATCATTGTGCGATTAGGAACATGGTGGGGCCCAATTCTGGATGGGAACCAGTACTGTGTTTTGTTTTGATATTTTATAAGTAATGAATAAATACAATTATAACAAGTGATCTGTAAAACCCTTGCAAAGTTCCCAATTCTTTTTTTTACTTTGCACATTTTAATATTGTTATTTGTAATGCACCTGCCAAAGCATCAAGAATGTAATTCAAGGATGTTATGAAGATATCATATCCACAAAGTAATCAACATCCAAAGATCTGACAGTTCTGCTGTTCATTTTACCGTATCATTGCATGTCATGTTTCACTAAGCTGAATATTTCTGAGATCAAACCATTTAGTCACACAGCTCCTGTTATGTTATTGTGTGTGTGAGCCGGGCCTGTGCCACCATTAAGGTGAATTAGGCATTTGCATGGGGCGCAGATCATAAGTGGGGGGAACCCAGCCGCATGGGTTAGCTACCAAATAGTCAGTTGACGTACTAATAAGCTTGGCCTAGGGTGCAAAATAACCTAGCATCGGCACTGTGTGTGAGCCACACTATACAGTTATATAAACTTTGGTATTGTACTGCTGCAATCCACTATTTATCGTCTTTTGGTTCTTTGTAACCAGTCACAGCTTTTTTTTACAAGTATCATTTTGAATGTAGTTTGTATTGGATTTCATTTGAACAGGTAAACATTGTGTGCTTTTGATCAACAGCATTGTCTGGTTCATTTTTTCAGTTGATCAACAGTGTCAGAATCAAGGAAACATCTTCCATATGTCCCTTCATTCCTCCAATCCTAAACATGCAATATCTAGTTCAAGACTATGGAATCCACAGCCTGTCCTGAGACCAATTATCTTTCTAGCAATTATCTAATACCACCGATTAAGGTTACACTTCATCTCAGACAGCAAAAACAAATAATAATTTTTAAATAAATAATGTGAATAAACCCATTAAGAAGAGTAATGTACAGTGGACCCTTGACTAACAAACTCAATTCGTTCGCGAGGGCTGGTTATAACTCAAATTGGTTGTAAGTCAAGACTGTTTTTCCCATAAGAAATAATGGAAATACCCATAATGCGTTCTGAACCTCCCACAGAAACACTTACTTAACCTTTTCATAATAAAAAAAGTGTTGTATAATGTGCATAATTTACCAAAAACACCAATACTTTTTTTAATGTACTAACCAAAAAGTTATAAAAAGTGCCTAGCCTACCAGATACAACAAATTCATACTGTCCTCACCATTTAAGTTGACATCTTTGGCTTGCAGGAAGGGAGGAGGAGGAGAATGAAATGGAAGGTGGTTATTGTTTGGAAGGAGAGCCTCCTTCCATAACAACATCAGGAGATGGTGGATTTCGACATGCTGTACATATTAGCGAGATCAGTCATACGATTGTGATCGCTTTCTTTACCTTCGTTACCTTCTCTTCCTTCCTTAGCTTCTTTTCTAGCTTTTTTTGGGCCATTTTGATATCAATTATCGAAATAGATTATATAAATCACTGCACTGACCAAAATTACGTTCATAAACACACATATCTGGATTCCGACTGATGTTTATGAACGCTCTCAACTGTTTGTTAACTATCGCACAAGTGGATACACGTGGCCGCATTCGGGTTGTAACTCAAGATGTTGGTCTTAATTCAAACCGAAAATTTTGGTTGTAAATCAAGTTGTTCATATGTCAGGCCGGTCATATATCGAGGGTCGACTGTATAAGATATCATTTTATTGAGTTAATTATTAATTTAATTTTATATTCTGTAAATTCTAATAATAATGGCTCAAATCTAACAAATACATAAAGTGCATTCGGGCTAATTGGGCTATTTATTTGTTATGTTATTTCTTCAGGGGGCACGGTGGTGCAGTGATAGCACTGCTGCCTCACAATTAGGAGACCTGGGTTCGCTTCTCGGGTCCTCCCTGCGTGGAGTTTGCATGTTCTCCCTGTGTCTGCGTGGGTTTCCTCTGGGTGCTCCGGTTTCTTCCCACAGTCCAAAGACATGCATGTTAGGTGCACTGGCGATCCTAAATTATGTGTGTGTGTGCCCTGTGGTGAGCTGGTGCCCTGCCCAGGGTTTATTTCCTACCTTGCACTCTGTGTTGGCTGGGATTGGCTCCAGCAGACCCCCATGACCCTGTAGTTAGGATATAGCGGGTTGGATAATGAGGGGGGGGTGGGTTGATGAGGTTATTCCGTCATTAAACTTAACTAGCTGTGCTCCCTGTCAAAGACGGGTTGAAATCTAAGTACAAATCTAAGTAATCAACTTGGAACTCAGTGTTAACATTTGCAGTGCACCATCTATTGGAATATATTTTGTAATACATGTAACAGTAAAATGCATTGCATTTGTCATTCCAACAAATGGTCCATCACTTAAAATTGTAGTAATAAAATGAATTACTGCAAATGTTTGTGATACTCCATCTGTTGGAATTTGTCTCTGTTATATGCCATTTATAATGGGATTCATAAGCGCAGTGTTAATGCTTTTGTCATCTTTTGGAATGACAAATGCAATCTATTACTAGAAATGTTTTTGATGCAACATCTTTTTGAATGTCAGAAGCTGAACTGAGTTGAACTGCATTGAAAATGCCACTTACAGTGTATCTGGAAAGTATTCGCAGCGCATCACTTTTTCCACATTTTGTTATGTTACAGCCTTATTCCAAAATGGATTAAATTCATTTTTTTCTTCAGAATTCTACAGACAACACCCCATAATGACAACGTGAAAAAAAGTTTAGTTGATGTTTTTGCAGATTTATTAAAAATACAAAAACTGAGAAATCACATGTACATAAGTATTCACAGCCTTTGCTCAATACTTTGTCGATGCACCTTTGGCAGCAATTACAGCCTCAAGTCTTTTTGAATATGATGCCACAAGCTTGGCACACCTATCCTTGGCCAGTTTCGCCCATTCCTCTTTGCAGCACCTCTCAAGCTCCATCAGGTTGGATGGGAAGCATCGGTGCACAGCCATTTTAAGATCTCTCCAAAGATGTTCAATCGGATTCAAGTCTGGGCTCTGGCTGGGCCACTCAAGGACATTCACAGAGTTGTCCTGAAGCCACACCTTTGATATCTTGGCTGTGTGCTTAGGGTCATTGCCCTGCTGAAAGATGAACCGTCGCCCCAGTCTGAGGTCAAGAGCGCTCTGGAGCAGGTTTTCATCTAGAATGTCTCTGTACATTACTGCAGTCATCTTTCCCTTTATCCTGACTAGTCTCCCAGTTCCTGCCACTGAAAAACATCCCCACAGCATGATGCTGCCACCATCATGCTTCACTGTAGGGATGGTATTGGCCTGGTGATGAGCGGTGCCTGGTTTCCTCCAAACGTGACGCCTGGCATTCACACCAAAGAGTTCAATCTTTGTCTCATCAGACCAGAGAATTTTGTTTCTTATGGTCTGAGAGTCCTTCAGGTGCCATTTGGCAAACTTCAGATGGGCTGCCATGTTAGTTTTACTAAGGAGTGGCTTCTGTCTGGCCACTCTACCATACAGGTCTGATTGGTGGATTGCTGCAGAGATGGTTGTCCTTCTGAAAGGTTCTCCTCTCTCCACAGAGGACCTCTGGAGCTCTGACGGAGTGACCATCGGGTTCTTGGTCACCTCCCTGACTAAGGCCCTTCTCCCCCAATTGCTCAGTTTAGATGGCTGGCCAGTTCTACAAAGAGTCCTGGTGGTTTCGAACTTCTTCCACTTACGGATGATGGAGGCCACTGTGCTCATTGGGACCTTCAAAGCAGCAGAAATTTTTCTGTAACCTTCCCCAGATTTGTGCCTCAAGACAATCGTGTCTCGGAGGTCTACAGACAATTCCTTTGACTTCATGCTTGGTTTGTGCTCTGACATGAACTGTCAACTGTGGGACCTTCTATAGACAGGTGTGTGCCTTTCCAAATCATGTCCAATCAACTGAATTTACCACGGGTTGACTCCAATTAAGCTGCAGAAACATCTGAAGGATGATCAGGGGAAACAGGATGCACCTGAGCCCAATTTTGAGCATCATGACAAAGGCTGTGAGTACTTATGTACATGTGCTTTCTCAATTTTTTTTATTTTTAATAAATTTGCAAAAATCTCAAGTAAACTTTTTTCACGTTGTCATTATGGGTTGTTGTGTGTAGAATATTGAGGTAAAAAATGAATTAAATTAATTTTGCAATTAAGCTGTAACATAACAAACTGGAAAAAGTGATGCGCTGTGAATACTTTCCAGATGCACTGTATGTAGGCTCAGCATATATTTTTCACCTAGGGCGGCTTTTATATATGGTAAAAAATGTTACTCTGTATGCAATTGGTATTAACACACCTTGCTCAGGACCAATTTCACCTTGTTTCAAATGTATGCTTAAATCTATACATATATTGTATATGTAAGTGCGTATGTGTATATACAGTATGTCATATCTCACTATTCTAGCGTCTGCTAGCAGCCCTTGTTCTCTTTACCTTCTTGCGCAGTGGAGTGAAGAAAATTGATTCCTTATGCACACTTGCTTCAGTTCGGTTAACTGAATCAATTGCACGGATTAATTCATTTCATTTACAGATTTATCTAAGCTAGAACGTGCCATCATGTCAGCAATGCAGTGAAATGAAACAGATTCAGATAAATGAGAAGGTGTGAATGGAACTGTGAAATGAAGCAGAATTATCGACAAACCTCATGGGAGCTCGAAGGGTGTTTTTGAAATCTGTTGCCATTGAAGATTAAGATCTGTTGAATGAAAAATGTATTCTGTACAAGCAAGCTCAGAGTAATGAGATATGACTGCAAAAAATTTTGATTATCTTCGTAGGGAATACTAAAGGCCTACTAATGCTATCTCCCCAAAGGTGTGGTTGCTCAATGTGGTATTGTATTGTTTGTACTTGTTCATTTTCTTTTACTTATTGTGTAATACCATTTCCAGTATTAGAAATTTTTCAACTGTATTTACTTCAAATGCTCTCCACTCATGCCAGCAACTCTAACAGCAAAGCAGGAGCCAATCCTAGAATCAACACTGATCTATCATAGACATGCCGGAGCACACACTCAAACTTATTCATCCATAACAATTTAAATTCAGGTAGATCAAAGAAGGACTGATTAAATGATTGATTGTACTTTACTACTAAATGGTGTATAACAGTGTTGTATTTACAGGACAATATGTAAAGTCGAAGATTGCAATTGATCAATTGATTAATGTAATTGTTTTGTGATTGCATTTCTTTTTACAGTTGATCCATGAATTAAAAACTGACTGTTTCTTCAGTAAATTACACTGTACATATTAATTCTGATAAAATATACCTAAAGTCTGCTATGTAAACTAGGATGTCTATGGGCTGATGGATTTAATTGCTTTAGGAATCACTTTGTTGTATCTGTTATTCTTAAAACTTATTTGACAGATCAAGATTGTTTGATAGATAGATTAATTTGTGGCAAGGAGAAAATTTTAAAATTGTTCTTTTACAGAAGAGAGGATGTGCAGCATTGTTCCTGTTCATTAATCACTTACTAAAAGCATTTACTTTGATAGCAGACTTGTACAATAAATATTGACTAATTGATTGGAGACACGGCATGGTGGCACAGTGGTGAGCACACCAGAGACCTATGTTTGGCCTAGTCACTGTCTTTGTGGAGTTTTTGTGTTCTTCTTGTGCCCTCTGGGGTTTTTCCCCCTAGTATTTCCAGTTTCCACAAGTCTGACCACTCGAGCACAAATGCTGTAGTATCACCTCTCCCTAGCAAAGGCCTTCTGCAGCATCCAGAGCCTCTCTCTCATTCTCTCACTGCCATCTCCTTTGGTCATTGCAAAGTGTGATCCCTGAGCCCTTCCACTGGCAATCATCCCGTCTCCCCTTTCTCTTTACGACATTGGCCTTAGGCTTTACCATTTGCTGCTTTAGCAACTCGACACCAGCCCTTGGCAATGCTCCTAAACATACAAGTTTAAAAACTTTATCTGTAATCCAGTCATTTTCATAACTCTTTATTTAGGTTGAGGTCTTAGAAAGCTGTTGCTTTATCTGACAGCATTGGGCACAAAGCATTTCTCACTGAGCCTACAGATAACACAGGCACACATTGTGGGTGAATACAGAGATGCCAGGTGACCTGAGAACATGGCATTGGGTAGTGGCAGGAAGGCCATGCATGCCCTATATGAACAGCAAACTGACAACACAAAGGCACTCAGTATCTCTAATGGTGTTTTTTAAATTCTATTATAATTATTTAGTTCAAATTCATTGTCATGTATGGACAAAACACAAAATCCTTATTTGCATGTTTCCCTCAGACTAGGGACAGTAGTACAGTGCCAACAGGCAAACAAAAAAAAAAATCAATGTATGCAACATTATATGGTGAGTGGCATATTTATGATATATAATACATAAGCAAGACAAAGATGCCTTTGTAAGTATTTACTTATAAGGTAAGCAATGAAAAAAGCATTAAACCTGTAAACATAAATGCAATTGAGCCTCATATTTTGTTCCTAAACAGGCCCTTTATATTCAGATTTTTTAAATTTGAGTTTTCTAAGGCTTCTGTCTAAAGATCTGCTCTAATATTCATGAATCATGTATTCACCACAGTGAGTCACTGGAGAGGCACACAGCAGTGCTTGATCATGATGATCTGTTTATTTGCTTTCCTTTGCTGTTTACTGGTAAAATTAGGAACATTGAGCCCCAGCTACATTTGGTTATACAAGTGAAGTGAAAACCTAAATACTGCTGCTGCCCATGAGTTTCATCTTCTGAGGAGACGGTGTGCCTGGCAGGCTTCATATGTACTTTAAACTGTTTATCAGTTTTTTTATGAGCCCTCTTTTTACTCAGTTTAGGGATGTTCTGTACAGGTCTCATTCATATGGAGGAACACTTACATTATTGCTGGTGGTGGTTGGAAAGATTGGTGGCGCCAGTGTTCGGCAGCCTCACTTCTATCAGTGTGCCCCAGGGCAGCTGTGGCTACATAGTAGCTTATCATCACCAGCGTATGAATGTGTGTGTGAATGGGTGAATGACTGTTGTGTTGTAAAGCGCCTAGGGGGGTTCTTGAACTCTAGTTAGGCGCTATATCAAATACAGGCCATTTACCATTTACCATTATCACACTCCAAAAAAATTGAGAATCCCCTATTAACTGAATATTTGTTTCTTTTGAATGGGAAAGGAAAGTAAAGGACCAGGAGAATGCCGACAAGGGGGCCTGGAGAAGTTGCAAACTCCATACAGACCGTTACCAGCTTGCAAATCTCATCTTATTGCCAGGTTCTATTAGGGAGTAGTGCTAACTGTCATGCCAAGAAGCGAATGAGAAGTCAGTAGTTTTTGAAATATACCTGTTGGAGTTGCCTTGGGTGTTGTTATGTATTAATGTTTGCTTAGATATTTTATTGTTGCTTTTGAGTTATGTTTGATTTTGTCATAGTTTACAGTCCCTTTAAATATACTGATGCTCCTTCTCATATGTGCGCTGAGCCCCAAGAGGCAGGGTCACCCTGGTGTCACCACTTTTGGGACCTCACTAAGGCTATTTAAACTGAGTCCTACAGCCTGGGAGAGGGAGCCATTACCTTTGTTTAAAGAGTTTCTAAGTCCAGTCATGCATCACATATAAACTGCTCAAAAAAATTAAACGAACACTGAAAACACATCAGTTCTCAATAAGAAAAAAAATCCTGCTGGTTATCTATACCTATATGGACTGGGTAATGTGTTAGAAGTAAAAGGATGCAACATCATTTGAATGAAATGAAAATTATCAACTAACAGAGGGCTGAATTCAAAGACACCCCAAAAATCAATTTGAAAAAATTATGCAGTAGGTTAGTCGATTTTTCCAAAATTTTATTGCTTCAACTCAAAATTTTACTCAGTAGTTTGTATGTCCCCCACATGCTTGTATGCATGCCTGACAATTTGGGCAATGCTCCTAATCTGGGGGATCTCCTCTCAGATCTGAACCAGGGCATCACTGAGCTCCTGGACAGTCTGAGGTGCAACCTGGCGGCATCGGATGGAACGAAACATAATGTCCCAGAGTTGTTCTGTTGGATTTAGGTCAGGCGAGCGTAGGGGCCAGTCAATGGTATCAATTCCTTTATCCTCCTGGAACTGCCTGCATACTCTCGCCACATGAGGCCGGGTATTGTCATGCACCAGTAGGAACCCAGGACCAACTGCCCTCGCATAGGGTCTGACAATGGGTCCAAGGATTTCATCCTGATACGTAATGGCGGTCAAGGTGCCTATAGAGCCTGTAGAGGTCTGTGCGTCCCTCTAGACATACAGTATGTTTTCCTTGTTTTCCTTTGGACTGCATTTTGGCAACTCCTTTTTGTCACTTTTCTGCTCTTGTAAGCTTTTCTTTGTATCTTTTTGAATTTTCGAAAATAAACCTTTTCTTTTAGAAAGATTGTGTGTGATTTTTTATCATTCCCCTCTTGTGGGGCTTTTGATATAATTTTGGGACATTTTAAGTATATTCTGTGGCTTAAATCCCTTTTGGGCCTGCAAGGTCTAAGGCAGGCCAGTAGAGCTGGTAATAAAACCACTGGGGTGAGGCTTTTTCCAGGCAGGCATAGGAGGCCTCGCCTAGTCAGTGAAGCTTTTAGGGGACCTCAACCCCATTATCGTTATTGCTCTAACTCCAGTTCATGACAGGAATGGTGTTTGTCCCCAGAATCTGGATTCCATCTATCATCTAAAGAAATATTGTTAAGTCTGTACATCACATAGATTTTGGTTGGTGAGTGTGCCTTGTGATAAAATAGAGAAAGAGATTGTATAAAATGGATGCTGAAAAAACATGGTAGATTAGAAAAACTTCTGATATGCTACTTTTTTTTCTTCCATTTATCCTTACCATTAAGTACTTATTCTGTGTTCACACACAATAAGAATTTTCAGAGAAGCCACTTGTAACGTCTCACCTTCCTACTTTTTTGTGAATGTGTGGTCAGTATTTTTGGAGAAACGCAATGTCACTGTCAATTTGTTAGTTAGTTGGCACAAAAAGCAATTAAAGATATGCTCTATTGGCTATGGTGCCAATCTGTCTTGGGTTTCTTTTGTACCCAGATCCACACTTAGTCACTTATTAAGCTAACCTGCACATTTTGGGAATATGTGAGGAAAAATGACACAAACAGGGAAATCATGTGAAGTATTCACAAACTGTGACCAGGTGGGGATTTGAACTGAAGTCTCTGATGGTATGAGACAGTAGCATTAACTTCTGCGCCACCTCAGGGAATGCTAATGCTAAATATGGATGACCCTGCCTAGTCACTGGAGTGCCGTGGGCAAGCAAGCAGGCTTTTAATCAGAGAGTATTTGATGCGTAAACCTTACCTGAAACTCTCATTTTTAGTTAAGATATTTGATTGAGTGCACCACAGAAATAATTACTGTAAATGACCTTTAATTTTTAAAATACCTTTAGTAAAGCCAAACAATTGTACATCTTTTTAATGAGGAAATACTGAAATTCAATGACATAATGAATCCAGCAAAAGCCAGTTCTTTAATGTCATTAATACCTGAGCCTGTTCCCTGCAAATTGATTCCATTTTTAGGTCTAAATATATTTTCCAGTGACTTTGTTTTCTTGTTTAACAAGCCAGATGTTGAGCAAAAGCACCATGGTGGACCAAATGTGATCAATACTGACAGCGTTGCCAAATGAAACACTACAGTTTAATTCTTAATTTAAAAAGAGCAAATGTGGCAGCCTGATAAAATCAGGAGGTCAGCCACTAACGGGAAAACTCCTTCAAATTACAGTTAGACTTAACAGTCAGTCACCATGGTGGCCATCCCAGAGCTCTGTTTACTAGTCCTTACTAAGCAACCAGAAATTCATTATCATAACTCGGACTATCCTAATTTATGAAAAAATGTTAAAATATGAAAGCAAAACATTGATGCATAGGCAGTGGCCTTTTTATTAGGTGAATATTTCTAGTACTTTCTAAGGCCTCCTTGTGTCTCCATAACAACTTGAATTCTTTCAGGCATGCATCACACAAGGTGCTGAAAATATTCCTGAAGGATTTTGGTCCATGCTGACTCAATAGTATTATGCGGCTCCTGAAATTTTTTGACCACACATTCACACTGTAATCCAGCTCTTTCTAAAGGTGACATATTGGACAGAAATCTAGGGAATGTGCAGGCCAGTGTAGTAAACTGTAGTCACTCTCATTTGTGGATGTAATACTATGTGAATTATTGTTTTGCAAAAGGTTAGACTGTGACTATGAAGGGATCCACATGATCAGCACGTGATTGGATGCCTTACAACATGCATGTAGTGATAGATTGGCATTAAGAGACTTAATATATGCTTGTAACACACTTCCACACACCATCACCACCACCACCCTTAACTCTTCACTCGCATAAGGCAGGTTGAATCCATGGATTTATGTTATTTACACCAAATTCTAATCTATAACAGTACTTGCATGTCACAACAGAAATCAGTATTCAACAGCAAGAGTGACAGTTGTCCAATTTACAGTTATTTAGTTTTGATAATCCTCTGCTTATTGTATCTTCATATTTTTTAATGTTAGCAGTTAAACCCATTTGGTGTCCCATGTCCAGAGCACATCAATTTCAGTGTCAAGAAATTCTTCAACAACAACAACAACATTTATTTATATAGCACATTTTCATACAAAAAAAATGTAGCTCAAAGTGCTTTACAAAATGAAGAATAGAAAAATAGAAGACACAATAAAAAAATAAACATAAGTCAACATTAATTAACATAGAATAAGTAAGGTCCGATGGCCAGGGTGGACAGAAATAACAAAAAAAAAAAACAAACTCCAAAGGCTGGAGAAAAAAATAAAATCTGTAGGGATTCCAGACCAAGAGACCACCCAGTCCCCTCTGGGCAATCTACCTAAGATAAATCAAACAGTCCTCTTTGTATTCATCAAGAGACTCCCATCTACACAATACCGTAATGTTGTGAAGAGGTGTTATTTGTGATATTTTTTGTCAGATAGTGCAGGTGTTTAACCTGCTTATGAGCTTAGACAGATGTTAAGTTTCATCTCACCCAGTTTCTCTTTAGCAGGACTCTTTAATTACAAATTTAGTTAGGCCAGGTTTTCAAACCAAGAAATGTAGCTGGGCCAGACATTTTCAGCGGCCTGTAAGTAGCAGGGAATAATTTTAAAGCAACACAAATGAATGTATTGAAGAACAAGTAATGTTTATTCATTGTTTCCTTTTTAAATGTGGTCACATCTGACACAGGCACATCATAAAGTACATAAAAATAATAAAAAAGCTATAACTGAACAGAATCTGAGGTTGCAGCAATACTTTTCTTTGAAATAAAAAATAAATGTTTTGATCATATCTGACGTAGACATGAGTCAAAGTGCATAAAATCAAATAATTGCACAGTATTAGCAATAACATTAGTTTCCTTTAGGGAATAAAATAAATATTTTGGTCATATATGACCCAGGCACATAACACAATCCTGCCACATTTTTTAAATAACAGAATATGTTAGACAGTTTGAGAAATTTTATGAATGCAATAATATGTATTTACAGTAAGTGCCATAAATATCATTCTCGTGGCATGGGGTACAGTGGTAAGCACTGTTGCTTCACAGATTTACCGGAGATGATGAGACATAAAAAAGGAAAGCCTACAATGTTTAGCCAAGCTTGACAAACCACTATGGCTCTCCGAAATCCAAGATTCTGTAAATTCCATACAGTGCTGGAAAGATGCTGGTCCAAATAGTTATCCAACAGAATTTTACAAAACACTGACTATTAAATGAACTATGGCAGTCCTAGCTGTGTTTATGGAAGCAACACAAGATAATTCCAAGAACAGTAAGCCAGACATCAATTATGTTGTAAATCATTTTTCCACAACTATATAAGATGGCAGCGCACACTGCCAAGTGTTCAGTCTTTTCAGATAATAGAAGACCTTGTTTCAGAATTTTTTGAGAAATTATATTTAGGGAAAATAATTGCATAATTAGCTTAAGATTTCTTTAAATTTTTTACTTTGACTTTTTAAACCGATCTTTCTGGCTTTCCCAGTGAATAGTCTTCAAATACCATCACATTTCTATAGAAGCAACCAAATAATTTGTTAATAACCATTTTTCTCATCATTTCTGTTTAGCTAGGAGAATTAATGTTATTAAAATAAATATCCTTCCAAAGTTTTTTTTACCCTATATATGAACAACTCTTTTTTAAAAAGTTTAACACAGGTATAAATTTGTTCATGTGCAATACAAAAAGGCCTTCTGTTAAAAAGATGACTCTGTAGAGGTCTAAATTATAGGGCGGCATGACATTACCTAACTTTTGTGCTGTCAAGATGGAAATAAATGGCAGGATCAAGAGATGAAAAATCATTAACCACAAGATCTAAATAGCCAGCACCAAAATTCTATACATAACCCAAAATTGTCATCGTAAGAAATTGCTAATGTAACCTTGGATCAATAAAAGCACACGCATAGATTTTATTTGCTTATCCAAACAATTTTGGATGCCAACGCAACTCTGTCTCAAATAACAACAAATGTACTACCATCACACACCACCACAATAGGACTGCAACAGAATTGTTTCCAACAACAAACTGCACAAAAAATCAGAGCCTTTTAAAAATATATGAAACAAAATGGTGCCGATGAAAACATTAATAAATAATGCTACTTATTCAGTGGTCCAAAACAAAATTGGAACTAAAAAACAACAGATAAAAATGAAATAACATAAAAAGTGAAATTCATAACAGCTTCTAGTTTTATGTCAGATTTACAGATGCTATTAAATCTTCAGTTTTTTGGCAATCTGACACATAGAATAACCTTAATTCTGAAAATAAATAAATAAATAAATAAAAATAGACTGACATGTTTCTTCAGAAAGCTGTTTTATTTTGTCAATTTTTTGAATCCAGAACAGAACTTTAGGAATGTCAGTATGTTGTAAACAAAGTGAACAGAATAACAGGTTTCAGTAGTGCTAGTGCAATTACAAAGGTTTCTCTGATAACCAATTATCATTTTAAACATGGCTAATGAAGGATAAGCCAAGGGAGTTTGCCATTAAGGCACTGAAGGGGTGGCCACTGAAAATGGGGCTATGCAGCCATATGTAAATAATAAACTTAAAATCAGTCATTACAAGCAGTAATGGCCATTATGCACACTAGTAATGACTTGGCTATATTTTTAAATCAATCTAATGGTGTCTAGATAAAAAAGGTAAGGATTTCTATCAAAAACATGAAAATGTCTGCGTGACCCCAAACCTTTGTATGGTAGTGTATTTACAATGTTGACTCAAAGTACATAATATACAGGACACAAAGCATTTTATCCATGCCAACATGAATCATCAGGCTGCTTTTTAAGACCTGAACGTGTTAAATTTTGGGTTAAAAGATTGAAGTGATGCTCTTGTGTCTTTTTTGTATTATTAAAGAATGAAGTTATAGACATAGAGTAACACTAAACAAAAGACAAAACTTAACAAAACTTAAAAGTGGTTATATGTTTATCAAAAGGCTAGAACAAAATATAGTTTATTTGAATTAGTATACTGTATGTGAAACTAGAAATTTTAACTAATTATATTGCAATTTACATTCAGTAGGAGTCAGTACGTCTTTACTTACTCTGACTCCAGTAGTCCAGTAATTGTTTCCGATTCTGACTCCATAGCCTTGCTTTAAAGATCAGGATCCTCAAATAAAAAAAGTTTAAAAAAAATAGCACAAGCAACACCCAAACTCAGTGTTTTATAGGATACACTCTGAACAGAAGAATGGATTCAGAAAATAGTTCTGTTTTTACTAAATTCTTAATTATTTGTGCTAAATGAAGTACATTTGGATGAAATGTAATCTTGTCAGCTCTGTGTAACATCTTTGATTTGGACAGGGTTGAATGAAAGAGGCTCAATTCAAATTCTGTGAATTTTTCTATGAAGGACGAATACTACAACAATTTAATATTTAAAAAAAAATCCTTTTAAGGACACATTTTCTGTGACTTATATAATGTAACATAACCATCCCTATTCTTTATATTTTAGTGTAGTACTGTATAGGTAGATTATACCAGAAGACTTAGAGTCTCTAATTTCAAAGGAATTTCCCTGTGTAAATAAAGGTGAATTAAAAAAAAAATAAAAAAGAAATACATTCACAATTTTCACTTGCAGCCTACAGTGTCTGTTTCCTTTGCAGCAGTAATATGTGATACTGCTATAACAATTCATGCAAGACCGTTTGAATCTAATAGATGGTTATTTCTATATGTTTGAATAACCTTTTTTGTTTTCTTTCTGTAGTTGACCTCTGAACATGGTGTTAAGTTTGCAGCACATTTGCTTCCTCTGGTAAGAGATCTTTTTTTATCTATCTATCTATCTATCTATCTATCTATCTATCTATCTATCTATCTATCTATCTATCTATCTATCTATCTATCTATCTATCTATCTATCTATCTATCTATCTATCTATATAAACATAATACAGCTGTTCCCTGCACTGAACCATTTCAATGCCTTCCTCCATAATCTATGTGTTTGAGTTCAAGACATTTCATGGAAGTTTCAAGCTGCCAAGGTTATGCCCATTGTCCTCCTTTCATTCAATTTTAAAATCCATTTTTGAAAGTATTCTATAACTAGTAATTTGATTTACTTTTATTATCAGTTTTGACTGGTCCCCACCTTTTTCTCGATGCTGCTAGGACAGTTCTGCCCCTCCATCAAACCTGAACTGGATTAACTGGTTGTGAGAGTATCTATTTTCGATTGGAATTGATACTAATGTTGGGAGGCACACCAAGATGAAAAACAGTAAAATTACACAGAAATTGCCCTTTCCTTCCCTCAGCTTTCAGGTGTATTTGCAGTATGTTTTTATTATTAACTAGACCAATGTCCAGTATCAGACATCCCAAATAAACTTCTCACCTTAATTGGTGGCGTTGAGCTGAAAATGCAGAATAACATATACAAAATATACTTTTGGGATTTCTTCCTGATTTTTTTTCCAGCTTTTTAATTTCTACTCAATTTAATTACTCACACTTGCCCAATTTCTCTTCATTCATCTCTTGAAGTATATCGTTGACTCTTCACTTTCTCTTTCTCGCTCCCCTCCTGTCCCTGACTTGTTCCACATAACCATCTTTAAAATTTCACAATGACATCACCATGAACCCCACTCACGGGAAAAGATCATTCTACAAAGCTGGAACATTTGAGTGCTGTTCACTCAAAGAATCAGATTGGTCAGTCTGACTAGCACTAAAGTAGATTCTACTCGCTTTCCTGTCTTCATTTTGTTGGATCCTTTATTGTGACAAAATGATACAATTAGAATCATGCATGATGCTGTCTGAGTGGAAGGGGGATTGGATACGTCAAAACTAGAATCGCACAATTTTCTTTATTTCTTAGGGGCAAAAACCAAAACTCTGTGTGTTCAAGCATAGTCAAAAATGTGAAATTCTTAAACACATTTAATTCTTTTTTAGCATAATATTCAGATGGAAGACACAGTCACCCATAGTCCTTATACAATGTGAGGGTGACCACAACTTCATTTGATATGCGTACCACAGTACCCTAGTAAAGGCGAGCGTTTACTAGCAACTTACATCCTTCAACATGTGTACTCAAACACAGAAACGCATTTTTAATAAAATGAATTAGTAATAAATAAATCTATGAAAAATTTTGAAATAACACCAAAAAATGAGAAGAACTGGACATTCATAAATTGACTCCTCTACTCATGGATATCCATTTTAACCAGTGTCACAAGAAAAATGACAGAGTTTCTATGTTCTCTTAACATGCTCAAATCTTGGATTTTTTTAATGAAGGTTTTTAACATTGATATTAGAACATTAACATTAGAACAATCTAGACGAGAACAGGCCATTCAGTCCAACAGCGCTCGCCAGTACTATCCACTTAATTCTTCTGAAAAAACAAGACGAGTTTTAAAAGTTAATCAATTTTTACTGTTTACCGCACTACCTGGTAGCTTTTTCCATGTGTCTGTGATTCTCTGTGCAAAGAAAAACTAAGTAATGTTTCTGCAAAATTTAACCTTAATGTTTCCAACTCTGTCCCCATGTTCTTGTTGATCTCATTTTAAACTAACAGTCTTGATCCACTGTACTAATTCCCTTCATAATTTAAACACTTTAATCATGTCTCCTCTTAATCTTCTTTTGCTGAAACTGAAAAGGCTCAGCTTTAATCTTTCCTCATAATTCATCCCCTGTAGTCCTGGAATTCACCTAGTTGCTCTTCTCTCGACCTTTTATAGCACTGCTATGTCCTTTTTGTAATCTGGAGAGCAAAATTTCACACAATACTCTAGATGAGGCCTTACCAGTGCATTATAAAGCTTGAGCAGAACCTCCTTGGACTTGTACTCCACACATCGTGCTATATAACCTAACATTCTGTTTGCCTTCTTAAGGCATCTGAACACCGTCTGGAACTTGATTGTGCTGAATCCACTTCTTCTTCCTCTTCTTTTGGCTGCTTCAGTTAGGGGTTGCCACAGCGGATCATCTTCTTCCATATCTTTCTGTACTCTGCATCTTGTTCTGTTACACCCATCACCTGCATGTCCTTTCTCTCCACGTCCATAAACCTTCTCTTGGGCCTTCCTCTTTTTCTCTTACCTGGCAGCTCTATCCTTAGCATCCTTCTCACAATATACCCAGCATCTCGCCTCTGCACATGTCCAAACCAACGCAATCTTGCCTCGTTAACTTTGTCTCCCAACCGTCCAACTTGAGCTGACCATCTAATGTACTTATTTCTAATCCTATCCATCCTCGTCACACCCAGTGCAAATCTTAGCATCTTTAACTCTACCACCTCTAGCTCTGTCTCCTGCTTTCTGGTCAGTGCCTTCGTCTCCAACCCATATAACATAGCTGTTCTCACTACCGTCCTGTAGACCTTCCCTTTAACTCTTGCTGAAACCCGTCTGTCACAAATTACTCCTGACACTCTTCTCCACCCATTCCACCCTGCCTGCACTCTCTTTTCACCTCTCTTCCATAATCACCATTACTCTGTACTATTGATCCCAAGTATTTAAACTCATCCACCTTCGCCAACTCTACTCCCTGCATCCTCACCATTCCAATGACCTCCCTCTCATTTACACACATGTATTCTGTCTTGTTCCTACTGACCTTCATTCCTCTCCTCTCTAGAACATATCTCCACCTCTCCAGGGTCTCCTCAACCTGCTCCCTACTATCGCTACAGATCACAATGTCATCAGCAAACATCATAGTCCATGGGGACTCCTGTTTAATCTCATCTGTCAACCTGTCCATCACAATTGCACCATTGCAAATAAGAAAGGGCTCAGAGTTGATCACTGATGTAATCCCACCTTAACGTTGAATGCATCCGTTGCTCCTACTGCAGACCTCACCACTGTCAAACTTCCCTCGTACATATCCTGTACAACTCTTATGTACTTCTCTGCCACTCCCGACTTCCTCATACAATACCACAGCTCTTCTTATGGCACCCTGTCATTTGCTTTCTCCAGGTCAACAAAGACGCAATGCAACTCTTTCTGGCCTTCTCTATACTTCTCCATCAACATTCTCAGAGTAAACATTGCATCTGTGGTGCTCTTTCTTGGCATGTAACCATACTGCTGCTCACTAATCATCACCTCACTTCTTAACCTAGCTTCCACTACTCTTTTCCATAACTTCATGCTGTGGCTCATCAATTTTATTCCCCTGTAGTTACTGCAGTCCTGCACATCCCCCTTATTCTTAAATATCGGCACCAGTACACTTCTTCTCCACTCCTCAGGCATCCTTTCACTTTCCAAGATTCCATTAAACAATCTGGTTAAAAACTCTACTGCCATCTTACCTAAACACCTCCATGCTTCCACAGGTATGTCATCTGGACCAACGGCCTTTCCATTCTTCATCCTCTTCATAGCTGTCCTTACTTCCTCCTTGCTAATCCATTGCATTTCCTGATTCACTATCTCCACATCATTCAACCTCTTCTCTCTCTCGTTCTCTCATTCATCAGCCTCTCAAAGTACTCTTTCCATCTGCTCAACACTCTCTTCTTGCTTGTGAGTATGTTTCCATCTTTATCCTTTATCACCCTAACCTGCTGCATATCTTTCCCAGCTCGGTCTCTCTGTCTAGCCAATCGGTACAGGTCCTTTTCTCCCTCCTTAGTGTCCAGCCTCTCATACAACTCATCATATGCCTTTTCTTTAGCCTTCGCCACCTTGCGCCTTATCACCTTGGACTCTTGTCTACTTTTTGCATCTCTCTGACTATTCCACTTCTTCTTTGCCATCCTCTTCCTCTGTATTCTCTACTGTATTTCCTCATTCCACCACCAGGTTTCCTTTTCCTCCTTCCTCTTTCCAGATGCCACGCCAAGCACCCTTCTTGCTGTCACCCTTACTACATCTGCTGTAGTTTCCCATCTGTCTGGTAACTCTTCACTGCCACCCAGTGTCTGTCTCACCTCCTCCCTAAACTCAACCTTGCAGTCTTCCTTTTTCAACTTCCACCATTTGATCCTTGGCTCTGCCCTCACTCTTTTCTTGATCTCCAACGTCATCCTACAGACCACCATCCTATGCTGCTTAACCACACTTTCTCCTGCCACCACTTTGCAGTCTTCAATCTCCTTCAGATTGACTCTTCTGCATAGGATGTAATCTACCTGTGTGCAACTTCCTCCACTCTTGTACGTAACCCAATGTTCCTTCCTCTTCTTAAAATACATATTCACCACAGCCATGTCCATCCTTTTGGCAAAATCCACTATAATCTGACCTTCTTCATTCCTCTCCTTGACACCATATCTACCCATCACCTCCTCGGCTCCACTGTTCCCTTCACCAACATCCCCATTGAAATCTGCTCCAATCACCACTTTCTGTCCCTTGGGTACATTGTTCATCACTTCATCCAACTTGCGGTGCATATGCACTAACAACATTCATCATCACACCTCCAATTCCCAGCTTCATAATCATTAGTCTGCCTGACACTCTTTTCACCTCCAAAACACTCTTGACATACTGTTCCTTCAGAATAACCATTACCCCATTTCTCATCCTATCCACACCATGATAGAACAATTTGAATCCACCTCTGATCCACCTGGCCTTACTCCCCTTCCATTTAGTCTCTTGCACACACAATATATCAACCTTCCTTCTCTCCATCATATCTGCTAACTCTCTCCCCTTACCAGTCATACTGCCAACATTCAAAGTTCCTACCCTCTGTTCCACTCTATTTACTTACCTCCTCTCCTCCTGCCTCTGAACACGTCTTTCCCTCTTCTTCTCCTTCTTCGGCTAACAGAAGCCCAATTTCCGCCAGCACCCTGTTGGCTAACAGTACTGGTGGCTGTCATTGTTAACCCGGGGCTCGACCATTCTGGTATGGAAATTTGTATTATTGTCCACATATTGATTTGGCAAAATTTTACACCAGATGCCCTTCCTGACATAACCCTCCCCATTTATCTGGGCTTGGGACCGGTACGAAGAAACACACTGGTTTGTGCATCCCCTGTGGCTGGGTTTTGTGCAGAATCCACTATGACTCCTAAATCCTACTCATAAGGTGTACTTTAAATTTTTAGACCTCCCATTGTGTATTTAAACCTAACATTTTTATTTCCTGTGTGTAATACTTTAAATTTACTGACATTACATTTCATCTGCCGGAAACCTGCCCAAGACTTTATGCTGTCCAAGTCCCTCTGTAATATTTGTAATTCAATGGATTCCAGATTATCTGCCAATTCACCATTCTTGGCATCATCTGCAAATTTAACTACCTTGTTACTTATATTTCTATCCAAATCATTTAGATATATTAAAAATAGCAGTGGCCCTAACACTGACTCCTGTGGAACACCACTCTTAACATCGGCCAGTTCTGATGAGGTTCCTCGCACCATCACCCTCTGCTTCCTGTGTCTGAGCCAATTCTTCACCCATCTAAAACATCACCCTGAACTCCCACTTCTTTTAGTTTGATGCCCAACCTCTCATGTGGCACCTTATCAAATACTTTCTGAAAGCCAAGATAAATAATACGTGCTCCATTCTGTTCATATCCTTTTGTTGCTTCCTCATAAATTTCCAGCATTTTAGTAAAGCACGACCTCCCTCTTCTGAACCCATGCTGAGTGTTCAGTAAAGCTCTTGTTCTTATGATGCATTGCTCAACCTTATCCTTAATAATTCCTTCCATTAATTTTCCTGTTATACGTGTTATGCTTACTGGCCTATAGTTGCTTGGATCTGCCTGATTATCCTTTTTATATTAAGGGATAATATTTGCCATTTTCTAGTCTTTCAGAATTTCCCCAGTGCACAGTGACTTCCTAAAAATATGTATCAAGGCTTTATTTATGTACTCACTAACCTCCATAAGATCTCGAGGGTAAATATTATCTGGTCCTGAACATTTATTTGATTTCAGCCTATTTAATCTAAGCAGTACTTCTCCCTCTACAATTTCCAGATAACTCACCTCCTAAGTAGTCCCTTTAACCACTGAGTTTATCTACTTTCTTACGTGTGATGATCTCAGAAGAGTGTTAGTTTAGAACATCTGTTATTGAACTGCCTGTATTTTATGTCCCCTTTACCATTCCTGATGCACTTGGCCTCCTCTTTGACTGCTGTTTTACTACTAAAATACTTCAAATAATCTCCTTGTGTCTGTATTGTAGCCTCCCTATTATTCTTCTTAATGGTTGCCCTCATGTTCTCATATAACCTACGATTCACATTGCAGTTATTCATCATATACAACTGATACAGATGTGTGTTTTCCTTTGTAGCTTCTCTTTTAACTCTTTATTAACTAACTGCAGTTTTTTGTAATTTCCTACTAATTCCAAATTTAGGTATATACCTGTTCTACATTATATGTAAAAAGTTTTTAAACCTGTTTCACTGCTCCTGGACTGTCTCCATACTTAAAATATCCCAGTCTATCCTCCTTAGACTTTGCTGCATCTGCTCAAAATTTGCTCCATCAAAGTTTAACTTAACAGTTTTAGTCTTTGCATCCACACTTTTCCAAAACACTGACAATTGTATTATATTACGGCCACTTGACCCTATTCGTTCAGTCACCTCCACAGCCTCATTTTGTCCTGATTATTACAAATTACTAAATATAGACGGGCATCAACCCACATTGGTACTGTTAATTAACATACTATGTTAAAGAACAGTCACTGATTACTTCTGAAAAATCTTGCTCTTGTGCTGTGCTGTTTGCAAAGTTATATCAGTTAATATTTGGGTAGTAAAGTCCCCATGACATGTACACTTGCCTATTTAATATTAATAAAAAGATATGCATTGACATTACTGTCTGCATTGGGCGGTCTATAACAGACTCCTAAAATAAGATCTCTTTCCCAGATTCTTTCCAGGCAAAGCCAGATGTCCTCACTAAGATGGATCTCATCATCCAACTGAAAAGGACTTTTGTTAAAGTTCTGCTTGACATAGACTGCAACTCCACCACACTATCTTTTTTGTCTATCCTCCCTAAAAAATGTATATCCCTCTGTTATAATCATTCACATATTTTTTGTTTAACAGGTTTCCGTTATATCTACAGTATAATATCATAATTATGCTATGTTACATGCAACTCCAACTCAATATAGTGCCAGTCATGGTATCAGAAGATGTTATGGGCTTGGGCCTATAAGGATCTTCCAGCCAGGGTTAGGAAGAAAGACACGGTTTCCACTGGTGGGTGGAAGAAAGGCCACAGGCAGTTGAAAGAAGATGAGGAAAAGAAAAGAGATTTTCTTTCAATAGACTTCCCATCTAATAGAAAGAAACTGAAAATCATTGTTTTTGACACTTCACACTTTGCATTCTCCCACATGCCATACATACATAATTATCATTTTCCTTAATAAAAAGCATTTGTTTTACATAGTTTGGGTTTTTTTGCCGTCATTCTGGGTTCACGGACAGTTTGGGAACATTCCCTCCAGCCAAAAATACAAACACACACACAAGAGTATTTCAAAAAATTAAAGTACCATAACACCTAACACTATTCTGTACATTTCTTCAAAGGCTCATATGTTTATAAAAGAGGCAATGGCTTAGTGAAGTACTTCCTATCCATGTAATGTCCAAACTTCTCTAAGGTACCACCATAACATTAACACATCTATCTGCAACTCGAAAAAAATGGTATGAAAACACTATTGCTAGTATGCTACGGAGCCTTGTAGATCACCATCAACTGCCTGTCATTTATGACCCACATACTTTGTCAAAGGACAAAGGAGATGGAAGTGATTAATGTGAGGATATGTGGAAGATGTTTGAAAACATCCTATCCAAAGCACTGTAACAAATCACAAGTTGGTTTTGCATTGTGCAATAGGGCACTATGATGTAGCAAATTGATCTCTCGGATGAAAGGCCCAGTTCAAATCTGGTTTGGCTGCTGCAGTGAAAATAATGCACCTTTGTTTGACTATCTTTGGAGATGTTCTTCCATTATATGCTCAACCATACACATTTAATGTATTAACAACTATGCTGATTCACCAAGTCACATGAGTAAAGTGGTCATGTTACCTTACTTTTTAAAATACCATCTTATGTAATATATGTTGCAAAATGTGGCTGTTGAGTTGGATTATGGCCCTTTGGAGGTCTCTTCTTCCTGATTTCCTTCTAGTCTGATGCCCATATATAATAAGGAGCTGGTTAAAGGGCCTGTTTGAAGCTCACTAGAAGGACCATATCAGCTTCTGAGGCCATGGCTGGTACTACCCTGAACCATCTCCACGTCAAGGCCAGGCCTCCATTTGGATCAAGGTCTGTTGGCTTTTGATACTCCTGTAATCCCCAACACAAAATCTACCTTAAAGGACAAGAACAGCATTGCAATTCTTCAGTAATTCAAAGAGAGGTAATGCCAGCTCATATTGCCTAATTCCAGTTCTGGGCAGACTGAAATGTATTACTATCATGGAGATTACTAAAAGTGTAAAAAACTTATAAGAATAGTTAAAAACAGTCAAAAAGGTGAGTGGGGCAGGGGGGTTGGCGGAGAGAGGCAAAAGTAAGATGTGTTGTACAGTAGGTTTTTAATTTTGTGGAATAGTATCTGCTGTGAGGAAATCTTGTGATGAAGCTTAACATAGGAATAAAAGTACCTAATTTTAGAACTTGTTATATGTATATTTTAACATAAGAGGCCTCATACCCAAATGCATATTTAGTTCCTTGTCCTTATTTTTCACTGTTAAATAGTTTACACAACAAAAGGACTGTATTAGCTTTATACTTGATTGATCTCATCTGTAGATCGATTGAGCGTTCAGGGTCAACTCACACTGTGTGAGGCACACTGATAATAAGAGGTTCCCACCTGATGGCCCAGTAAAGCAGACTCACTAACTAGACAGTTTTTTACAGTGTCTGTGAGACAAAAGAGAAAGTGATATATGATCTGACACTTTTGCTGAATACATGGTGTTTAATTATCTTAGACAGCGTAGTTTTTCTCTGGTTACCACCTTCCACATCTCAAAGATGTGTGTGTTTAATTGATAGCTCTAAGTTGACTCTGTTTTTGCCGTGCAGGTGACTGTTCAAGGGTTCAAGACTGCTTCTAATTTTACAAATGTTTCTTCTGAGACAGACTCATTGTTAGCTAGAAACTGGTTCAGGAGGTGCAGTAAATGTGGGTGGTGAAGAGACTTGAAATTGACTCAGATGCAGAATCCAGTTCTTTAACATAAGTTGAAATGAGTTTGCATTCAGTCAACGACCTTGAAATTAATAAGATCTGCAACATGAAAGGAAGCTAAATCATACAGAATTTTATGAACCCAAAAATAGCACAGAATATAATTTGCAATGCACATGCTTTTATTAAAAATATCTATCTATCTATCTATCTATCTATCTATCTATCTATCTATCTATCTATCTATCTATCTATCTATCTATCTATCTATCTATTGTTACAAACTCGAGACAGAGTCATATAAGGGTTTGGGGCAGCCACCCATATAATTTGGTTTCCTGGCTGCAAAGTTACTTTCAATTGATACAGCAATTGAAGTGAAGTCAAAGGGGCCAGGCTCATGTGGGTCTTCTGCCATTGGTGCGAGCCTGGACGTGACATCACAGGGGCCGGAGCTGGCAAGGTCTCCTTCCATTGGCTCGGTCCCGGAAGTGACGTCAAGAGGACCAGGTGGAATCTCCCGTGAATGGTCTGCAGGCAAGGGATAAAAAGAGTCAGTGCACTCTGCCACATCCCGGTATGTCTCGGAAGTGTCCTTACTCAAGCCCTTTAGCTGCCTCCCATGCACACGTGTGAGACAAGACCCCCCCAGCCCAGACCCGTCAGGTTGGGCGACCCTGACTGAGAGGTCAAGAAACCATCTGGTGACCCGCGGATTTGACTCCTTGTGCTGGGCCATCCACTGTAAAGCAGCATTGTCCGTGACAAGGGTGAATTCCCGGCCCAGCAGGTAATACCTCAGCTTAGTAATCACCCATTTAACCGCCACAGACTCTCTCTCCACCGCCACATAACTGGTCTCCCGGTCCAACAGTTTCCAGCTCAGGAACATAATGGGGTGATCCGCACCATTGACGTTTTGGCTCAGCACGGCCCCTAGGCCTGTGTCCGAAGCGTCCGTCTGGAGGATGAAAGGTAAGGAAAAGTTAGGAGCTTTCAAAATAGGTGCGGACATAAGGGCCTGCTTCAAGTCACTAAATGCAGCACCTGTCTTTTCAGTCCATACCACAATGTTTAGGGGCCCTCTTCTTGGTCAAATCAGTCAAGGGCGCCGCTCTCTCTGAGAACTGGGGCACAAACCTTCACGGAGTCCATTAAAGGAACCTGCCAGTACCCCATTGTCATGTCCAGTGTGGTCAAATATTGAGCCTGTTCAAGCGTCTCCAGGAGGTCGTCCACTCATGGCATTGGATAAGCTTCGAATTGGGAGACTTGATTAAGTCGATGGAAGTCATTGCAAAACCTCCAACTCCCGTCAGGCTTAGCAACTAACACAATGTGGCTGGACCAAGGACTATGACTTTCCTTGATTACACCTAGTTCCAGCATGTGTTTGATCTCAAGCTCCACTTCCGCCCTTTTTGCCTCGGGAAGCCGATACGGACATTCTCGAACTATAACCCCGGGTTCTGTCACAATGTCGTACTCAACCAGAGAGGTCCAGCCAGGATTTTTCACTCACTACCTCCAGGACAGACAGGATAACTGCTTCCAGCTCCCGTCATTGTCTGGGACTTAAATCCACATGGAAGTTATAGCTATCCGTGTGAGCAAAGAGTGAGCGGGGCTGACCGGAGGAGGGATCAGGATCCCTGTCATTCCGCGGTTTCAGCAGGTTTACATGATAAACCCGCTCCCTCAGCCGACAATTGGGTTGACTCACCAAATAGTCGATGAGTCCTTTCCTCTCCTTAACTTTGTAAGGACCTTACTAATGGGCAAGCAACTTAGAGTGGGAGGTAGGTACTAGGACCATGACCCGATCTCCCGGGTGGAACTACTGGAGAGACGTACCGCGGTCGTAATAACGGACCTGTGCTGCTTGAGCCTCCTCCATGTGTCTTTCAAGGAGGGACCAAATCTTACCAAGTCTATTGCGTAACTGCTCGATATTACAATATATTTGTAGAGGGAAGAGCCTCTTCTTCCCATCCTTCTTTTAAGATATCTAATTTGCCCCGGGGTTGTTGCCCATACAGTAATTCAAAAGGGGAAAACCCCGTGGAGGCTTTAGGGACTTCCCGATAGGCAAAAAGGATGAGGAGGAGTAGCTGATCCCAGTTCCTTCCGTCCAAGCTGACCACCTTACGCAACATTTGTTTGAGAGCTTGATTGAAACTCTCTACCAAACTGTCGGTTTGAGGATGATATACCGCGGTCTTTAAATGCTTTATTTTCAGTAACTTGGCAGTCTCCTTGAATGTCCTAGAGGTAAAAGGCATTCCCTGGTCCAACAAGACATCCTTGGGGATGCCCACACATGCAAAGACCCCTAGTAATTCCCGTGCAATGGCTTTGGAAGTGGCTGAGCGCAAAGGAACAGCTTTGGGGTATTTGGTAGTGTAATCCACAAGGACTAAAATGTACTAGTGTCTTTGGGCTGAGGGCTCTAGGGGTCCAACTAAATCAACCCCAATTCTGTGGAAGGGAATATTAATCAGGGGAATAGGAATGAGAGGAGCACGGTCCCTCCTAGGAATTTGTCGCAATTGACACTCCGGGCAGGAAGTGCAAAAGTGACAAACCTCCTCATTGATTCCCGGCCAGTAGAAGCAGAGCTTGATCCGCTCCAGGGTTTTCTTGGTGCCCAAATGGCCACCTAGGAGGTGGGTGTGTGCTAACACACAGACCTGCTGCCGGAAGTTCCGCGGGATTAGCAGTAGCCATCTCTCCTGCCCATCATGCTCAGCTACGCAATAGAGAAGGTCATTTTCCAACAAAAAGTGAGGACACTGTGGCATCGACTGGTTAGTGCGCTGGCCGTTGACTAGGACCACTGCATTTTTGGCAAGCTTCAGGGAATCGTCACTCCACTGCTCCCTTTTAAATGAAGCCGGCATCTCTCTAAATTGAAACCGCAAAAGGGAGAGAGGGTCGGCGTCGAGCTCAAGGGGCTTGGTTGTCTCCCATGCCGCCGCGGCACTGGTGGATGACATGTCGGCATGCGACGGTCCGGGAGTTGCCACGTCACTCAGGGCAGCCGCTTCGTCTCTCTCTGCCGGCTGATTACACGGCATGGAGGCAGCTTGAGAAAGCTTATCCCCGTCTATAACTAGGCCCAAGTTAACCCCAGGAGTGGTATGTGTCTCACCACTTTTAATATTAGACCAGTCCCACCCCAGTATCACCGGAATGTGGGGGATTCGGAAGGACGGCCATGGTCAGTTTTTGTACCGATCCTCTGTAACTGATGACACAAGCGGCAGAGCTGTACCAATGGATTTCTCAGTGGACACAGACTATACTGGTCTTAATGTTTAACCACTGTCATGGCAGCACAAACCAGCGGGCAACAATGGTAATATTGCTGCTGGAATCGAATAAGGCTGTGGTCTTGTGTCTGTTGACTATCACCACGCCAGTATATGGGACCACCTACGGATTAGCCAGAGCACACCAACCCCTCCTCGCCCTCCACCTGCATCCATCCTTGCCTCCAAGCGGTTTGGGCATCCATGGCTCCGGGGACTCCGATACAAGCTCCAGGTTGTACGGGGGGGGCTAGGTCTTGGGACGTAATCCGCTGAGTTTGACAAAGGGACGGTTCTGCTCCCTCAGATTGGGAGGCCATCCTTTGTGTCTCCAGAAACTCTATGAGCTCTGCCAGGTTCTTAAACTGCTTACCCCAGGCCGGCTGGGTGAGTCCACGGGGAAGCTCTTTCAGGAGAAGATAGCAGACAGCAGACTACCTGCTCTATTATCTGGGAGGGCTTTTTTTCATTTGGCTGTAACCACTGCCCTACCCTTGCCCAGGAGGACTAGGCTTGTTTGAGGATCGGCCACTCTGGGTCCAACCTCCAGTTTTTTACCTTACTCACCTGCCAGTCTGGGGCACCCCTAGGTGGAAATCAGGGTTCTGGTCTCACAGGGGGGCGGTCACTCTTCTCCGAGAGAACATAATAAGCCCAATTTGCCTCCCCCCGCTAGGGTAGCCCAATTCTGTGAGCCCCTCCCGCACATTCCCTGGCCTCTCCAGGTTGCATAGTTAAGTGTACTGGGAGCGGAGCTCACACCGGGTCTCACCGAACCATGGGACACCCTCCCCGCCTGTACGCTCCCACCTGGGTGCATTGCAGGTCCTGTCCCCTTATCTTCCGGGACTTCTCCATCCTGCCAACTACGCCAATGTTACTTACTTGAGACAGAGTCATATAAAGGTTTGGGGCAGCCACCCGTATAATTTGGTTTCCTAGCTGCAAAGTTGCTTTCAACTGATAGAGCACTGATGTGCACAAAACCAAGTCCAAAACAGAACTGAGGAAAAAGGGAAAAGGTGGAGGCTTTTAAAAGGAGAGACAGGAAGTAAAGTCAAAGGGGTCGTGTTCATGTAGGTCTTCTGCCATTGGTGTGAGCCCGGACGTGACATCACAGGGTCCGGAGCTGGCAAGGTCTCCTTCCATTGGCTCGGTCCTGGAACTGACGTCAAGACTACCAGGTGGAATCTGGAATGGTCTGCAGGCTAGGGAGAAAAAGAGTCAGTGCACTCTGCCATATCCTGGTATGTCTCGGAAGTGTCCTTACTCAAGCCTTTAAGCTGCCTCCCATGCGCAGATTTGTGACACTATCTATCTATCTATCTATCTATCTATCTATCTATCTATCTATCTATCTATCTATCTATCTATCTATCTATCTATCTATCTGTGTGTCTGTCTGTCTAATAATAGTTGCCATTCATTTCTGACCACTATGATATCTTGTCACCCTGGTATAATGCAAGTGCTACAGCAGGATAATAAACAAAAATGAATGAGAAAGTTTTAAAAAATCCAGCCATTATGACTGCCACTATTAAGTCTGAGACAAATAGCTGGAAGACATGTATGTACTTATAGCTCAAATGAGAGTATGATATAATAATAAAATGAGTCTTCAGTAATGGCTTAAACACCTAGAACTGAGTTTAAGATGATAGTATAGCCGTCAGTCTCCCAGTCAGCAGAGGGAGGAAGTGAAAAGATTAGCACACAGCGCCAACCCCTGGAGCAGCAGGATATTGCAATCACCAGAGCCCTTAAACTGTCCCCTAAGGACACATGTGCAACAATACATAGAGGCATCTTTACTAGCTGATATATCACACAGTATTTTAGAAGACAAACATTTAATATTTCACATTACAAAATGAATTCAAGTATCTAGTAAATATCAGATTAGGCGTGCTAAATAAGCAGAAATGTAAAAGAGTTTAGGAGTGAACAAGGTAATATTTGTAATATAATCTAATACAGTTTATCTAATTAAAAATGAATACTAGAGCATTTGACAGTGTTCCTTTTAAAACACAGCAGGAAAGAGGAAGGTCTCCCCTTTTACGTTTACTACTGCCTAATGAATGCACCTGAGAAATCAAAGACAAAACTTCCATCTGTTACAAGCTTTAAGTGTAATAAAAGTCCTTCTATTCGTCTCTGAAAGCTGAAGCACACACTTCAGCTTATGTGTGAAGCACTGTCTCTACAAACAAAAACGTAAATTAATCATTTGCTTTAATGAAGAGATTGGATTAAGGCAGAAAATTGTCTAGAAGAGAAGCCACCAGCAGGGGCCTGGAAAACCCCTGTTTAAATGCCTCGGAGCATGCATCCATGAGCTTTATCATCTTCAGTTCTGCCATTGTAGGTTTTGCCAATTCCTGCATTCTAAAGACTGTTTTATTCATTAATCCACAGTCTTTCTTAATTAGATAAATGTTGGCATTAATGGTTTAGTTAACAGATCAATGTATTTTTAAAATGACTTAGTGTGTAGTATTTCTTTAGTACTATAGGTTTATGGTCAGAAAGTAATCTCATATTCTAGGAAGGCAGTATGCTGGGGCAGTGGCAGTGCTGCTCCCTCACAGTAAGCCTGGAGTGTGCATGTTCTACCAATGTCCATGTGGGTTTCCTCTAGTTTCAAAAGTTTCCTCCCACAGTCCAAACACATGCAGGTTAGGTGAGTTGGTGATGCTAAAATATCCCTAGTGTGTGTGGGTTTTTGTGTGTGTGTTCGCCCAGCAATGGACTAGCACCTTATCTAGGGCGTGTTCCTGCCTTGCTAGGATAGACCCCAGCTTCCCCGCAACTCTTCTCCTGATAAGAGGGTTTGGAAGATGGATGGATATTCCAGAATTATTTAAATATTCACATGGTTTGGAATGGTTAATCAATTATCCAATCAGTCACTTTATTGAGTGCATATTAAGTGAACTAACTCATGGGTAGATCTACCATCAGGGTGTTCTGGGTGCACACCTGTGACTGCAGGGGGACTTTTCAACTCTCACAATCCTCGAACCCCTCCCCTCCCTTCCAACACAGCACATTCACCAGGGGGTGTAATCTCGATGAAAAGGTAAAGTATTCGCTCATAGAAATCACAAAAGGTAACACACTCAGTGAAATGATTGAGTGTCCATATGCAGAAATCGTCAAGGGAGAACCCCTTCCCTCTTTATCACTCAAGTCCTTCCATGCAAATCAACCTCTGATGCCAAGCCATTCGGCGGACATTTTGTGTGTTGTCACATATAACGTCACAAACCAGCAGGGAAAATAGACATGTTATATATCAACATTTTCAGCAGATCCTCCTGAATAAAACTATCCATCCATCTAGCTCAAATAAAACAAAAATACAAAATTTAAAATCAGACAGAGCAATTGTAGTCAAAGAGAAAAAGCAGTCTTAAACAAGTGAGTTTTAAGTTTAGATTTGAAAAGTGAGAATGATTCAATATTACTAAGCTCAGATGGTAGTGAGTTCCAAAGCTGGGGAGCAGAGCAACTGACAGCTCTGCTCCCCATAGTGGTAAAACGGATGAAGGGGTCAGTCAAGTGGATGGAGGAAGAGGATCTAAGGGTACAGGAGGGAATAACAACATGGAGGAGGTCAGACAGATATGGAGGGGCAAGGTTGTGGATTACCTTAAAAGTTAACAGAAGAATTTTGAATTGAATGTGGAACTTAACTGGAAGCCAATGAAGCTACTGCAAAACGGGAGTGATATGGTGAATAGAGGGGGTTCTAGTAATGATGCGGGCAGCTGAATTCTGGACCAGCTAAAGCTTATAAAGAGATTTGTAGTGTGAAAGCTGGCCCGGACACAGACAGACGGACAACATATTTTGCACCCACACACCGTTTATTTACACTATTTACAAAGTTAATGTCACGTGCACTCACAATCCCCAGTGCCTTTTGCACCGATTTCCCCAAAGTCCAGGGCCCACAGTCTTTGTGCCTTCCTGGCCGCCTCCCGTCCTCTCGCTCCAGTTCAGTCCTGCTACCTCCCGACATCCACCAATGACTGAAGGGAGGCGGCCCCTTTTATGGGAACCCGGATGGGCTCCAGCTGCTTCCCGGCACTTAACGGTGGCCACACCCCTGTATGGCGGAAGTGCCGGCTGCGCACTCGGAAGCCGTCTGTGTCTCTCCGGTCGTCTTCCCCCCGGCACTTCCTGGTGTGGCGGAAGTGCCGGGCTCCCGGGATAAACAGGCACTGGGGCGCCGCCTGGCGGTGGCCACGGGTCCCTATAGGGCTGGGCTTCCAAGCCCCCTACCCGAGGCCTCCTGCATAACCAGGACGGATGCCCTCTCTCGGTCTGGAGGAGGCACACGCCCTCCTCCGGTCTTCCAAGGCGTCCCGGCCGGGCTCCATCCCCGGCCAAAGACCACACGGGGTAAACCGGCATTGGGGCCTGCCTGCCGGTGACCACGGGTCCCTACAGGGCTGGGCTTCCAAGCCCTGTACCCGTGGCCCCCAACATAACCAGGACGGACGCCCCCTCGCGGTCTGGAGGAGGCACAAGCCCTCCTCTCCTCCTCCTGGCCGTCCCGGCCGGGGACCACAGTAGAAAGACCAAAGAAAAGGAAATTACAATAATCCAGACAAGAAGTGACAAGGCTATGAACAAGTATAGCAGTCGTGTAGGGAGTGAGGGAGGGGCGAATACAATTAATGTTACGCAAGTGGAAATATGCAGACCAGGAGATGTTACTGATGTGGGACTGAAAGGATAAAGTACTGTCAAGGATGACACCCAGACTCTTAACCTGTGGGGAAGGGGAGACAGAGGAATTATCAATAACAAATTAAAAATGATCAGTTTTGGATAATGTTGATTTTGTACAAATGAGGAGAACCTCAGTTTTGTCACTATTTAATGTAAGAAAATTTGAAGAAAACCGGGATTTAATTACTGCTATGCAATCAATAAGTGAGGAATGTGGAAAGAAAAAAGTAGGTTTGCTATTGAGGTAGAGCTGGGTGTCATCAGCGTAACAGTGGAAGCTAATGTTATATTTATGAAAGATATTGCCAAGGGGAAGGAGGTAAATACGGGGTAGGATAGAGCTCTTGGGCACACCTGAAGTAACAGTGGTGGGTTGGGATGTAAATGTTTTAAGCTAAACAAACCGAGTGTGGCCTAAGAGATAGGATCTAAACCAATCTAGTGGATTAACCTGCAATTGCTCCGTCCTGTTTATGACGTAAACCTGCTTCCAACCCTGCAAGCAGTTCATCCAACTTGCAGGGAAAATTCAGGGTTTGGTGACAGGATTGGCACTCCAGCCACTATAAAAAAACTTATACTGATCCATTCCATTTGAACTAGTGTGGTGTTGAGGTGTCACCCATTGCACGGCTGCACTTAGGTCCTAATCTGGGATCCTGAGGTGGTTCATCCTGTCGTGAGTGTGGCAGCATGCTACATCAGCGCATGCTCCCAAAACAAGAGTACAGTGCAAATAACATTGTCAAATTCACCACCACTATATAAACAATTAAGCCACTCATAGGCAATTTACAAACCCAAAAAGACACCAAGAATATCAAACGAGACTCTAAGGTACAGTGTTTCATTAACAAAGTAATAATAACAAGCAATGGGAAGGAAAAGTAATAAGTACTGTCACAAGAACGAGACATGGACAGATAAAGAGTTGGGGCAGCCACCCGTATATTGTGGTATCCTGGCTGCAAAGTCGTTTTTCTTGTAGAAATACAGAGCACTGAAGTGCATACAACCGAGTCCAAAACAAGACTGAGGAAACAAAGGAAAGGGGCAGGTTTTAAAGGGGGAGACAGGAAGTGAGGTCGATGGATCTGGCACGTGGTCTTCCACCATTGGCTCAGTAGCGGAGGTGACATCAGAGGGACTGGAGCTGGTGTGGCCGAGTTCCATTGGCTCAGTCCCGGAAGTGATGTCAGGAGATCCAGGTGAAATCCCCCGGGGATGGTCTACAGGCAAAGGAGAAAAGAGTCAGTGCACTCTGCCACACCCCGGCATGCCTCCGAACTGCCTTCATTCAAGCCCTTTAGCTGCCTCCCATGCGCACGTGTGTGACAAGGCCCCCTTAGCCCAGACCCGGGTCGGGCGACCTAACCGAGAGGTCGTGAACCCGAGAAAGAGCATCAGCGTTGGCGTGGAGAGTGCCCCGACGATGAACGAGCGAAAACTTGTACGGCTGCAGGTCAAGAAACCACCGGGTGACCCGCGGATTCGACTCCTTGTGGAGGGCCATCCACTGTAGGGTGCATGGTCCGTGACAAGGGTGAATTCCGCCCAACAGGTAGTACCTCAGCTGAGTAATCGCCCATTTAATCGCCAGAGCCTCCCTCTCCACCGCAGCATACCTGGTCTCCCGGTCCAACAGTTTCCGCTCAGGAACATGATGGGGTGCTCCACACCATCGACGCTTTGGCTCAGCACGGCGCCCAGGCCTGTGTCCGGCGTCCGCCTGGAGGATGAAAGGCAAAGAAAAGTTAGGTGCCATCAAAACAGGTGTGGACGTAAGGGCCTGCTTTAAGTCACCAAATGCAGCGCCTGTTTTTTCAGTCCATACCACAATGTTCGGGCCCTCTTCTTTGTTAAATCAGTCAAGGCGCCGCTCTCTCCAAAACCGGGTACAAACCGGCGGTAGTACCCGCTAACCGAAAGGCTTGGACCTGCCGCTTGGTTCATGGACGGGCCATTTCAGAATGGCATCAATTTTGGAGCACTGTGGCCTTACGGTACCCGACCCACCAGGTAGCCTAAATATTTGGCCTCGCTTAATCCAAGAAGCATTTCTGGGATTAATCCGAGCCCGCCTCACCAAGTGTCCGTAATACCGCTTGGACATGCTGTAGGTGTTCCTTCCATGTGCTGGAATAGATGACCACGCCATCCAGGTAGGCAGCACTGTATGAGTTATGAGGCAAGCACTTTGTCCACCAGACGCTGAAAGGTTGCTGGAGCCCCGTAACCCAAATGGAAGGACACGATACTGCCAGTGTCCGCTAGGGGTACTAAACGCGTTTTTACCTTCGGAGTCCGTTAAAGGAACCTGCCAGTACCCTTTCGTCATGTCAAGTGTGGTCAGGTATTGAGCCTGTCCAAGCCTCTCGAGGAGGTCGCCCACGCGTGGCATTGGATAAGCATCAAATTGGGAGACTTGATTAAGCCGACGGAAGTCATTGCAGAACCTCCAACTTCCGCCAGGCTTACCGACGAGCACAATGGGGCTGGACCAGGGACTATAACTTTCCTCAATCACACCTAGCTCCAGCATGCGCTTGATCTCAAGCTCCACTTCAGCCTTTTTTGCCTCGGGAAGACGATACGGGCGTTCTCGGACAACAACCCCGGGCTCTGTCACGATGTTGTGCTCAATCAGAGAGGTCCTTCCGGGTTCTCACTGACTACCTCCCAACGGTCCGGATAACTGTTTCCAGCTCCTGCCGCTGTCTGGGACTTAAGTCCGTGCGGTTAAGGTCGTGTGTGTGAGCGAAGAGTGAGCGGGCTGGCCGGAGGAGGGATCGGGTCCCTGTCCTTCCACGGTTTCAGCAGGTTCACATGATAAACCGCTCCTTTGGCCGACGCATTGGGTTGACTCACCAAATAGTCGACCAGTCCCTTCCTCTCCTTAACTTCGTAGGGGCCCTGCCAGTGGGCAAGCAATTTAGAGTGGGAGGTAGGCACTAGGACCATGACCCGATCTCCCGGGCGGAACTCCCAAGAGACGTGCGCGGTTGTAGTACCGGCCTGTGCTGCTTGAGCCTCCTCCATGTGACTTTTAAGGACAGGCGAATCTTTCCAAATCTATCGCGAACTGCGCGATATACTCCAGTATGTTTGTGGAGGGAAGAGCCTCTTCTTCCCAGCCTTCTTTCAAAATATCTAATATGCCCCGAGGTTCTCGCCATACAGTAGTTCAAAGGGGAGAACCCCGTGGAGGCTTGTGGGACTTCCGATAGGCAAAAGGACGAGGGGAGGAGCTGATCCCAGTTCCTTCCATCCTCGCTGACCACCTTACGCAGCATTTGCTTGAGAGTTTGATTAAACCTCTCTACTAATCCGCCGGTTTGAGGATGATACACCGAGGTCTTTAAATGCTTTATTTTCAGTAATCTGGCAGTCTCCTTGAACGTTTCCGAGGTGAAGGGGGTCCCCTGGTCTGTCAAGACTTCTTTGGGGATCCCCACGCGCAATACCCCTAGTAATTCCCGTGCGATGGCTTTAGAGGTAGCTGAGCGCAACGGAACAGCTTCGGGTATCGTAGCGTAATCCACGAGGACTAAAATGTACTTGTGTCCTCGGGCTGAGGGCTCCAGGGTCCCACCAGGTCGACCCGATTCTGTGGAAGGGAACGCCAATCAGTGGAATAGGAACGAGAGGAGCACGGTCCCTCCTAGGAATTTGTCGCAGTTGACACTCCGGCAGGAAGCGCAAAAGCTAACCTCCTCATTAATTCCTGGCCAGTAGAAACGGAGCTTGATCCGCTCCAGAGTTTTTTCGGTGCCCAGGTGGCCACCTAGGAGGTGGGCGTGTGCTAGCTCGCAGACCTGCCGCCGGAAGGTACGCTGCACTAGCAGCAGCCTCGTCTCCTGCCCGTCATGCATTGCTACACGGTAAAGGAGGTCATTATCTAGCACAAAGTAGGGGCCCTGTGGCATCGACTGATTAGTGCGCTGGCCATTGACAAGGACCACTGCATTTTTTACAAACTTCAGGGAGTCATCATTCCATTGCTCCCTCCTAAAAGAAGCCGGCGCTTTAAATTGGAACCGCAACACGGAGAGAGGGTCAGCGCCGACCTCAATGGGCGTGGTTTCTCCCGCTCCGCCGCGCGTTGGTGGATGACGTGTTAGCCCGCGACGCCCGGAGTTGCCACGCCAGTCAGGGCGACGCCGTCTCTCTCTGCCGGCTGATTACACGGCGTGGAGGCAGCTTGAGACGGGTTATCTCCGCCCATAACGAGGCCCAAATTAACCCCGGAGTGGTATGTGTCTCACCGCTTTGATTTTAGACCAGTCCCGCCCTAGTATCACCGGGTGTGGAGGATCAGGTAGGACGCTACGGTGAGTTTCTGAACTGACCCTCCGTAACTGATGACACAGCGGCGGACCTGTACCAGCGGATGTCTCCGTGGACACAGGTTATACCGGTCTTAAATTTTAGCCACTGTTGCGGTTGCACAAAGCGGCGGGCAACAATGGAAATGTTGCTGCCGGAGTCGAACAAACCTGTGGTCTTGTGTCCGCTGGCGATCACCACGCCAGTATGTGGGACCGCCAACGGATTAGCAGAGCACACCAACCCTCCTCGCCCTCCACCTGCATTCCTCCTGCCCCAAGCGGTTTGCGCCGCGCACCGCGGACGCCATCTGAGCTCCGGATTGTACAGGGAGGGGCTAGGTCTTGGAACATACCCGGCTGAGTTTGACATGAGGACGGTTCTGCTCCCCAGAGTGTGAGGCCGCCCTCTGCGTCTCCATAAGCTCTATGAGCTCAGACATGTTCTTAAACGCTCGCCCCAAACCGGCTGGGTGAAGCCACGGGGAAGCGCTTCCAGGAGCAGATAGCAAGCTACCTGCTCTATTATTTGGTAGGGCGTGTTTTCAAATGGCCGTAGCCAATGCCCTACCATTGCCCATAAGGACCAGGCTTGTTGTTGGTGGCCGCTCAGGGTCCAACCTCCATTTTTATTTTATTCACCTGCCAGTCTGGGGCACCCCTAGGTGGTAAATGGGGCTTTGGTTTCGCAGGGAGGCAGGCACTCTCCCCAAGAGAGCATACTGAGTCCCTTTGCCTCCCCCTCCAGGGCAGCCCAATTCTGTGAGCCCCACCCGCACACTCCCTGGCCTCTCCAGATGGCCTAGTTATGAGTGCTGGGAGCGGAGCCCGCACCGGGTCACGCCGGACCACGGGGCACCCTCCCGCCTGAATACTCGGCCCGCACGCTCCCACCTGGGTATATTGCAGGTCCTGTCCCCTTCTCTTCTGGGACTTCTCCATCCTGCCGACTACGCCACTGTCACAAGAACGAGACATGGACAGATAAAGAGTTGGGGCAGCCACCCGTATATTGTGGTATCCTGGCTGCAAAGTCGTTTTCTTTAAAATACAGAGCACTGAAGTGCATACAACCGAGTCCAAAACAAGACTGAGAAACAAAGGAAAAGGGGCAGGTTTTAAAGGGGAGACAGGAAGTGAGGTCGTATGGATCTGGCACGTGGTCTTCCACCATTGGCTCAGAGCGGAGGTGACATCAGAGGGACTGGAGCTGGTGTGGCCGAGTTCCATTGGCTCAGTCCCGGAAGTGATGTCAGGAGATCCAGGTGAAATCCCCCGGGGATGGTCTACAGGCAAGGAGAAAAGAGTCAGTGCACTCTGCCACACCCCGCATGCCTCAACTGCCTTCACTCAAGCCCTTTAGCTGCCTCCCATGCGCAGGTGTGTGACAGTACAAAATATCAAATTAAAGTATAAAGCCTAACATCTGGCTGCTCCATCTGGGTGTACGTATCAAATGGATTGTCAAATCTCTGTCATTCTTCTCAGTTCCAACCCAAATCCAAGGGTTCCCTGACTTGTAGTGAAAATGCCCTTTTAAACCCTCAGTCCATAAGCATGTCCTGCCTCATTTCTGGTCCCTTTAGAAACACTTTAGGGCCAAGGGCCAAACTATCCATTGACCCGAGCAACATGCTCAAAGCTTCATCTTGTGGAGTATGCTGTCCTTGCAGCTGCACAGAGGTCTATACATATAGATGAGTAGGGCCACATGCAAGATCGTATTTCCCTGCTGCTACCAACTAAGGTGAACCTGACCTGACTCCGTGTATATCAAAATTAAATGTATACATTTTAAGAAGTTGTGAATGGGTGAAAGTATAAAAAGTGTAAATATTTTTTTGTACATCTAGAAAAAACATGGGAATCTGTATCTAGTCCAGCAGTAATTAAATAATCCATTTCACCCACCACTGGTAAAGGAAGCCTAAAGGCAACTGAATGTTTCATGGTGCCATATCATTGGACTCCTTCTTCTTAACATCTGTCCATAATGCTTTTTTTATTTCAAGATTGCAGAAAGTCAAAACCATCCAAGCTTGACTGGGCACAAGAAGCTTAAATGGAATGTGAATTCACCACAGTACAGAGAGTTAAGCACTAACCTGAACTCATTTGCACTAACCCAGTTTACAAAGCCTTTTATCGTAAACTGAAGATCTTTCAGATGTGAGGAAAGAGAAAAGATGTGGACCGGATAACTGTTTCCAGCTCCTGCCGCTGTCTGGGACTTAAGTCCGTGCGGTTAAGGTCGTGTGTGTGAGCGAAGAGTGAGCGGGCTGGCGGAGGAGGGATCGGGGTCCCTGTCCTTCCACGGTTTCAGCAGGTTCACATGATAAACCCGCTCCTTTGGCCGGCGATTGGGTTGACTCACCAAATAGTCGACCAGTCCCTTCCTCTCCTTAACCGTAGGGGCCCTGCCAGTGGGCAAGCAATTTAGAGTGGGAGGTAGGCACTAGGACCATGACCCGATCTCCGGGCGGAACTCCCGAAGAGGCGTGCGCGGTTGTAGTACCGGCCTGTGCTGCTTGAGCCTCCTCCATGTGACTTTTAAGGACAGGCCGAATCTTTCCAAATCTATCGCGTAACTGCGCGATATACTCCAGTATGTTTGTGGAGGGAAGAGCCTCTTCTTCCCAGCCTTCTTTCAAAATATCTAATATGCCCCGAGGTTGTCGCCCGTACAGTAGTTCAAAGGGGAGAACCCGTGAGGCTTGTGGGACTTCCGATAGGCAAAAGGACGAGGGGGAGGAGCTGATCCCAGTTCCTTCCATCCTCGCTGACCACCTTACGCAGCATTTGCTTGAGAGTTTGATTAAACCTCTCTACTAATCCGTCGGTTTGAGGATGATACACCGAGGTCTTTAAATGCTTTATTTTCAGTAATCTGGCAGTCTCCTTGAACGTTTCCGAGGTGAAGGGGGTCCCCTGGTCTGTCAAGACTTCTTTGGGGATCCCCACGCGAATACCCTAGTAATTCCCGTGCGATGGCTTTAGAGGTAGCTGAGCGCAACGGAACAGCTTCGGGGTATCGTGTAGCGTAATCCACGAGGACTAAAATGTACTTGTGTCCTCGGGCTGAGGGCTCCAGGGTCCCACCAGGTCGACCCGATTCTGTGGAAGGGAACGCCAATCAGTGGAATAGGAACGAGAGGAGCACGGTCCCTCCTAGGAATTTGTCGCAGTTGACACTCCGGGCAGGAAGCGCCAAAGCGACGAACCTCCTCATTAATTCCTGGCCAGTAGAAACGGAGCTTGATCCGCTCCAGAGTTTTTTCGGTGCCCAGGTGGCCACCTAGGAGGTGGGCGTGTGCTAGCTCGCAGACCTGCCGCCGGAAGGTACGCGGCACCAGCAGCAGCCTCGTCTCCTGCCCGTCATGCATTGCTACACGGTAAAGGAGGTCATTATCTAGCACAAAGTAGGGGCCCTGTGGCATCGACTGATTAGTGCGCTGGCCATTGACAAGGACCACTGCATTTTTTACAAACTTCAGGGAGTCATCATTCCATTGCTCCCTTCTAAAAGAAGCCGGCGTTTCTTTAAATTGGAACCGCAACACGGAGAGAGGGTCAGCGCGACCTCAATGGGCGTGGTTTCTCCGCTCCGCCCGCGTCGCTGGTGGATGACGTGTTAGCCCGCGACGCCCGGGAGTTGCCACGCCAGTCAGGGCGACGCCGTCTCTCTGCCGGCTGATTACACGGCGTGGAGGCAGCTTGAGACGGGTTATCTCCGCCCATAACGAGGCCCAAATTAACCCCGGAGTGGTATGTGTCTCACCGCTTTTGATTTTAGACCAGTCCCGCCCTAGTATCACCGGGTGTGGAGGATCAGGTAGGACGCTACGGTGAGTTTACTGAACTGACCCTCCGTAACTGATGACACAGCGGCGGACCTGTACCAGCGGATGTCTCCGTGGACACAGGTTATACCGGTCTTAAATTTTAGCCACTGTTGCGGTTGCACAAAGCGGCGGGCAACAATGGAAATGTTGCTGCCGGAGTCGAACAAACCTGTGGTCTTGTGTCCGTTGGCGATCACCACGCCAGTATGTGGGACCGCCAACGGATTAGCAGAGCACACCAACCCTCCTCCCTCCACCTGCATTCCTCCTTGCCCCAAGCGGTTTGCGCGCCGCGCGCCCGCGGACGCCTCTGAGCTCCGGATTGTACAGGGAGGGGCTAGGTCTTGGGCATACCCGGCTGGGTTTGACATGAGGACGGTTCTGCTCCCCAGAGTGTGAGGCCGCCTCTGCGTCTCCATAAGCTCTATGAGCTCAGACATGTTCTTAAACGCGCGCCCCAAACCGGCTGGGTGAAGCCACGGGAAGCGCTTCCAGGAGCAGATAGCAAGCTACCTGCTCTATTATTTGGTAGGGCGTGTTTTCAAATGGCCGTAGCCAATGCCCTACCATTGCCCATAAGGACCAGGCTTGTTTGTTGGTGGCCGCTCAGGGTCCAACCTCCATTTTTTTATTTTATTCACCTGCCAGTCTGGGGCACCCCTAGGTGGTAAATGGGGCTTTGGTTTTCAGGGAGGCAGGCACTCTCCCCAAGAGAGCATACTGAGTCCCTTTGCCTCCCCTCCAGGGCAGCCCAATTCTGTGAGCCCCACCCGCACACTCCCTGGCCCTCCAGATGGCCTAGTTATGAGTGCTGGGAGCGGAGCCCGCACCGGTCACGCCGACCGCGGGCACCCTCCCGCCTGAAGACTCGGCCCGCACGCTCCCACCTGGGTATATTGCAGGTCCTGTCCCCTTCTCTCTGGGACTTCTCCATCCTGCCGACTACGCCACTGTCACAAGAACGAGACATGGACAGATAAAGAGTTGGGGCAGCCACCCGTATATTGTGGTATCCTGGCTGCAAAGTCGTTTTTCTTGTAGAAATACAGAGCACTGAAGTGCATACAACCGAGTCCAAAACAAGACTGAGGAAACAAAGGAAAGGGGGCAGGTTTTAAAGGGGGAGACAGGAAGTGAGGTCGTATGGATCTGGCACGTGGTCTTCCACCATTGGCTCAGAGCGGAGGTGACATCAGAGGGACTGGAGCTGGTGTGGCCGAGTTCCATTGGCTCAGTCCCGGAAGTGATGTCAGGAGATCCAGGTGAAATCCCCCGGGGATGGTCTACAGGCAAGGAGAAAAAGAGTCAGTGCACTCTGCCACACCCCGGCATGCCTCCGAACTGCCTTCACTCAAGCCCTTTAGCTGCCTCCCATGCGCACGTGTGTGACAGTACAAAATATCAAATTAAAGTATAAAGCCTAACATCTGGCTGCTCCATCTGGGTGTACGTATCAAATGGATTGTCAAATCTCTGTCATTCTTCTCAGTTCCAACCCAAATCCAAGGGTTCCCTGACTTGTAGTGAAAATGCCCTTTTAAACCCTCAGTCCATAAGCATGTCCTGCCTCATTTCTGGTCCCTTTAGAAACACTTTAGGGCCAAGGGCCAAACTATCCATTGACCCGAGCAACATGCTCAAAGCTTCATCTTGTGGAGTATGCTGTCCTTGCAGCTGCACAGAGGTCTATACATATAGATGAGTAGGGCCACATGCAAGATGCGTATTTCCCTGCTGCTACCAACTAAGGTGAACCTGACCTGACTCCGTGTATATCAAAATTAAATGTATACATTTTAAGAAGTTGTGAATGGGTGAAAGTATAAAAAGTGTAAATATTTTTTTGTACATCTAGAAAAAACATGGGAATCTGTATCTAGTCCAGCAGTAATTAAATAATCCATTTCACCCACCACTGGTAAAGGAAGCCTAAAGGCAACTGAATGTTTCATGGTGCCATATCATTGGACTCCTTCTTCTTAACATCTGTCCATAATGCTTTTTTTATTTCAAGATTGCAGAAAGTCAAAACCATCCCAGCTTGACTGGGCACAAGAAGCTTAAATGGAATGTGAATTCACCACAGTACAGAGAGTTAAGCACTAACCTGAACTCATTTGCACTAACCCAGTTTACCAAAGCCTTTTATCGTAAACTGAAGATCTTTCAGATGTGAGGAAAGAGAAAAGATGTGGAAAGATTTTCAGGCAGACAGACACTAACAGAACATGAAAACTGCAAATAATAAAGTGATCCGGTCAGGAATCAACTTCAACTCCATGGTCCTTTGTGGCAGCAATGCTAACTATTGCTCAAGACAAAATCTGAAAATAAAATAGATAAGTTCATTAGTTTTATTTATTTCTGAAAACCATAAAGGTTCTTTTACAGGTCTATTGGTCACAAAAAAAACTTCTAACCCTTGTAAAAGAGCACACACATACACACACAATAGTCAGGTCTTCATTCATCTGCTTGTTTAGAATCAGTTTTATGCTTTCTAGCATGACTAGACTTATGCGTTATTGCTTTGTTTTAGGCAAAGCCGTGCTTCAGGGTTTGATGTTCCTGTCTCATAACTCAGGCTTCATTAGATCAACTCCATAGGGTCCCCATGTTTTTAGTCAAGCATTTCAATTTATCTCCATTATCCAAAAGGCATAGGTCTTAGGTTCGCTAGGAAATCTAAATTGGCTGGGAATAAGTGTGTGTGGTGTGTGCATAAGGGTGTCTTACATGGAGTAGCACTCTTTCCAGGAGCTGGTTAGTATTTATCACCTTATTCTGCCAGTATAAGTTCAGTCCCATGCCACCTTCAACTGGAATGCTGTAGATGGGTTTGGTAGGAAATGAATGAATGCTTTTCTGATGCTATCCTTTGACCCACTGATACACAAGTGTTTACATTTGGAATTGAAAAGAGTTTAATTTGAGAAAGTGACAAGCCATAGCCATAGAGCCTGAGAGCTTTCTAGGATGAAAATAACTTTATTTTGTAAGATCAACTCAAGTTTCATTCATTCTTTAAAATAAAATGTCACCTGCAGGCATTTCCTATTTTCAGTTTAGAATGTGATTAGATTTTTGTGTTCTGATTTTTAATGACAAAAGTCGCTATACTAGCGCTCAACCCGGCAAAGACAGACGCAGGGGGCACATTGATAAAACAAATAAATGTTTTATTTTTCTTTTCTTCACCTGTTAGCAACACCTTCCCCTTTCCCACAGGCACAACACAGTCCTTAGAGTATACGCAATCAGCATTATCCCAATCACAATACTTCTGTTTGACATCTTTCTCCTCCACTCCTCCTCTGGCTTTCTCCTCTTCCTCCCGACTCTGGCTCCCCAAGTAGTGGCTGCTGGCTCCTTTTACAACACTTCCGGGTGTGGTGGAAGAGCTGCTCTATAGGGATCAGCAGCAGCTACAGCACCCCCTAGCGGCACCCACGGATCCCAACAGGGCTGCAACAAACTCCAACTCACATGAATCCCTGCTGGAGTCCAAGACACCGCTGCAACCCAGGGGGACTGCCATCTAGCATTCCGGGGAGGTACGGTCCTGACCAAGCTTGCTCCCCTGGTTCATACAGTGAAGAGGCATCCCGACTGGACAAGGACCCCGGCTGTCTGTGACAACATTGACATGACTGTCTCTTAGAAGGAAAGAGACAGTAACAAAAAAAAGTGCCACATATTGTACATTATTTGAAAGGATGCTTACGCAAAACATTGCTTGATGGGGAGCATCAGGGGGTAACCACTGTTTCTCAGTCCTATAAGTGAGCTCTGAAGGATTTCATTTCTGCACTTTAGATGCTAAATATTGTAAACACATGCTGCATTAGGAAATAAATATAAAAATTTTACATTAGGATTAAGTATTTGTGCTGTTGCAGCCATATTGTAATGTTAAGATTATTTATAACTTTCATATTCGCTCCTCTCAAAAGATGGATTGTATAATGTAACTTGTCCACAAGTATATTTGAGTAACTTAGTAAAAAAAAAAAAAACAGTTTGTTAGACTGAAATATTGATGAGAAGAGGGAAATTGCTAGTGTGTCTCTCTGTGTGGTAAGAGTTTCAACGTGGTCAAAACAGCATTCATTTTTTGATATATTACTCATCATGTTTAAATCAGCTGAATCTGATCATAAAATAAATCTAGGTACTAAAAAAATATTGTTTTTTCAAAACCATAGAATGCATTTGTGCCTTGTTTATCACGTATACTATAAAAATGTAAAAGTAATCTTTCTGTTTTTGTGTAAATGTGGTTTTATTTAAAGCTCTGGAAAATTTATAAGAACTTCCCTTTCCTGACAAACCGATGTCATAAATTGGACATTGACTTCTTGCTGTGTTTAATCAAGGTCTGTCAGTGGGATGCTGCTGAAGATTTCACTGACATATTTGGCTTTAAGTGAATCAACAAAAACAGAAAATCACCTGTGTTCTTTTTTGTCTAAGGCAGATGACAAACGCATTTCCTGTGTTGTACGTACTACAGTATAATCAGGCCTCAGCATGTTGATTTGCTCCTATATATTTACAGCATATTATCTGTATTACAATATTAAAGGAGAACTTTTCAAATCAATTTGAGGCTGGTTAGGGGAAAAAGGCTAGGTAGGTACACATGACTGCTGTGCTATAGCTTTATGAAAATCCTATCATTAATTTGTTTTAGAGTTTAAAATTCATTTGATTGCATATTCTTGATATTTAACATTTAAACTTTGCATTTTGTTTTTTCTTAATTAACAATTAAAATCACAAAGGGCACTATACTTCTTTAGCGGCAGGTGCTCTAAATATGTTTTTTTTTCGTTAGGCAGCTAGGGGTCTCTCTTTGAACTGCCTTTCCCGAGGTTTCTTCCATTTTTCCTTACAAGGTTTTTATTGGGAGTTTTTCCTTGTCTTCTCAGAGAGTCAAGGCTGGGGGGCTGTCAAAAGGCAGGGCCTGTTAAAGCCCATTGCGGCACTTCCTGTGTGATTTTGGGCTATACAAAAATAAACTGTATTGTATTGTATTGTATTGTAGGCAGGGAAACATTCATTACTCTTAAACAAATACAAATTACTTTTAGTGACTGCAAAAAACTGTTTTGCCAGCTTGGACTTTTTCACATTTTTTATTATAACTTTGAATCTTAAATTATTTAAAGGGTGGTGTTTTGTGTGTATGCTCTTTATAATTTAGACACTAACAAAATGACTCCAAATCCCCACTACAGCCCTCATACTCTATATTACCTTTTATATCTATGACCTCAGGCAACAAGATAGAGTGCCAGGGCAGGCTTGAGAAAAAGTTGTACATTTGTTTTTGTATTATAGATAATATGCCCAAAATGTAAGTAGAGTTCAAATGATTATTAATAATACAACCTAGGTAATAATCCATTCATTCCACTTAGACAGCCATGTGGACTGTAGTCAGCATAGGGCAAGCCAGCAAGGCCTGTCGGAATAATGCTACTGAGAGAGAGATTGTCTTCTTCTCCTAGAATGTATGGAAAATGACAGAGAAAGAGAGTCTGTACCTTGCCTTCTCTTGTTGGTGCTGTGTAGTTTCCGACTTACATCCTGAATCACATTATAGCCCAGTCCAGTTGTGGCCTGTTCATGTCCTAGCCACCTGTATTCTCCCAGGCTAGCAGGCCTTGCTAATGGATTCCTGCTTTGGAATTTTAGCTAGGGCTTACGTACATTCTGAAATCTTATCTGATGAATGGACTGGATTAAAAAAATTAAAAGTACAAAGGCAATTAAATAAAGACTATCTGCCAAATATTTATCATGCTAGATATTACCAATTTTTTTTCTTCAGTACATTGAAGCAATGGAGCAATGGTTAGTGTTACTTTCTCACAGATCCAGATCCAGAATCCTAGGTTAAAGTTCTGGCTGGGTCACTGTCTATGATGAGTTTCTGAATTCTCCCTATGATTGTGTGGGTTGTTCGAAACGTTTTCTTTACACATCTAAAGATTTGTTAACTTAATATGTTACTCTAGATTGGCCATGTACAAGTAAAATATAAGCATGCATTACACTGAACTGACACCACATCCAGAATTAGTTTCTGCCTTGTAACTGGTTCCAGTTCTTTGTAACTCTGAATTAGATTAAGTAGATTTAAGGCATAGACAGAATGCAGTTAACTGAGATTGTGTTTTCAAATAACAACAAAAGTCATCAGATCCTTAAAAATCATTAAAATATAAAAATTCACTCCCATTATTTTTGTGCAATGGTGCTGCAACATTCTGGTCTAATCAGCTGTCTTTAAGCAAATTGGGTCTGTCTATGTGCAATTAAGGTGTTTCAGGCTAAATATCACATAGTATAGTATAACAAAAGCATAATCTACATTAAGAAACATGAAAAGAACACAAGGTTATTTAAAAGGCTTATGTTCATGACAAGGTATTGAAAATCTCCCAAATCATGGTAAATACCTTTTATAAAGATCATCAACAAGAATGCAATAAATGTAAATTGTTCTGCTGGTGTGGTAGCAATTTCAAAAGCCTCAAAAACTGTTGCCAAACTGTGAACTTTGTCAAAAGGAGTATTATCAGATATTACTAACCAAAAAACTGTCATCAAAACCTAAATGCTAAACCATTAATAAAGCCAAATGAAAAATTGCTTGAAGCTAGTAACCAAAATATGTTTATAACAGGAAGCACGCACACCAAAGTTATGTGGGTGTTAAAATGAGGAGGATGTGCTGGTCTATAGGGAGCCGGTCAATTGTTTGAACTATTGAATAAGAATCAGTAAGTCTTCAAGCTCACTTTTGGGGAGTAACTTTCAGATGAACATCTCATGTAGAGAACAAACCCTTTTGCCAGACTTTAAAGTAAAGGGCCTTTCCAAGTTTGCGATTCATAGACTGCATGACAGTGGTCCCTGCAGAGTCTCTTTAACCAGCCTCTTTGCATCCACCAGCATAGCAAGGCGCTGGCTCATCTGTGAAATGCTCTAAAAATTCAAAATTCAACTCAATTTGATTGGACTAATCCAACTGTCCAATTTGAACACAGTAAAAATGTTGACAAAAATTAATGAGACTAATTGTATTATGTAAAACCAGATGAAATGTCAAAGAACTATTCTTGTATTTGCACACATACTACAAGTGGTTTAATAAATATTAGCCCTGCATACGCAATGCTCATCAAAGCCTGTATAAGACTGATGTGGTCAATCATGTTAAATACAGTATAAAACCATAACAACTGTAGCATTCTGAGGATATATGAATATTATTAAACTCATGGGTTAAATGAATTTCTTTCATGACTGGGATAAAAGCCAGACTGAAATGTTTAAATAGCTTGTAATGTTCAAAGTGCTACTGAAGTTATTCAGAAATTTTAGAATGAAAGATAATGAGTAAAATCAATGCATAATTAGCCATTTTTGAGTCAAAATCTCCATGGCTGTTTTAAAGTTGGAAACAGTGCATTTTCTGTGAATAAAGAGGCTTTAAAAATAAGAAGAATAAGCAGTGCAAGTAAAGTAAATGACTGTTTGAGGGAATATGAGCTACAGGATGGATGTTTGGTTTCATTTTTAGAAATCAGCAGTAGATTCTCCAACGCTATTTCCAAGTTAAACGTTTTAAGGTATAGAATACAATAATTGATAATAAGCAACTGTAAATACCAGATTTTGAGGCAGATTATTCAATCTCTAGTCTTAAACTATCTAGTTTACTCCTTAAAAGTACTCATTTTTAAAGAATTTTCTATAACAGTTTAAACTTTTTATATATCAGACAGTACCAGGTTAGTTTCTGTGCTCACCTCTTACTGGTAATTTATAATAGTCATTTCATGGGGTCTCTGCAGTTTGCTAAAAACTGGGGAAATACTACATCTAAGGGTTGGTACTGAGATAAGTTGTATTCAAGTTGATTTATATGTTTTGAATGCATAAAGTTTGAGTTACAGTAACCATGATATTTGAGGTTGTCACCCTGTTCTAGTTTTAACCTCTGCATGTGATAGTAAGAAAAAACTGATTGAAAATTCAATTAAGTTATCTTCCTCTTTATCTTCTTCTTCTTTTTAAACTTCTATGTGGGGTCAATGTGCTTGATCAACCTTCCCCTGCACCTCCTCCCCAGTCAAACCATTTTCCTTCAGTATAGATATTCTGTTACTTTACCCATCCATCTACACTTTGACCTATCATGCTTTCTCTTCCCCAGTACTTCCATTCTCATTTTTTGCCCACATATTCATTGTCTCTCCTCATCACATGTCCACACCACTTTAACCTTTATTGTGCACATTCTTAGGTATCTTGCCCCCCTTTGTTGTACCTTAGATTATCTAATTTTGTATTCTGTCCTTTTTGTAACTCCACACATCCATGTCAACATTCTCATTTCTGCCACATCAAACTTCTTCTGCTGCACTTCCTCTGCTCAGCACATACGAACCGGAAGGAAAAGTTGCTTGTTCATCACCCGATTGTGTGGTCGTGAACAGATGCAAAAGTTTGGCAAACTTTTTGGTCATAACCCGGTTTGTACGTGTTCAGAGACGTTTGTGACCCAAGGTTCCACTGTATTTGAATGTATCCACTCTTTTTAAAAGCTCTCCCTGCAGGCTAACCTGAATTTTGATCATCATTAAACCTCATATATTCTGTCTTCTTCCTATTTATCTTCAATACTCTGTCTCTCTGTTTCCACTTTCCTGGTGCTACACAACACAATATCATCAGCATCAAGCATGCACCAAGGAGATTGGTCCTTTATCCCATGACTCAACACATCCATAACCAGATCAAAGAGTTAAGGACTTAAAGAAGATCCCTGATGCAGATCTGCTGTAAATGGGATCTTATCTATTACCCTCCAACACCACTTTTAATTTGAGTCCTCATTCCCTCATATACATCCTGGACAATTCTCACATACTTTTTCTGGTTCTCCTTTCTGTCTTATGCACCTACAGACCTGTTGACATGGCAACCCTAACCCTAATCTTTATCATAAGCCTTCTCCGTATCAAAAAAACTAAGGTTAGTAACCCTAACCCTACCATTAACCCTAATTCAGTTGTAATCTAAAACTGTTTAATTTGAATAAGACATAAATAATATCAGTTACATCAGACACATACGAATGAGAGTTTCACGCCATTTAGTAAACTCCTACAGGTGTGAATGCTTAGGGTACCCAGTCCCATATTTAGGTCAGCAAATTGATCATTAGAACATTAGGACAATCTAGACAACAACTGGCCATTCAGCCCAACAAAGATCACCAGCCTTATCAACTTAATTCTTCCAAAATAACATTGTCTAGTTTTGATGAACTCATTTTAAAATAACAGTCTCAATCCACTATACTAATTCCCTGCATAATTTTAAACAAATTAGTCATGTTTCCTTTTAATCTCCTTTTGTTTAAACTGAAAAGGTTCAGCTCCTTTAATTGTTCCTCATAACTCCGATGTAGCACTGGAATCAGCCTAATCGCTCTTCTCTGGAATTTATCCAGCACTGCTATGTCTTTTTTGTAGCCTGGAAACCCAAACTTCACACAATACTCCAGATGAGGCCTCACCAGTGCATTATAAAGTTTCAGCCTAACCTCCTTGGACTTGTACTCTACACATTGTGCTATATAACCTAACATTCTGTTAGCCTTCTGAAAACTGTCTGGCAGTTGATAGCATAGAGTTTACTAAAATTCCTAAATCCTTCTCATAAGGTGTACATTCTTTTTCCAGAATTCCCATTGTGTATTCAAACCTAATATTTTCACTTCCTACGTGTATTACTTTACATTTACTTACATTAAATTTCATCTGCCTGAAATCATTCTTCTGGATTATATTAATTTTATAGTTACATCAGATAAAAGTTTTACTAATTCAAGATTTAAAATAGGTATTTTCCTGGAGGTTTTAAAATTTTAAATCACTCTAATCCAGGATGTACTCAACTAATAAAATATTGTGTGTAAGCCAAACTTTAGTAAGTAAACAGAGATCTCATTATCCTTTGCAGTGCTTGCATTTTAGTTATATTTACATTTACTAATTTGGCTGACACCAAGGCAGCTTATAACATTTATGATTCAATTGGTTACATTCGTTTTGATTTTTCCAATTAGAGCACAGGCAGGTTAAGTGACTTGCTCATGGTGACACACAATCAGTAATAGGATTTGAACCCACAGCCTCAAAGCCTTAACCACTACACTTGTTACCTCATGGAGGCTTAAATGATTTATTCTTGAATATGATATTTCTTCTGTGCTACATTTAATCTGTGACTAAGATACCCTCCTTTAGAAAAAGGAAGTCTTACAATGATAGGGAAATTGAATAAACTAGATATAAGATTAATCTTGTATTGATATTACAATAATGTGCACATTACTGACTTAAAATATTTTGTCTGCTTTGAGTTGTTTTTTACTTTAATTACCATTTTTTTCCATTTGAAGAAAGTGTAAAACAATCATTGATCTATCAGAGTCTGTGTTTCTTCCACAAAGTTTAGTTTAATTGGAGGATAGAATCAGCAGGGAGTACATAAGGAAAACTGATTTGTGTTTTCCTTGTTTATGATGACACTAGAGAGTGGTAACATGTTGTATATTGCATGCAAATAAGTATTCCATTGTATTTTGCACAATTGATAATATTATTACTACTACTACCTTTCAGGTACTTCACATGAGTCTCAGTCACATCTCAAAAGATAAACAGCCTCACAAATATTAATATCTTCATTGATTTATAGTTTATATATATAGATAATCAGCCGTTAGCTATGTATATTCTTGTAAATTAAAATAATAATTTGTAAAAACCACAGTCAAGAAAAATAAAGATAGATTTGATGTTTATTGGAAAAGCCATACTAAGCCATCAAATTATATTAAATGATTTTTGTAAAAGCTTTACATTTTTCACTCAAGCATTTTAAAACATTGTTTTACAGTTAGAATGATGTTGCAGATAGAATAAAAAGGAAGCTAGTTGAACTACAGGAAAGCAAAATAAAGATGAAAGATTCATTACCAAATTTCCAACCATTTTACTCACATGTAACCCTGGAATCCACCGGGATTCTTATTGCTACAGAATTAATAGTGCATCACAGATATTTGGTTGAATTTTTGTGTGGACATCTCCAAGGTAAGGCAGTGGTGCAATGCCATCTGCAGGCAAGTTGAGTCTTGGGAGCAACAGTACTTACATAATGATCTTACTTTGATAGAATGAAGGAGGCAGCACAATGCCACAGCGATTTGTGCTACTGTTTCACAGATACTGGACACTATGTTCAGTTCCTGGCCTGGTTGCTGCTGTTCAGAGTTAATGAATTCTCATTATGTGTGTGCACATTTTGTCCAGGCAGCTTAGTTTCCTTATGCATTCCAATTAATGTCTATGTCTGGATGTTTGACACATTATGGTTAAGTGCAGAGGTTTGTATAAATACTGTATGCAAAGGACTAGAGCCCTGACTGCTGTTGGCCTTAGCCTTGCACATAGGATGTGGCTTCATAATTGAGTAAGCAGATTCCAAAAATGTAATCATGAATCAATAAGTGTAAAGAAGATTATGGAATGACTTAGAAGAAGAAAGTATGCAAAAAGAGCAGGAGCATTCAGTTTGAAAGGAGTGGATAACATAAAATGACATTCTCAAACCCATTCATCCAATTCAAGGTTTCATTTAGAAAGGGAAGTTGCTAGCCCAACATTTTCAAGCGCCAGGTTTGAACGAAATTTTAATGAGGAATGTTCACTCACATACAGGTGAAACCAATATAGAAACCAAATTAACATAAAATACACATGTTTGGGATGTTGGAGGAAAAACTGAGTACCCAGCAAAAAAGCCTCACAGACACAGGAATAATGTGCTCCATACAGATAATAAGTGACCTTGAGATTCAAAAACAAGATGCTTGATATGAGAGGTAGCAATGCAAGTGAATAACTGATGAAGGATATTTAGATAGAAATAATTGACAGTGGGGAATTATCAGAACATTGTGTTATGATTGCATCACTTATATTATTATGCAAATGACTGAGAAACAGATGCAGTGTTCTTAGCTACGCAGCAGTTCTAGTCAGGGTATGCTAAACTAAAGTTGTGAGTCTTCAACCTGGATTGAAAAATGGACACTGAAGGGGAATCCCTTACATAAACAGGCAAATCATTCCATGGCTTTGGGGTCCTGCAACTAAAAACTCAACTTCCTAATGTTATCTTATTAATCCATGGAAATTTTAGTAGACCCACATCTTAAGATCTTAATTTGCACTCTGGTTTGTAAGTAATACATTCTGAATTAGTTGACAGCTGCATATAGAATGAATTGCTTAGGCTGAGAATAATCAATTTCAATCGTCAATTCTACTAAAAAAATGCTTCAAATAATTTCTTTTTATAAACCATTTTAATTTTCTAGCATTTCATTTTTTCATATTCTAAGGTAGGTTTTAGAGAGTGTTGTAATGTGTGTTGGCGGCACGGTGGCGCAGTGGGTAGTGCTGCTGCCTCGCAGTAAGGAGACCCAAGTTTGCTTCACGGGTCCTCCCCGTGTGGAGTTTGCATGTTCTCCCCGTGTGTGCGTGGGTTTTCTCCGGGTGCTCTGGTTTCCTCCCACAGTCCAAAGACATGCTGGTTAGGTGCATTGTCAATCCTAAATTGTCCCTAGTGTGTGGTTGTGTGTGTGTGTGTGTGTCCTGCGGTGGGCTGGTGCCCTGCTCGGGGTTTGTTTCCTGCCTTGTGCCCTGTGTTGGCTGGGATTGGCTCCAGCAGACCCCCGTGACCCTGTAGTTAGGATATAGCGGGTTGAATAATGGATGGATGTAATGTGTGTTATACAACACCATCTGGTGTCAAAGACAACACCTAATTCGCATGCTAAATAATTAAAACTAATATTTAGACTGACTAAGTAAAAAAGTGAAAGCTTTTGTGGTCTGCATCACTGTCCCAGTGAATGACATTTCTGTTTGGTTTGAAAAAAAGGTACAGTTTAGTGCCATCTATATACAGTATGGACAAGAGTGAATGACATGTTTTCTAATGGTATTTCCCTAGCAGAAACATGTGAAGTGTAAGTATTATAGGTCTGAGTACTGATCACATTTTGATTAATAAGACCTATACCTCTCAAAGATGGTTCTTGAGAGCCCAATGTAATTTTACAGCCTATGTAACAAGCTAGAAAACTCAGTGTTGTTGAAGGCAGCACTTTAATCTGCCAACAAAATAACTGTGGCATTTCCTTTATGGAAAGATATTATAAGCTCCTTCACAACTTGAGTTAATACTATTTCAGTATTGTGACCAGTACGAAAGCCAGAACTGTCATGTGTGAGGTGAAACTGAAACTCTATAGCAACTATATTGTAAAGTACACTAGAAAGAAAAAGGAAAAATTTAAATAAGTCTCTTTAATTATTAAGCAAATTTGGGTCTAGGTCTTATTTTCTTGAATGATGGTTTGATAACTGATACTTTTAATGCATTAGGAAATGTATCAGTCAATACCAGTCTATTGATAATGTACTGTAATGTGTGCTGCCAGAACTGCGATTGATACTTTCACAGGTTTAATTTTAAAAATTCAAGACGTGATTTGCTGATAAAATTACTAAAGTGGGGTGCTCAAGGTAAGACAGGGTTTGTTACTGCAATATTTTGTGAGATGATGTTAAAATGTTGGAAATTTTATTATACATTTTTTAATTAAAGAAGTCCATAAAATCTGTACTGCTAATCTTTGTAGGTATTTTTCCTGGTGGTTCAGAGCTCCCATTTGCCAGATTAGCAAGTGTACATGAGTATTATTGCTGTTTTTATCTATTAATCTGGAATAGGAGTCAAAACAAGATGTTTTTTGCAGTATTTCTTTTAATACTGTGTTTTATTGTGGAAGGTTTTAGGGGTGACCCTATCCTAAAACAGATTCTTTTATTTTCATGCCCAGTTTCTTTGTTAGGTAGACTCACACCACACATACAGTATGTCCTCCACCCCCCACTCTTGTTCTCTTGTTCTTGCACTGACCTGGGGCCTCATGCATAACGCTGTGCATAGAATTCACACTAAAACATGGCATACAGACAAAAGCGGAAATGTTCGTATGCACAAAAATATCCAGATGCATAAATCTGTGCATATGCCAGCTTCTACGTTCTTCTGCTACATCTTTGTCTGCGTGAGATGTAATAATGGTACATGTGCCTGCCACCCCTCCCAGACTCCTCCCAGAATTACACCTGTTTGAATATGCAAATCAATATAAATAGCCCCTTATGTTTTACGTTCTGTGAAAAGACAATAGCAAAAGCACAGGAGAAAAAAAAAGAATTTCAGCGAATACCAAGTAGAGGCAAGGAAAAACATACTATTTGTTGGTTTAAGCAGTGATATAAACAACAAAAGGAAGTTGATCGAGTACCAGAGTGGCAGAGAAACTGAAAAGTTCAAGAACAAGCCCAAAATAAATAAGAAGTCGCTGTGAAAAGGCAAGTCGTAGCACATCGTCTGAGTGTCATATGGAAGGGTATTAGGGTACAGAGACAAGAAAAACAAAATAGGGACACATTTAAAAAAATGTCCAAATGTCAACTTTAATCTTGAAATTTCCACTTTACTCACCTACTTTATTTTGTCATTAAAGCACTATGTGCTTCTTAAACGGGCTTGTTTCCACCAACAGGACACAGAATACATTACATTAATGATATTACAGTTCTCTTAACAATTTAAATATTAAGATGTATACTTGATATAATTTTCATAATGATAGGGATTAAAATATGTATTAAACATGGGGACACGGTGGGTGCAGTATTAGAGATGAGCTAGTGCCCTGTCCAGAGATTGTTCCTGCCTTCACAAGATGCTTGCTGTGCCATGCATGACCCTCAATAAAATAATTTATTGCAGCAGTATTGTCTCTCTCAAACATACTAACCTCCAATTTCTGTCCTTTCTTTTCTTTCTCCAAGTAACTAATCGCCACACGATCAGCTCTTTAATAAATGTCAAGCCATCTGTAAGCTTAGAATGCAGATTCTTTAAAACGTTCGTGGAACATTGAAATATCCTCGTAGTACACGTTTAATTATTCCATCCATCAATCCATCCAGGGTTGCGTCGATCCCAGCAAGCATACAGTGCAAGGCAGGAACAATCCCTGAACGGAGTGCCAGCTCGTCACTGCCGCTGTCAACCGTGTCCTCACATGTTTAATTATTAAAAATATACAT